>NC_135670.1:300000-600000 GCF_964188315.1 Podarcis muralis
ATACCTCACCGAGAGAAACTGAACAAAAACTGCGTATAATGTGAGGGTCATGTCTTTTTTAAAAGAGATTCTGCATCAAGCTGGGTGTGCACTGGGAGGTGATGACTTTCAAGGTGCCAAGCAGCCCAGAACAAGGTTTGTCCTTTTAGGCTGCTTCTCCTCTGGAACGCCTCTCAAATAACTTGGCAACGGCCAGCATCTCCCTCTGTCCTTGTTCTCCTTCAGGAATGGTCCATTCCCAGCTGGGCTTGGAGGCTCCGGGAGGCACCCTGTTCCTCTGTGAAAGTGGGGCTGCGGGTCAGAGCGCGGCAAAAGGGAAGGCACTGCGTGGGGTTGGACTAGATGAGCCCTTTGGGTCCCTTCGAGGGCTACCGTTCCATGACCCTTTACGTCAGGGTGGGGGCACGGCCCAACCACAAAACCCCCAGCCCTCCCCGTCTTCGGGAAAAGGCTGCCAGTATCTCCCCAGCGCTGCATTTTGAGTGCGCTGCTTCTTGCCCGGGAGACGAAGGGCAGGAAATGTTAATTTAAAGGCAAAGCAACAAGGCCGTATGGATATTAAGAGTAAATAATTAAAGGGCGCTGGGATCAGGCTTGTAAACGTGCCGCAATTAAATATGCAGGAACCCCCAACAGCCCCCCCCCCCCACTGCCTGCCAAGATGGAGAAGAAGGAGAGAGAGAAACAGTCCGGGGAGACGGCTTGAGGGCCATGAAAAATAGATTGCTCCCTAACTGTGCCTGTTGAAGAGTGCGGTGTAAGCTTAAAAGCTGGCGCACTCTGGGGCCCTAAGAGGAGCGCGCACGCCCTGTTAATGGCTTGGCCCAAGGTGGGACACCCGGCCTCACCTCCCAGAGGGAACTGGGAGAGCTGGAAAAGGTTCAGGAAAGAGCAAGCGCCAGGATCCAGAGGGGAGGCAGTGGCGAAAGGTTGCAGCGCACGGGACTTTTCCCAGTTTAGAGAAGCAGGAAGAGGAGACGTGACTGAAGTCTCTAAAAAGCGTTTCTCCCTCCCGCACAACACTAGGGCGGCTCCAACATGTGGCTCACTTACACTTCACTTGCAACAGATGAAGAGCATGCCTAGAAAGGAGGGAGGCGGCTCCGACTCTGAATCTCCGGGTCAAGGGATTCCTGCATTGCAGCGGGTTGGACTAGATGACCTGCAGGGTCCCTTCCGACTCTACTGCTCTGCGATTCTAAACCACCCAGGACACACGGAAACCTTTGGAACAACACTTTTTTAAATTGGCAGCCATTATTATTATTATTATTATTATTATTATTATTATTAATGCAGTTGGACGTAATGGGGTCAATTATGGGGACGATGACTGTAATTGACCGTATGCTTGTTTCTGTATTCAAAATTAATGAATATATGCAAAGACACAACCCAGAACAGCATCCCAGTAAGCTGAGTGTTGGGAGATTTGGGACAACTGAAAGAAAGGAGGTGTTCATGCAGGGCAGGGTTAAACTGCGGAACTCCCTGCCACAGGAGGCAGTGGCTGCCACCATCCTAGATGGCTTTGAAAGGGGACTAGACACATTCACGGAGGAGGGTGAAGAGGAGGGGGCTGCTGGGGGCTACTGGCTTTGTCCTCCAGAGCTACAGGAAGCAATGATGCTCTGAATACAGTGGTGCTTCAGGTTACAGACGCTTCAGGTTACAGACTCCACTAACCCAGAAATAGTGCTTCAGGTTAAGATCTTTGCTTCAGGATGAGAACAGCGGCAGCAGGAGGCCCCATTAGCTAAAGTGGTGCTTCAGGTTAAGAACAGTTTCAGGTTAAGAACGGACCTCCGGAACGAATTAAGTTCTTAACCCGAGGTACCACTGTACCACGTGCTGGAAGCCACAAGAGTCTTGCGTTTGGGTCTTGCTCTCAGGGGCTGCTTGTGGGTTTCCCATTGTGGCACCTGGTCCCCCCACCAGGGATGCGGGTGCCGCTGTGGGTTAAACCACAGAGCCTAGAACTTGCCGATCAGAAGGTCAGCGGTTCGAATCCCCGTGACGGGGTGAGCTCCCGTTGCTCAGTCCCTGCTCCTGCCCACCTAGCAGTTCGAAAGAACGTCAAAGTGCAAGTAGATCAATAGGTACCACTCCGGCGGGAAGGTAAATGGCGTTTCCGTGCGCTGCTCTGGTTCGGCTTAGTCCTGCTGGCCACATGACCCGGAAGCTGTACGCCCGCTCCCTCGGCCAATAAAGCGAGATGAGCGTCGCAAGCCCAGAGTCGGCCATGACTGGACCTAATGGTCAGGGGTCCCTTTAGCTTTTACCCCCCCCAGGAAGAAGCTGGGCTACGCGGCCCATTGGCCTGCCTGATCCGGCAAACCCTTCTTACGTTCCGAATTGAATGGAAAAGGCAGAGCCTTTCTTTCCCCTCGGCAATTCTTGTTTTGACCAGAAGCCTCCCCTTTTGCGGAGGGCGATACCTGCGCTCCTTGCGGGCGTCTGTCGCACCCTCAGATCTCTTGCGTGGCCCTCGGATTCACGCCAGACTCCTTCCCCTCCTGACAACGTAACCTAAATGATTTCTCATTTAGCTGCCCATCTCAGACAGGAGCAAAAGCCCCTTGATTGGTTTTGACACCAATCTCACAACAAATTTAGCACCTCATTTCCCGGGCCCTATCACATATTCCACCTCGATTATCTCCCAGCCACCAAGACGGAGCCCTGCGCATCCAAACCAGCGGAAAACACCTTCACCGGATGTCAGACTCAATCTAGCTCACTCTCCTCTGCCAAGGCTGGGGAAAGGGGGAGGCAGAAGAAGGGAAGAGAGCAGGGAGAGGAGAGGAGAGGAAGCAGAGAACGGCAGAGTCTGAAGGCGCCCTCAGGACTCATCTAGTCCAGCCCCCGGCAGCGCAGAAATCACGGCTCCATCATCCCTGACAGGCGGCCTCTCAGCTTAAAAACCTCCAAGGAAGGAGAGTCTGCCACTTTCCGGGGCGTCTGATCCCCTGTCAAACAGCTCTTACCCTGGGAAAGTTCTTCCTGAGGTTTAGGCGGAATCTCCTTCCTTGCAACTCGAAGCCACGGGTTCAAGTCCTACCCTCCAGAGCAGCAGAAACAAGCATGCTATTGTTGAAGATGGTTATCACACCTGCTCTCGGTCCCCTCTTTTCCAAGCTAAACACCCCCAACTCCCTCAACTGTTCCTCATAAGGCTTGGCTTCTAAACCCTTCATCCTCTTCGCCGCCCTCCTGCCCACAAACCTAGCATTCTCCTCTTCCCACCATCCTGTTAAGCAGAGATCTTTCCTAGTCTGGATCTGTGCTCAGACAATTTTCAGGCGTTTAAAGTGTTTCAGAGCTTCTTTGGGAGCAAGCGCAGGATCTAAATTAAATTAATAATAAATAACAACAGCAATAGTAACAACAATAGGATGACTAAAGGGGAGGTGCTGTGTTTCTCTTCCCTTTTGACCCAAAACATGCTCACACCTGCTTTTCACCAGTGCCTCTCGGCCAGAGGTTTTGTGAAGCTGAGTTACATACTGTACTAAAATTATTATTATTATTATTATTATTATTACTTGATTTGCAATCTCCGTATAAGGCAGGGGTTCCCAAAGTGGGTGGTGGCGCCCCCTGCAGGTAGGAGCAGGTGGAGGCGCAAATGAATATCAGACTTGGAAACACCTGTGTCACTGGATCAAATTCACCCATTTTGCTGAATTAATTGGCTTTGGAAAAATATGTGCAATTAATTGTCACTATTTTGAATTGTATTGCATTATTATCCTCCTTAGTGGGTTGGGCACCTTTCAAGGTGACCCGGAAACTACAATTAATCCAGAATGCAGCAGCCAGACTGGGGACTGGGAGCGGCTGCCGAGACCACATAACACCGGTCTTGAAAGACCTACACTGGCTCCCAGGACGTTTCCAGGCACAATTCAAAGTGTTGGTGCTGACCTTGAAAGCCCTAAACCAGGGGTCTGCAACCCGCGGCTCCGGAGCCGCATGCGGCTCTTTTACACCTTTGCCGTGGCTCCGGGGCGAATACTAGCGAGGGGAGGAGGCGCATTGTGCACCCCGACACTCCCCACTGTGGCGGGCACTGTACTGGCTGTGACGTCGCATGGGGGCAGTGCGTGTGTTAGTCACGCACCGTCCCGGTGTCACCTTCCTGCCCGCTGTCAGATCGCGGCTCCGGAGATATATTTGTTTTAAATGTCGCAATGGTTTTGCGGCTCCCAGTTTTTTCCCCTTTGGAAACGGGTCCAAGTGGCTCTTTTTGTCTTAAAGGTTGCAGACCCCTGCCCTAAACAGCCTCAAAGGTCCAGTAGACCTGAAGGAGCGTCTCCATCCCCATCATTCTGCCCGGACACTGAGGCCCAGATCCGAGGGCCTTCTGGCGGTTCCCTCATTGCGAGAAGCCAAGTTACAGGGAACCGGTCAGAGGGCCTTCTCGGTAGTGGCACCCGCACTGTGGAACACCCTTCCATCAGATATCAAAGGGATAAAGAACTATGTGACTTTTAGAAGACATCTGAAGGCGGCCCTGTTTAGGAAAGTTTTTAATGTCTGATGTTTCATTGTGCTTTTAATATTCTGTTGGAAGCCGCCCAGAGTAGCTGGGGAAACCCAGCCAGATAGGCAGGGTGTAAATAATATATTATTATTATTATTATTATTATTATTATTATTATTATTACTCATAAAACCTTTATTGGCATCACATACAACATCCAAAGCAAATCAATACGGAATTACCACTACCCCAGTGGCACAAAACGTTTGCTAAAAGAAAGGAGGCAGAACAGTCTATTATTATTATTACTATTATTATTTTGAGTAATGCTTTCCATAGGGTCAGGAGCACTGGGGACGAGTTTAAGGAACCAACAGGGCGGAAGCCTGAAAAAGTTTGTAACGGAAAGGGGCTCTCCCCCCCCCCCCCGCCTCTTCCTCTGGCACCAACCCTGCAGGGCGGTCTGACAGCAAAGGGCGTGAGAAGCACCGGGAACCACAGCAGGCCTGAGGAGCCAAGGAGGGAGGATCCGGCGGCTTGGATTACTTTTCTCCCAGCACACCTGCGCTTGGGAGCCTCACCTGCTTGGTGGTGTCAGGTTTTCTCACTTTTACACTGAACTAAAACTGCACTTCTTTGCCAGGTTTTTCTGGGGGGGGGGGGGAGAGAACACACAGCTGGGGGGGGGGTGGCATGGGAAAGATGCAGAAATTAACCACAGGAAGTACATAGATACCGATTTTTCTAGCTGCCTTGTAATATGAAAGGACAGACAAGGGGACGCCCTCTAAGCAGCGCCTCCTTAAACTGTGGAACTCCCTGCCACAAGACAAAGGGTTGGCCACCAATTCGGGTGGCTCTAAACTCAGGGAGGGGAGGGCTATCGATGGCTACTAGCCACAATTGCTATACTCTGCCCTCCCCAGTCGGACACAGCGATGCTTCTGAACATCAGTCGCTGGAAACCCCAGGAGGACAGAGGGCTCTGGGTTCAAATCCTGCTTGCGGGTTTCCCAGAAGAGGGACCTGGTTGAGCGCAGTGAGAACAGGGCTCTGGGCTCGATCCTTGGGCCAGATCCATCCCTGGGCTCCCTGTGAGTTCTCAAGACTCACGCCTGCTCTCTCTGCAACCCCAACCAATCGCAACTGGGACTCTGGCGCCCTTTGCAGAGATCCCCAGAGAGCCCCTCGCTATCTGATTATCTGCGGAGAAATTCAGAGACCCGGATTGCAAAGCAGGCATTACGTCAAAACTCCTGCCGTATTCATCACCCAAATCAATTTCTTTTAAAGAAAAAAAAACAGGGAGGAAAAAAACCACCCCATTTCCCTTCCGATTCCAGTCTTTTTCTGCCGCAATATCCTAAGAGGGAATAAAATGGAGAGAGTAGGGGGAGAGACAGATTTCCCAGTCCAAACATGTGTGGGAGGAAACTGCAATTAGCCCAGGAAAAACATATGAAAAATTTTTCAATTAAAATTGTGTCAAGAGGAGGCATAAATCCAGGAACGGGCTGACATGGTGGAATTGGCTGTTGTTTTCCCCGCTCAGAATGTCCTAAATATCTCCTCCACCCCCCTAATAAATAACATTATCATTAGGATTATTATTTTTAAAAGTCTCCCCTCTTACACCCTCCCCGAGGCTCAGAAAGCAATATATAAATCCCACCACAGTCGCCACCAAAATTACATTATTAAAGCGAGAGAAGGCGGGGGGGGGGGGGGGGGAGAAGGCCCTCAAATAAATAAATAGCTTTACTGCATTATAGCAAACAGCTCAATTTGTCTGGAGAGAGAGAGTGAAGGAGAGAGAGAGAGAGGCAGGAGGTTTTTTGGGGGAGGGAAACAGACTTTCAGGAGGTGTCTGCAGAAAGACTGACCCAGAGATCAGCTGTGACTCAGGACTTCAACTGGACTGAGCCAATGTTTAGACCTGGGAGGAATCTGGGTTCGAATCCTCCACTTGGCCAGGATGCTCTACTGGGTGACCGTGGGGGCCAGGCCCTCCCTCTCAGCCTCGCCTACCCTGCAGGGTTGGGTTTTTTTTTTGGGGGGGGGGTTAAATAGGGGGTGGGGAGAGAGAGCCATGAGTGCCACGCTTAGCTCCTTGGAGAACAAGGTGGAATAAAATGCAATGATTGAAGGAATGAGCGAAGGATATGGACCTGGGTTTGCCTGCGCCATGTGGAGACGTCGGTGGTCACAGCGCCCCACGAGACCCGCTTGCTTCCCGGCAGGGCTGCCTGGGCACCAGAGAGGAGCCAGGGGGCTGGATTAGGCCAAATGACCACCTAAACTCCCACCTGCACCAGACATTCAATGCATGTGGCTTCGTACAAAGAACCCTGTGAACCATAGTTCGGGAACTGTAGCGCTGTTGGGGATAAATTGCATTTTTTCCTGGATTGTTTGGGGGAAGAAGCCATGGGCTTTAAATCGAGGGTGTGGATCCATGCTGCCCTGGTCAGTGATGCTGTCCCCAGGCACCCCCAAGATGGGCTCTGCGTGAGGCATCTTCCTTGCGCCAGGCTTTCTCTTCAGAACCATGAGGACTAGAATCGTAGATCGCCCGATGCATCTTTGGAAGGAGAAGGTCCCAGCTTTATGAAGACTGGGAAAATAATAATAATTGCAGCCAGATGGGCGGGGTATAAATAAATAAATTTATTATTATTATTATTATTATTATTATTATTATTATTATCATCATCATCATTAATGTGGAAATGTGGTAAAGTGAACTTAATATGGGGTGGGAGAAGAAGAAGCCCAAACTGACCCATTTATCCCATGCTTGTTGACAGATCACTGGCATAACTGTCAACTTTTGCCTTTTCTTGCCGGAATCCTATTCGGAATAAGGGAATTTCCTTTTAAAAAGGGGGAAAAGTTGACAGCTATGATCACTGGTTTGATCCAGCCAAATTGGGCCCCTCTTGCAGCTGCCAAATCCACTGTCAGAAATTTAATTTTAGGCCAAACTGGGTGAGAGGGGGCATTTCTCCAGCAAAACCCTCTTGAGGTTGCCTCCCCCCTGTTTCTCAACATTATTTTTAGGGGGAGGAATCAATTTTCCTTGGCTGGTGCTTTCACCATCTTAAGGAGGTTTGGGGGGGGGTGTTGTTGCAAAGTACAGGCACCTTTTCTCCCTTTCTGCAAGGCTTGCAAAGAATGTCTGGGGCCGGAGAGCAGAGGTCAAGCCTCTGACCCCCTGTCTGTTTGAAGAAACCCCTCCAGCCCCCACCCCCCCAGCAGATCCCCTGTTATCTGACTTCCTGCTGGCTGGCTGATAAGCTGGAGGAGGAGGAGGAGGAGGAATCTCTCCCAAGGCCAGAGATGAGATCTGGCAACTTACAGACCCAGATCCATGGGGAGGGGGCCACTCTGCTCATCCCCAAGCACAGCTGCTGCTCATGGGGCTAGGAAAACATCCCAGCACCTTGGGAACTCCCTGCCTGTGGACATTCGGCAGGCACCTTCACCGCTCTCTCTTGGGCACCTGCAAAAAACATTCTTCTTCAGATGAGCCTGCCTGGAAATTTAGAAAGCCGATGTGAGTTTTGACCTGCTTTCAGCCTGTTTCAAAAGTGAGCTTCACTTCTGGGAGATGATATATAATGAATTGAAAAAGGTATTTAAATATACCTTCTTGAAGAAACCAGAGGCCTTTCTCCTGGGCATGGTTGGCCAATTGGTGCCAAAGAAGGATAGAACTTTCTTTTTGTATGCTACAACAGCAGCAAGAATACTTATTGCAAAGTATTGGAAGACACAAGATTTACCCACTCTGGAAGAATGGCAGATGAAGGTGATGGACTACATGGAATTGGCGGAAATGACTGGTAGAATCCGAGACCAGGGAGAAGAGTTGGTGGAAGAAGATTGGAAGAAATTTAAAGACTATCTACAGAGATATTGTAAAATTAATGAATGTTAGAATGATGTTGGATTGAAATTAAGTGGTTTCTAGCTGTAATGGTATAAAAGAATATGAAAAAATGGTTTTTTATAAGTAAAAATTCAAGGTTATAATAACTTAAGATTAAAGATCAGGGTAGAATAAAGAGGGAAAGAAACTGCTGAGCTAATAAATTGAATTGGAATACAAAAAAGGGAGGTATGAGGAGGTCCGCGAAACAAGTAAATGAAAAATAATGTGATGAAAAGATTGATTGTTTTTAACTATTTTTATTTTGTATTTTTTCTTTTTTCTTTTTCTATTTTGTAATGTAAAAACCCTAATAAAATTTTATATATAAAAAAAATCAAAAGTGAGCTTCACAGGGGCAAAGAATCGTAGAGATGGAAGGGAGCCGAGGGTCATCTAGTCCAACCCCCTGCAGCCCAGGGTCCCTGGGGGGACTCAAACCACCAGCCTTCGGGGTGGCAGCCAGGCGCACTGACCCAGCGCACCACAGAGAATCTTCCGCCCCACGGTTCCACAATTGTTGCTTATCTCTCTTGGCAGTTTTCTGCCTTTTTTGTAAGCCACAAGGTTTAAAACTACAAAAATACACACACACACACACACATGCTCACACATACACCGACGCCATAATCTGCACCAGATCTTTCCGTGCGCCGGCCGCCCTGCCAAATAAAACCTGTAGGTGCATGGGAGCTGGCTGCACGTACGCAGTGAAGAAGGGAAGGTACTCTGTACATGCTTAGAGGCACTCTTCCTTACGGTGAAGATCCAGGGAGATGTCCAGGGACTGTATATTCTGGGGCAGGGACCCTTCCTCGGGATAAAAGGGGAGGGAGAATTACAAGGAAGGAGATATTAAGGACTTTATGATGGTAAAGCCGGTTCAGCAGCGGAATGGACGACCTGGGAAGGTGGGACATTTGAGGTTTTTCAGTTGGGACTCACCAGCTGGGATCCCCGCATTGCAGGGGGTTGGACTAGATGGCCCTTGGGAGCCCCTTGACAATTTCGCGATCTGCCTGGGCAGCCACGAGGGGGTTAAGCGCTGTCTCCAAGTGCTGCTCTGGTGCTGGAATCCTTATTCTCCGCCACCCCATTCTTTCGCTCCAGAGAGATTCCTTCCACCCCACCCCCTCCTCCTCTCTCCTTTTATAAATGGGAGGCCAGGGGAATCCAATTATCTCACAAGCCTAAGGGGGGGGGCAGCCTCTCCGCCAAGGCAGCAGCAGCAGCAGCACCCCCCCCAAAGCCTGGCAGGGCCTGCCCATTTACTGTGCCAGCAAAGAAGACACATAACCCCCCCCCCCAATGTGGCACAGATTCAGGGGGTCTTTCCCCATCCCCAAAAAGTGTGGGGCAGGGAGAGGGATGGGACCCCCCCTTCTTCTCCTTATGAAGGTTATTGTGACCATCTTTCCACCTGCCTGCCTACGTCACTTTGGGGGAGAAGGAGCCCCCCCCCCTGGATGCAGAAAGAGGACACACACACACACACACACACACACACACACACACACACGACTCTTTCTCTCTTTCTTTGCCCCCTCCCCTTATTTTTGGCACTTTAATCCCCCTGAAAGGACGCAGCCAGGCAGAAAGAGTAAAAGGGATTCTGGAGCCCAGCCTGCTGGGAAGACTTGGGAAGAAAGGGAGGCTGGGGGGGGGGGCAGGGGCAAGTTTGCCCCATATAAAAATTATTTGCACTTGTACGCAGCACATTCATGCATGCGGAGAACATGAGAAGGATGAGGCCGCTGGTCCTGCTGGCGGATGGCCACTCGGAGTACAGGATGGACCAAATTGACTCACTCCAGCGTCATGGCTCTGTTTCTGCCCTTATGGAGCCTCCAGGTCCAGAGGCAGTCTATCTGGATCTCTAGGTTCTTATGGGCATTTGGCCACTGTGAGAACAGGAGGCAGAATTAGGGGGGGGGGGCTCATTGGCCTGATCCTAATCAGGCGCTTCTCATGCCACTGAAACATATGGAAATCGCATGCAGAAACAGGGATGCCAAACTTGCGGCCCAACTCTGCAGGAAAAGAGCCATGCCCAGCGTGTGCAAACTGCAAATAAGACATGCCAATCTGCCACGGTGCCCCCAGTCTCTCGTCACAGGAGGGTGTCAGCCTTAAAAAAAATTGGCCCTCTCCCCAACCAAAGTGTCCCCCATTTCTCTCCTTGTCCAGCCACTCGGCAGGCGACGGATCCCACGTGGTCATTTCCATGTGGCCTGTTTGAAAAGTAGGTCACCACCAAATCAACCATTTTCTCCCCACCCCCCATCATAGGGGCAGCTAGCATTCATAAGGACTAGAGAAGAGCAGCTGGATCAGGCCAAAGGGGCCCACCTAGCCCAGCCTCCTGGTCTCACAGTGGCCGACCAGATGCCAGTGTCAATGGGAAACCAGCCAAAGCAGGATTTGAACACAGAGCAACTCTGCTGTGATTTCCAGCAACTGGGATTTGGAACCATTGCTGCCTCCAGCTGAGAGGCATTGAGAGACCTCTCCTCCTCCTCCACAGCCTTGGCTAACCCTCCACCTGGTTGTAGACTTCCTGAGTTTATGGCTTAAGAGCAGAGCAAAAGCTTCTGAGGACCCAGGACCCTCCAGCTCTAACAGAAGGTGGTTGTTTTGCTACCGGGAAAAATGATGAAATGTTGCACCATTTGGACCCACCTTCTGTTTTGGGGTGGCCTACTAATGGGGACCCCCTTCATGGATCCCTGCCTTGCCGTGGCAAAGGGGCTTGAATAACTCTGAGGAACTGTGAGCCATGCCGTGCAGGGCCACCCAAGACGGACAGGTCCTAGCCGAGAGTTTAGACTAAATGTGATCCACCTGGAGAAGGAACTGGCAAACCACTCCAGTATTTTGCCAAGAAAACTCCAAGGCCATAAAAAAGGAGGAGCTTTGAGAAGAAAGTGAGTTTCCAAGGCATGCTCTGGTTCACGGGGTCATGGAGAGCCAAAGACGACTAAGACAACTAAACAACAACTAATGGGGACGACGCTTTGGGGAATCTTCCCCGGACCCCTGAAGTGGGAGACCCTTCTGTCCTCTTAGCATCTCTGCCAAGGGCTGTTCTGATGGATCTCTGAAATGAAGGTCAGGAACTTGCCGGATGGAGTTCCAGACTTTAAAACTGGCATAGACTCTTGGGATCAAAGGATTGCAAAAGGACCTGGTTATTTCAGCCGTCTTCCCTCTCCCGCTTTGACTCCTCCAGCCCCGCAGAAGCCCCATTCTTTAAGGGCCATGACGGCTGGAGGGCTCGGTTTTTGTTCCCCGTGAATAGGCTGGTGACAGGGCCCCCCGTCTTCCTGGGCTGGTGACTCGCCCAGCTGCCCCGGACATTGGCCAGGATCTCGGCTGGCTCTCTCGCCTGTGCCCTTTTGTTTGGTAATGCACCGTAGCCTCCTGGTGCCAGCTGCCCCCCTCCCTTGCCCCCACCTGATGTCTGCACCTGCGGGACTCCCCGTGACCCAGTCCGTTGCCATCCCATCTGCTGGGACGTCACAGGAGCCCGTTGCTCGCTCCCTTGCTTGCGAGGGCAGATGATGGTCAGAAGTTTAGGAGGAGAGCGGAGGGCCAGGACGCAAAGTCTTCCTTCTCAAAGAGAGTTTATTTTGTCTGGTGGACGTCCAATGAAGCTGAGTGTTTGGAGATTCAGGGCAGATAAAGGGAAGGCCTTCTTCACACAGCACCTCATTAAACTGTGGAACTACCTGCCACAGGAGGCAGAGAGGACCACCAACCTGGATGGCTTTAAAAGAAGACTGGACGAATTCATGGAGGAGGAGAGGACTGTGGATGGCTAGAAGCTATGATAGCTCTGCTTTGCCTCCACAAACGGAGACATCAGTGCTTCTGAATGCCATTTGCTAGAAGCCTCAGGAACAAAGAGGGTCCACTGGGGCCTCTGTTTGGTTCCTCTAACGATCCCAACAAGAAAGCGATCCTGAAACAATTTGCATTTCCGTTCCTGATCTTAGAATCTGGGCTCCCTGCAAGGCATCTTCCAGTGAGCACCCAAAACTCTCTCCCACCTGCCTCTCCTGGCAAGAAGCTTCCCTCGTTGCCCATGCATAATATCACACACTTGTTTTCTTTTTAAGAGCCTTGGTTTTCGTTCCAGGCGGAAGAGGCTATATAAATGCAAAGCATCTCCTATTCCTTGTGCTTTTTTTATATATAAAAAGGTAGGCTATCATTTCCTCATAACTCGCCTCTCGGCACAAAAGCATCGTCAGTGCTAATTGTTTGGCGCTGCCTAATGCCTTTCGCTAGAGAAAAGGGAGGGCGAGAGAGTTGGGGGAGCAAAGAGCCCCACAGCTCGGGATTTCTGTGGGCCTGGCTTGCCAGCAGTTCCTGTGGAAAGGGGCTAGGGGTCTCAGTAGACCCCCAAGCTTAGCAGGACTCGAGAGTGTGATGCAGCAGCAGCAAAAAAAAGCTACCGCCATTCTAGGCTGCATCAACGTCTAGTGCCCAGATCAAGGGAAGTAATAGTCCTGCTCTATTCTGCCCTGGTCAGACCACACCTGGAATGCTGTGTCCAGTTCTGGGCGCCACAAGGACACTGACAGGCTGGAACATGGGTAGGCAAACTAAGGCCCAGGGGCTGGATCCGGCCCAATCGCCTTCTCAATCTTGCCGATGGACAGTCTGAGAATCAGCGTGTTTTCACATGAGTAGAATGTGTTCTTTTATTTAAAATGCATCTCTGGGTTATTTGTGGGGCATTATTAAAAAGGTAAAGGTACCCCTGCCCGTACTGGCCAGTCTTGACAGACTCTAGGGTTGTGCGCCCATCTCACTCAAGAGGCCGGGGGCCAGCGCTGTCCGGAGACACTTCCGGGTCACGTGGCCAGCGTGACATCGCTGCTCTGGCGAGCCAGCGCAGCACACGGAAACGCCGTTTACCTTCCCGCCAGTAAGCGGTCCCTATTTATCTACTTGCACCCGGGGGTGCTTTCGAACTGCTAGGTTGCCAGGCGCTGGGACTGAGCAACGGGAGCGCACCCCGCCGCGGGGATTCGAACCTCCGACCTTTCGATCGGCAAGCCCTAGGCGCTGAGGCTTTTACCCACAGCGCCACCCGCGTCCCTGGGGCATTATTATTTTTCTTCAAAATATAGTCCGGCCCCCCACAAGGTCTGAGGGACAGCGGACCGGCCCCCTGCTGAAAAAGTTTGCTAGCCCCGGGGCTGGAAGGTGTGCAGAGGAAGGCGACCGAGATGATCAAGGGTCTGGAAACCAAGCCTGATGAGGAACGGTTGAAGGAGTTGGGGGAGGCTAGAGGAGAAGATTGAACGATCAGACCAAAGGGGCCCCACTCTGTTCCAGCATCCTGTTCTCACACTGGCAGACCAGATGCCTGTGAGAATCCCGCAAGCAGGATTCAAGCGCCAGAGCGACCCTCTCCCCTCCAGCGGTTTCCAGGAACTGGCATTCAGAAGCATCGCTGCCTCCAAGTGTCACTGTAGCCCTTTCCTCCACGAGGTGACACAATAGGCATCTCCAGCTCCCTGAAGGGCCCTCACAAGTCAGCTTCTTTTCCGCTGCTCTTGGGGAAGCATCTGAACCAGTGGATCATGGATCCAAGTTACGAGAAAGGAGATTCCGACTAAACATCAGGAAGAACTTTCTGAGAATAAGAGCTGCTTGACAGTGGGAGGGTCTCCCTCGGGAGGCTGCAGAATCTCCTTCCTTGGAGGTTTCTAAGCAGTGGTTGGGTGGCCACCTGCCATGGATGCTTTAGTTTAGATTCCTGCATTGCACGGGGTTGGACTAGATGACCGTTGGTTCCCTTCTAACTCTAAGATTCTATGATATATATGTGGAATATATATATATATATATAGAGAGAGAGAGAGAGAGAGAGAGATTTTTTCAATATAAGGAACGATTTTTAATTGCTCGTTTAATCATTCTCACTCCTTTATAATTTGTTTTATGCCTGCATATTTTATTGTAGGAACCCACCCTGGGACCTAGCTGCAAGAAAACCAATTAAATAAATAAACTAAGCTTCCAAAGCATCAATTCCCTACTCCTTCACCCCCTAAAAAAAAGTTCAATGCAAACAAGGAACAGATTTGTTTTTTTCACACTGGGGGGTTGGGCTAGATGAGCTCTGGGGGCCCCTTTCCAGCGCTACGATTCTCTGCTTCTCTTTGCCAGAGACCCAAGGAAAACCGGAGTTGACTTTGGGGGAAAGGAGGACAGCCGTCCTCTTGAGGAGGATCCGGGCTGACAAGGGAGGCTTCGCCCGGCCTGCCTCTCTGGTGCTGCTGACAGCCTTGATTTGAGCCGTGGAGGGATGAGAAGGGAGCTTGCGGGAGACGGAGGAGTCTTCTTGGGAGGGGGGAAGCGTCTTTGGGGTGGGGGGAGAGGAAAAGCCGGTATCCCTTGGAGGCAGCTGCCTCGGCTCAGCACCCAGCAGGGGACGAAGGAGAACTGGGCTGCACAGCAGCCAGGGGCTGAGCGGATGACTCCCTGGTTGCAAGAGCTCCACCAGCTGCCGGCCTGTTTCTGGGCACAATGCAGAGGGCTGGTTGTGACCCAGAGAGCCCTAGAGGAGCGGAGGCCCAGGCGAGCGGAAGGACCCCGTTCCCTCAGACAAAGCTGCACCGGCTCCGAGATGGAATCACAGAATCGCAGAGCTGCGAGGGACCCCTAGCCCACCCTCCTCCAATGCAAGCTCAAGAATCCCTGGAGGGAGACCATCCAATCTCTGCTTAGAAACCTCCAACGAAGGAGGGACCTTCTAAGGGAGTCCATTCCACCGTCAAGTGACCAGGCATGAAAAAGCGCTTCCTAAGGTTTTGCTGGAGGAGACTCTGGAGAGTCCCATGGACTGCGAGAAGATCCAACCTCTCCATTCTGAAGGAAATCAGCCCTGAGTGCTCACTGGAAGGACAGATCCTGAAGCTCAGACTCCAAGACTTTGGCCACCTCATGAGAAGAGAAGACTCCCTGGGAAAGACCCTGATGTGGGGAAAGATGGAGGGCACAAGGAAAAGGGGATGATGGAGGACGAGATGGTGGGACAGTGTTCTTGAAGCTGCCAGCATGAGGGAGGCAGTGGAAGACAGGAGGGCCTGGCCTGCTCTGGTCCAGGGGGTCACAAAGAGGCGGACACGACAAAACGACTCAACAACAGCAACAAGGTTTAGCTGGAATCTCCTTTTTGCAATTTGAAGCCATGGGTTCGGTTCCTCCCCTCCAGAACAGCAGAAAACAAGCAGGCTCCCTCTCTTCCTTGAGATATTTGAAGGTGGCTATCTTATCTCCTCTTTCCCAGGCTAAACATTCCCCGCTCCTTCAACCGTTCCTCATAAGGCCTAGCTTGCAGACCCCTGATCCTCTTGGTTGCCCTGCTCTGCACACTTTCCAGCTTGTCAGTATCCTTCTTTGAAGGAGGCCCCTTTCTCAGTCCCACCACCCTTAGTGGGGACAAGGGAGAGGGCCTTCTCGGTGGTGGCTTCTCCCAGGCAACTTTGGGCCTCCCTCCCTCCCTAGAGAAGCCAGGCTGGCTCCCTCCCTGCTGTCCTTCAGCCAGTAGCTAACAACTGTTCCATCCTGACAGTCCCTTGGAAACTGACTGGTTTCTAAGGAAAAGGCTTTTAAATAGTGCTGTACTGTTTTGACTATCTGTATTTTAATGAACTTTGCTTTTTAATATATTGTTTCAATTCCATTAGAGTTTAATTACATTTTAACAATTGTCTTTTATATGCTCTTTGCTTTTCCAATTTTAACCATATTGTTTTGGTTAGGGTAAGCCGCTTTAAGTCCTGGTCCGGCAGAAAAGAGGTCTATAAAAAAACACAAGAGCAGGACTTGGAGTGAGCCCATTGAAATCAGTGGGACATTTTAACAAAAGAAGCTAAAAAGTAAGTTTCCAGTCCTCGTGGTTCTGACTATAGAGCTGATCTAACTAGGAACATAGGAAGCTGCCTTCTACTGAGTCTGGCCTTTGCTCCATCTAGGCCAGCACTGTCTGCGCTGACTGGCAGCAGTGGCTCTCCAGGATTTCAGTTTGGGGGCATTCCCAGCCCCACCTGGTGATGCTGTCAAGGACTGAACCCGGGGCCTTCTGCATGCAAAGCAGCTGCTCTGCCACTGAGCTATGCTGCTTCCCTAATTCAATGGTTCTGAAATAGACAGCTTGATCTGGGATGCTCAGACACCGCAGGGCATCGAAACCAGTCTCTGAATCTGTCCATGCTCCCAGAGTTGCATACTGGGCAGCCCTGAGACATTGGCCCCCGGCTCAGGGACAAGACAGAGAAGGACCCCGGACAGCTCCCAGTGGCTCCTCCTGACCAAGCCATGGCAGATGTTGTCTCAGCCAAGTGCCAAGGTCCCCACGAGCAACTAAACAGCCAGAGCATACAATGAGCCTGCTGGATTGGGCCAGTGGAGGTTGGAGGATGGATGGCGGCTAATGGATTGAGGTTGAATCCTGACAACACAGAAGTACTGTTCTTGGGGGACAGGGGGCGGGTGGGTGTGGGGGACTCCCTGGTCCTGAATGGGGTAACTGCCCCTGAAGGACCAGGTGTGCAGCCTGGGAGTCATTCTGGACTCTCAGCTCTCCATGGAGGCGCAGGTCAATTCTGTGTCCAGGACGGCTGTTTATCAGCTCCATCTGGTATGCAGGATAAGACTCTACCTGCCCACAGACTGTCTGGCCAGAGTCATACATGCTCTAGTTATCTCCCGCTTGGACTACTGCCATGCGCTCTACGTGGGGCTACCTTGGAAGGTGACCCAGAAACTACAACTAATCCAGAATGCGGCAGCTAGACTGGGGACTGGGAGTGGCCACGGAGAACACATAACACCGGTCTTGAAAGACCTTCATTGGCTCCCAGTATGTTTCCGAGCACAATTCAAAGTGTTGGTGCTGACCTTTAAAGCCCTAAACGGCCTCAAAGGCCCAGTATACCTGAAGGAGCGTCTCCACCCCCATCGTTCTGTCTGGACACTGAGGTCCAGCTCCAAGGGCCTTCTGGCGGTTCCCTCACTGCAAGAAGCAAAGCTACAGGGAACCAGGCAGAGGGCCTTCTTGGTGGTGGCACCCGCCCTGTGGAATGCTCTCCCATCAGATGTCAAAGAGATAAACAACTACCTGACATTTGGAAGACATCTGAAGGCAGCCCTGTTTAGGGAAGCTTTTAATGTTTGATGTATCACAGTATTTTAATATTCTTTTGGAAGCCGCCCAGAGTGGCTGGGGAAGCCCAGCCAGATGGGCGGGGTACAAATAAATGATGATGATGATGATGATGATGATGATGATGATGATGATGATTCAAGCATCCTGTCCTGACAGTGGCCAACCAGGTGCCTGTGGGAAACCCACAAGCAGGATCTGACCCCAAGAGCCCTCTCCCCCCCCCTCTTGTGGTTTGCAGCAGCTGGGATATGGACGCATTGCTGCCTCCAATTGACACCTGTTGTGGCTCTCAGTAGCCTTCTCCTCCTCCGCCAATGTATCCAATCCTTTTTCAAAGCCATCCGTGTTGGCGGCCATCACTGCCTCATGTGGGAGGGAGTTCCGCAGTTTAACTCTGTGCTGAGTGAAGGACTTCAGCTTCATGGGATGTCCACAAGTTCTACAGCCACCCATAAGGGGTCCATCACTAATTCTTCAGCAGGTCTGCATGGGACCCATCCCTACAGTCTTAGGCTGATGGGAGAACAAGGGTGGGGCAGTGAAAAAAGGGTGCTGAGTGCTCCCTCAAAAAACCCACCACCTTGAGTGGGGTCGTTGCTGAATCAAAGTCCTCCTCAGCAGACACTGGGACCCAAAGGCAAGGAAATGTGACCCCATTTAGTCCCCCATTTGAAAACAGGGGAGGAAAGAAACAGCCGCTGTCACCGGCAATTTGACTGCCAGCAGCCGGCACTCAGACTGCCTCTGTGGTTGGAAGATTCACGTGGTCATTTTCAGAAGGAGGAGAAGTCACACATTTTAAGCCCCCTGCGCCAGAGGCCACCAACACACCTTATGGCAACCATTTCCCAAAACCAAATTGCGTATGAGCACAGAATTGTGGAATTCGGAGGACCCCCAAAGCTCATTTAGTCCAACCCGCTGCAATGCAAGAACCACAGCTAAAAGGACCTGTGAACTGCAATTCTCTGAGATGATTTCATCTGCCTCAAGGCGGGTTGGTGAAAAGCATGTGCTGAGATTCCAGGACTTTGAACCCGAGTCTGGGGGCAGCGAACGAGCAGGAGGGGAGGCATTGCCCCAGATTAAGAGCAAAAGAAGATCTCGAAATACCAGCAGTAGAAGAATGGCAGATGAAGATGTCGGAGTTTCTGGAGCTGGCTGACCTGACTGGAAGAATCCGCGAACAGAAAGAGGAGGAAACACAAGAAGACTAGATGAAATTGAAAGGCTATTTAGCTAAATATTGTAATATGAGAGAATTGAGAAGGCTCTTGAAAGTACTAAACAGGCCTAGGATCACAATAAGAATGTGGTATAGTAATATGGATTGAAGACAATAAGAAAAGAGTTGAATATAGTTAATTGAAGGAACTGATTGTTTAGAAAGATGTTTGGGAGAACTGTTACAAGGTGATATAGTGAAATTCAGTTGGGGGGATTTGAGGAAGTCACTTAACAATGGAATTTAAAATGAATATAAGAAGGAATATGTGCTTTTTTATTTTTTAGTATTGTAATGTGTTTTGTTTTGTGTGTTTTATATGTTATATTTGTTATAAATGTGGTAAACTAATAAAAAAAATTTTTTTGGGGGGGGGGGACAGCAAAAGCAGATCTCTGCTCCAACACTTGAGCAAGAGCTTGGAGAGGCGGAAGGGGCGGCAGACCCTCAAAGGCACCTGCCCCCTTCTCATCGCCGCCCTTACGAAACAAGCGACCACACAAGACAGGTCACTGGGCCAGAGGGGTCTGGACAGGCCTGAGCCTGCTCAGACACCGGTCCTTTGATGAGTCTTCCTCTTCTTCAAAGACAGCCAGATAAGGGTCACTAGATACCACCCCAGAGAGAGGGCTGGTTTGGTGGAGCTGCTTCGGGGCAAGGAGAAATCCTGCGGAAAGAGGTTTCTTCCATCCCAAACAGCTCTGCTCCCCTCTTCCCCATCCCCATATGGCCCCACTGTCCAGAACTTCTAGACATTGCCAACTCGGGGGGGGGGGGGGGAGGTGCTCTAAAGAGATGGGTGTGAGACTCAGTGTGGTGTAGTTGTTAGAGTATCAGGCTGGGACTTAAGAGAGATCGGGGTTCAAATCCTCCCACTTGGCTGTGAGGCTCAACTCTCGGCTGAACCTACCTCGCAGGGTTGTTGTGGGGATTAAATGAGGTCCAGGACCTAGGAGAGGCCAGGGTTCGAATTCCGCACTTGGCCATGAAACTCACTGGGTGTCATTAGCAGAGGCCAGTCACTGCCACTCAGATGAATAAGGAACGCGGGTGGCACTGTGGTCTAAACCACCGAGCCTCTTGGGCTTGCCAATCGGAAGGTCGGCGGTTCGAATCCCTGCGACGGAGTGAGCTCCCTTTGCTCTGTCTCAGCTTCTGTCAACCTAGCAGTTCAAAAGCACGCCAGTGCAAGTAGATAAATAGGTACTGCTGTAGCAGGAAGGTAAACGGCATTTCCATGCGCTCTGGTTTCTGTCACAGTGTTCCGTTGCACCAGAAGCAGTTTAGTCTGCTGGCCACATGACCCGGAAAGCGGTCTGTGGACAAACGCCGGCTCAATCGGCCTGAAAGAGAGAGGAGTGCCACAACCCCCGAGTCACCTTTGACTGGACTTAACCGTCCAGGGGTCCTTTACGTTTTTTATTTTTTTTACAAAGCCTAAACGAAACCACTGGGTTGTTCTGTGGGGTAAAGCATGTCAGCTGTCTTGAGCTCCCAGGAAGGAAGGGTGGGGTCAAAATGCAATTTTTAACAAAGTATTTGCAAATATAAAGCCAGCCAAGTAGGAAGTCACCCCAAAAGCGTCCCACAGGCACTCCACCACAAAGCAGCCTAGATCTTCTGTTTCGACAAAACCAGCAGAATTATTAATAAAAGTACATTTCCCCCGAAGTTAATATTTCATTATCCCACTGAGCACACGCACGCTGCTCCACTTAAATGTTTAAACACCTGCCTTTCCCATTGTCATGGCATCTCTCATTCCTGAAGTTAACGCAAAAAGCTTTCAGGGTTTCAAAAGTTGGCAGGCGAGAAGCAAGGCTGGAGATCTGTGCCCAAACCTCTCGGCTCGTCTGCCAAGAACCCCTTGGCATCAAGAGACTCCCTCTGAGGGCAGAAGACGCACGTGGGCATCACGCCTGCATTTCCAGGAGGGGAAGTCTCCACACGCACCGAAGCCAGGGCGCACAGCCTGATCTTATGTCAATGGATTCCAAAACTTAAGCAGCACAGAAGTTTCCAAAGACTGCAAGGCAAAATAACAGGAGCAACCTGAGGAGTGGCAGGATTCTTGGAAGGTCCCACTACAGTCATACCTCGGGTTAAAGTTGCTTCAGGTTGAGCATTTTTGGGTTGCGCTCTGCGGCGACCTGGAAGTAACAGAACGCGTTACTTCCAGGTTTCGCCACTTGCGCATGCGCAGATGCTCAAAATGATGTCATGCGCAGAAGCGGCAAATTGCAACCTGCGCACGTGGGTTGCGTTCGCTTCAGGATGCGAACGGGGCTCCGGAATGGATCCCGTTCGCATCCAGAGGTACCACTGTATTACTGAAGTGAAGCACTCTGGGTATTTTTATTTAACAAATTAGTGAAATGTAAATATTTTCTAAAATGAAGAGGCAAGCCTCAGTTGAAATTTGGAAAAAGGCTTGCCTTTTCAGCGATGTATCCTAAGTTGTGAACAGCCCTCTCCCATTGGCCAGGGACAGCTTGGGCAGACTGCTGGGAGACGTCTCCCTTCACTGGGCTGAGAGGTTCAGATCCGCATTGTAGGGGGATGGACTGGATGACCCCGGGGTCCCCTCTCAACTCTACAGTTCTATGATTCTATCATGGCTCTGGGACTGATTTAATCCCCAAGTCAACAAAGCCTTGTAGGCTCCGTTTGAGAAGTCAAGAGTGGTTATTCGCATAGCAGCAGCCTTTTGAGGTCTCAGTACCAGAAGTGTTCAGAGAGGAAGCGTCTGTGGCAAGGTGCATCAGAGGGAGGGAGAAGGGTGTGTGTGGCAGAGACAGCCTCCTGCCTCCTTCACATCAAAGGCCTAAAAGGAGACGCGAAGGCAGGCAGGCGGGGCGGGTGGCGCTCAGAAGTTCAGGAGCCCCTTTTGATCCGCAGGCCAGAGAGACCTTGGGAGTCAGAGCACATCCTGGGGTTGGAAGCTGCGGTCGAGGCTGCAAAGAGGGGGTGGGGTGGGGGGAGAGGGGGCGGCGCAGGAACGCAAGAGAGAGAAGGGACCCACCCTAAATACGCCCAAGTCAGATGCTCCAGTCAGTGGAGCTGGAACCGTTACGAGGTCCAATAATCCCTGCTCTGCAATTGTAAGAAATGAAGGAGGTTACTTTGGTGGAAACGTTTATTGTAATTCATTCCTTGGAGGTGTTTGAGCAGAGGCTGGATGGCCGCCTGTCACAGATGCTTTTTTTGAGATTCCTGCATTGCAGAGGGTTGGACTAGATGACCTTTGGTGGACCCCTTCCAACTCTAGAATTCTATGGTTCGTTCATAACATTTGTACACCATTGGATTAGAGAGAGAAACCTCCAAATGGGGCAGCACCCGCCGTTCACTGCTATTGCCATGTGAACTTTCTGAAATTCTTGAATTCTAATCTAGTTGTCCATTCTTGTTATTTGTAATTTTATTGTTTCCTCTCTCTCTCTCTCTCTCTCTCTCTCTCTCTCTCTCTCTCTCTCTCTGCCACGGAGGGAACAGACTTCCATCAGTGATCAAAGAAGCCAAGTTAAGAGCACAAGGTAAGTCCTGCAGGATCAGGCCCTTGCCTCACCCAGTCCAGCAGTCTGTTCTCACAGTGGCCAAATTCCCCATCGATCCTGGGAATGGAGACAAGACTGTCCCTGGCTTCTCAAAAACTGCAGCACCTCTAACAGACGCCTGTCTAGTGTTGGCATACAGGTAAGTCCCACCTCCCTGACAGTTAGGAAACCTCTCCTGTTGCCCCTTCAAAATCTGCAAAACCCACCAGTCGGTTCTCAGCTTTTCTCCCTGGTGCAACAGAAAGCAACTGGGAACCAAACCTCATCAGGAAGAGTTGAGGGAGTTGGCGATGCTTAGCCTGGAAAAATGGTGCTGGAGGAGACTCTGGAGAAGATCCAACCTCTGGAGAAGATCCAACCTCTCCATTCTGAAGGAAATCAGCCCTGAGTGCTCACTGGAAGGACAGATCCTGAAGCTGAGGCTCCAATACTTTGGCCACCTCATGAGAAGAGAAGACTCCCTGGAAAAGACCCTGATGTTGGGAAAGATGGAGGGCGCAAGGAGAAAGGGACGACAGAGGATGAGATGGTGGGACAGTGTTCTCAAAGCGGCCAGCATGAGGGAGGCAGTGGAAGACAGGAGAGGTGGACATGACTAAACAACTAAACAACAACAAGCCTGGAAAAAAGGAGATACGATAGCCATCTTCAAATATCTCCAGGGCTGTCACATGGAGGATGAAGCAAGCTTGTTTTCTTCTGCTCTAGAGGGTAGGACTCAAACGCATGGCCTCAAGTTGTGAGAAAGGAAGAACTTTTTGACAGCAAGAGCTCTTTGACAGCGGAATGGTCTCCCTTGGAAGGTGGCAGACTCTCCTTCCCTGGAGAATTTTTAAAGCAGAGGCTTAAGCAGAGGCTTAAGCAGATGGCCATCTGTCACGAATGATCTAGCTGAGATTTCTGCATTGCAAGGGGTTGGACCGATGACCTTCAGGGTCCCTTCCGACTCTGCAATTCTACAATTCAACTCTGCCCCATGTTCAGGGGCTGAAATTTGCACTCAAATCGGGAGGGAAGACAAAAGTGGTCCCACATCTATCCACGCAGGTGAGCTCACTGTAAGTCAGAGAACATACACACCCAACCCTACGCCAAGGGATTGTCCCCCCCCCGCTGTAACCATTCACTCATACTGCCATTTCCCAATGGGTGGAGACAAACAGCACCAATATTATTATTTGTCTCTATTTGCCCATCCTCATTCTCCTCCCAGCCTGGCTTTGGTCTTGTTCACAGGAATCTAAATTTCTGAGGCTGTCAAAGAACAGCAAGCAACACTATTTTATTGGCTTGCTTTAATTAATTTGTGTAATGTCCCTGTTAGGAACAATGGCTAATTAAGACTCTGCAAGCCCCCACTAACTGACTGACACACACACACACACACACACACACTCCCTCTCTCTTGGAAAATAGAAGAGGGAAAAATCTGTAATCATTAATGCAAGAGAAATCTTTCCCAAAGAGTCTGGCATGAGTCCATCAAGCTGATTCGTCTTTTTCTCTTTTAAACACAGAAGTCTTAATGAGATGTCTTTTAATAATGGAGTTATCTTTCAAATCTAAATCAGGGCAAACAGATGTGAGCTGAGATCTGTCATGGTTTTTTTTCCTTTCCTTTTTTTAACTCTTTCTCTGGGCAGCTGAGAATATGGAAGATAGCGTTGGCGTGGCCTTGGCTCGATCAATAAGTCCTGTCTCCACACCCCAAATGCAAAGGCTTAGCACTCAAATGAGTGGAAATCCAATGAAACTGAACCTTGGAAGATTCAGGGCAGATAAAGGGAAGGCCTCCTTCACACAGCACCTCCTTAAACTGTGGAACTCCCTCCCACAAGACCTAGATGGCTTTAAAAGAGGATTGGACAAATTCACGGAGGAGGAGAGTGCTATCGAGGGCTTCTAGTCCCCGTGGCGATAGGGAAGCGGGTGGTGTTGTGGGTTAAACCACAGAACCTAGGGCTTCCCGATCAGAAGGTTGGCGGTTTGAATCCCCGCGACGGGGTGAGCTCCCGTTGCTCGGTCCCTGCTCCTGCCCACCTAGCAGTTCGAAAGCAAGTGCAAGTAGATAAATAGGTACCACTCCAGCGGGAAGGTAAACGGCGTTTCTGTGCGCTGCTCTGGTTCGCCAGAAGCGGCTTAGTCCTGCTGGCCACATGACCCGGAAACTGGACGCTGGCTCCCTCAGCCAGTAAAGCGAGATGAGCGCCGCAACCCCAGAGTCGGCCACAACTGGACCTAATGTTCAGGGGTCCCTTTACCTTTACCTTAGCCACCATGGCTCTGCTCTGCAATGCTTCTGAATGCCTGGTGCCGGAAGCCACAGCAAGGGAGAGGGCCCTTGCGCCTGATTTCTACTTGCGGGTTTCTCACAGGCCTCTGGTTGGCCACTGTGAGAAGAGGAAGTTGCCTGGGCCCCTGGCATAATCCAGCAGGGCTCTCCTTCATGTAGCCCCCCTTCCAAACCACATGCATAATTCCACCTCTTTGGTGCAATTCCACCTCTGCAACCTGGACCCATCCTGCCCATGGAAAGCATTTCCATGCATGTTGCTCATGATCTGTCCTGCCACCAAGGGGGAGAGCGCTGAGCTCTAACCACTGTCCCCCACTACCACCACCCACCGGAGACTCGTCTAGCCGGCTCCGGTCTGCTAAGGAAGAACTTTCCGATGGCAAGAGCCTGGATTCCCTCACGGGAGGTTTCTAAAGAGAGCTCGGGTGGCAGCCTGCCAAGGGTGCTTTAGATGTGATGCCTGCATTGCGGGGGTTGGGCTGGATGACCCCAGGGGCCCTTTGCTTGAAATCCTGGGGGGATGCTGCCAGTCAGTAAAGGCAATACAAGATGGACCCATTGAGGCATCTCGTTGCACACTGGGAGAGGAGGAGGTTGGATTCAGAGGCTCCACCAGGCTCTTGGGGGGAGCAAAACTGAACTTGATATATGTATCCCTGTCTCCCCTCCTCACCCCAGCGCATTCCCACCCCTCACTCGGGTCAGGATCTGTCTCTTTGTGGGGTTAATGGAGGGGCAGCAAAGGCCGCTGTCCTCTGCAGGCATCCTTGCCTTGTTCTGGTGGGCAGACTCCGTGTTTCCCAAATATTATTTGCAAATCCCATCAGGAAAAAGCCTGGAGGTGAGAAGCAGGGCTCTGCGTCTTGCCTCCCTCCCTCCTTCCCAGCTCTTGTGGTTGCAAACTCTGCAGTGATTCCACAGCCCAGGAATTTGAAGAATTTCCTGTCCAGAGTCACTGGAAGACCAGAAAGAGAAAAGGAGGAGAGAGGAGGAGGAGGGAAAAAAGCAGCCTTTCCAAATCCTCCCGTCCTTTGTCTGCCTTTGCAAACTCTGTTTTAACTTTGCCAGTGAAGGGAAGCAGGCGAGGCCTCAGAAAGAGAAAAATCAAGCGAGGCAGAGAGAAGAGAGGAAGAAGCGCTCCTTCTGGAGCCCATGACACTTCTTTGCATTTTCTCCATCCTGGAAAAAACAAAAAAGTTCGGAGCCAGATTCGCCAGGGACGCCAAACCAAAGTCTCAAAGGGTGGAGTTTTGGAGGGCTGAGAAAGCCCGCAGGCTTGGTCTTTTGCTGACGAAGGGGAAAGCCGTATTTAAAAAGGAAGCCTGGAGGAAAAGAAAGGAAAGGAGCGCGGATGGAGGGAGCTGCTCTTTCTGTTTACATACCATGATAAAACTCTGTCCCTACTAACATGGCTGCAAAAGACCACATTTCCCATACGCTTCAGGCACTGTTTTGCAAAACAATGTTTAGGGAGGTAATGGCTCAGCTGGATCAGGCCCAAAAGGGCCCGTTGAGGCCAGCCTCCCACCCTCAGAGTGGCCAAATGCCCCCAGGAATCCAGATAGACTGCCTCTGGAGCTGGAAGTTCTATAGAAGAAGAAGAGTTTGGATTTGATATCCCGCCTTTCACTCCCTTTAAGGAGTCTCACAGCGGCTCACATTCTCCTTTCCCTTCCTCCCCCGCAACAAACACTCTGTGAGGTGAGTGGGGCTGAGAGACTTCAAAGAAGTGTGACTGGCCCAAGGTCACCCAGCAGCTGCAGGTGGAGGAGCAGGGAAGCGAACCCGGTTCACCAGATTACAAGTCCACCACTCTTAACCACTACACCACACTGGCTCTCAGTGGAGCATCAGAAGCGTCCGGCCACCACTGAGGTTCTGCTGTGGCTCCGCGGTTGGAGGCAGCCACGCTTCTGAATCCCACTTGCTGGAAACCACGCCAGTGCCCTTGCGCCCAGGTCCTGCTCGAGGGTTTTCCTGAGGGCATCTGCTTGGCCACTGTGAGGACAGGAGGCTGGAGAGGAGGAAGCTGCCAATATCCTGACACGCAGATCTAGGGTGCAGCTGCATTGGGAGTCCTCATCTCAAAAAGGATATTGTCCTTGGAAAAGGTTCAGGAAAGGGCAACCAGAATGATCAAGGGGAGGAGCAGGAGACGGCGGCGCTTGGGACTTTTTAGTTTGGGGAAAAGACGAGGGAGGGCTCATCCACACTGCGAAATGCTCCACGCTTAGAAAGCAAGCGTTTCAGCCTCCTTCCGCTTCTCCCACGCTTCGTTCTCCCTCGGAAAATCCACTCTTTAGCGCTAAATCAAAAGAATTGGCAATCTGCTGGGAATTTGACTGCCACTTGTTCTGATTCAGCGCTAAACCTCAGGTTTTCCAGAGCGAACTCAGCGGGGCAAAGAGTGTTGTGGATAAGCCCAAAGAGGCCGCATGATGGAAGTTTATAAAACGATTCCTGGCATGGTGAAAGAGGACAGAGAAGAGTTTTCCTCCCTCTCTCCTAACACTGAAACTCCTGGGTATCCCCTGAAGCTGAATCGTGGAAGACAGATCAAAGGAAGTCCTCCTTCAGGCAGCACAGAGTTGAACGGTGGAACTCCCTCCCACCGGAGACAGGGATGCCCACCAACATGGATGGCTTTAAAAGAGGACCAAGCTGTGCAACAGAAGGCCATCAATGGCTCGGAGTAAGGCTTGTGAACACCAGTTGCTGGAAGCAACAGGAGAGGAGAGTTGCTCTTGTGCTGGGATCCCGCTTGCTGGTGTTACAGGAAGTTTTATAATGATTGGGGAGGGGTTGCCCCTCCAGCATGCAGTGTGCACCCCCACCTTGTTCACACACACAATGTCTCCTCAAAGCACCACCTAACGCACTGACACCACACAATTTCCAGCGTTGTTCTGTTCAGGAAGGAAATGGCTACCAAGGGGGGAGCTTGGGACATGGGAGAACAGCGGCTTTCTCCTGATCAAAGTGCAGAGTTTGAGGACTGGGACATTTGCAGGGAAACCAAAATGCTTGCTTGCAAAGCTCTTGTACTACCAACCTTACTGTCTGCTTGTGAAACATGGACCACTTACAAAGGCCATCTCCAACTCCTCGGAAGATTTTAGCCGTAACAAACGGTGTTTCCAAAAAAAGTTTACACATCACTTGGGAGACAGGCGAACTCATATCAGTGTACTGGAAGAAGCAACGATCACCAGTGTCGAAGCAATGATTCTTCAACATCAACTTTGTTGGACTGGTCATGTTGTCAGGATGCCTGATGATCGTCTTCCAAAGCAAGTACTCTATTCCCAACTTAAAAATGGAAAGCGTAATGCTGGTGGTCAACAAAAGACTCTCAAGGCAAATCTAAAAAAATGTAGCATAAACACCGACAACTGGGAAACACTGGCCTGCAAGTGCTCCAGTTGGAGAACAGCCTTGACCAAAGGTGTCATGTGCTTTGAAGACACTCGAACTCAGGACGCAAGGGAGAAACGTGCTAGGAGGAAGGCACGCTTGGCAAATCCACACCGTGATCAACTCCCGCCCGGAAACCAATGTCCCCACTGTGGAAGGACGTGTGGATCCAGAATTGGCCTCCACAGTCACTTACGGACTCATTGTTAAAACCGTGCTTATGGAAGACAATCTGACTCTAGGAGGGATTGCCAAAGAAGAAGGGACATGAGTGACGGCAGCCATAATCCCTAAAGGGGGAGCTCAGGTACACAGCAGCCCCTCTGCCTGAGTGATAATCTCCGGCATCCTGATACCTGAGTGCCAGACAGGTAGCCAGTAACAAACCCAGATCAAGACAAAAGAGTGTGATTAACTTGGCTGGGAAACAGGGAAATGTAAATATCTCTTTTGCATCACTTGATGGGTGTGAGGTGGAGGTCAAGGGAAGGCTGAGGGCAAGCCCTGGGGCTCAGGTTTCTGTCGCCAGACCCTCCCCACTGTGATGCATCCATGATGTAATTTTAGGGGTGTTGTGGGTTTCTTTGTAAAACTGATAAAAGTGGCAGCCATCCTTTGTCCTGGGCTTCTTCCTGCTTCTCCCATGTGCTGGGTGGGAGTCCTGTTGCAACAGTCTCTGCAATCAAGACCAGGCCTACTGGCTGCTGTTTTGCTTCTATATTCCTGGCTTGTGTCTTTGTTTGGTAATCCAAGGGAGCCCAAGGATTTTCCAGTCACACTGGTTTCCCTTTTGGGCATCTGGTTGGTCACTGTGAGAAGAGGTTGCTGGGCTAGAGGGGCCATTGGCCTGATCCAGCTCTTCTTAGGTTCCTTCTTTCTAAATCTTGGGGCTCAGGCACAACAACAAACCCCCAGCCCATGTGTTTGTCTGCAACGCAGGAGGCCAACGGACGCAAGCCAGCAAGCCAGCACTGGCTCACCTCTGTGCCTCCAGGCGAAGGTTTTCTGAGTCAGCCTGGAGACGTCAGCAGGGGAAACCCCAGAGGAGCAGAGTCAGGCAGCGGGGTTGGGGCTTTCAACAGCATTTGTCTGTGGGGCGAGAGATTAGGGTGGATCCCTCCAGGCGGACGAACTGCAGCAAAAATAATCTGCTGACGACGTTCCTGGCGGGTTGTGCAACTGGTCCCCGGGCCTTGCAGTCCCAGGCTGGTTTGCACAACAGGCTGCCCTCGCCAAGACGCCAAGCCACTACTTGCACAGATGAACTATTAGGAGAGACGCTCAGGAACCAACAGCCTGATTCACATATTACACTTCCTGCAGGGTCTGCAAACCCGGCCCCTTAAATTCTGCAAAAAGCCATGTAGGTAAGGTAAAGGTAAAGGACCCCTGGACGGTTAAGTCCAGTCCAAGGCGGCTATAGGGTTGCGGCTCTCATCTCGCTTTCAGGCTGAGGGAGCCGGTGTTTGTCCACAGACAGCTTTCCAGGTCATGTGGCCAACATGACTAAACCGTTACTGGCGCACGGAGGACCGTGACGAATGCCGGAGCACACGGAAACGCCATTTACCTTCCTGCCGCAGCGGTAACTATTTATCTACTTGCACTGGCATGCTTTCGAACTGCTAGGTTGGCAGGAGCTGGGACAAAGCAAAGGGAGCTCACTCCGTCGTGGGGATTTGAACCGCTGACCTTCTGATCAGCAAGCCCAAGAGGCTCAGTGGTTTAGACCACATCCCAACAACAATAAGAAAGCCACATATGTGGCCACATCAGTCCCAAAGGAAGAACCTGAAAGGCACAGAAGCCGAAGAGATGCTCTGCTAGCTTGAGGCAGCCTCCCCTTGATTCCTTATTGCACTGACGTCTCATCTTTCCGCCAAGGAACTCAAGGCGGCAAGTGTGGCTGTCCTCCTCTCTGCATCATCCACACAACAACCCTGCGAGGGGAGAGCCCTGTTCTTATGGTCAGGCTCTGCTTACGTGTTTGCCAGAAGAGGCACCAGGGTGGCCACCGTGAGAAGAGGGTGCAGGACTGAATGGGCCTCCTTGGGCCTGATCCAGCAGCCAGGCTCTCCTTATGTTCTTATTGAACCTCCAGGTCCAGAGGCAGTCTTTCTCAATTCCTAGGTTCCTGGGGGGAATTTGGCCACCAAAGGAACAGTGTGCTGGGCTAGATGAGCCCCATTGAGCTTGATCCAGCAGCCTACGTTCTCAAGATGGTATTTGTACTCCCATATATCTTAAAAAGCAGAGACATCACCTTGCCAACAAAGGCGTGTATAGTTTTCCCAGTAGTGATGTATGGAAGTGAGAGCTGCACCATCAAGAAGGCTGATCGCCGAAGAATGGATGCTTTTGAATTCTGGTGCTGGAGGAGACTCTTGAGAGTCCCATGGACTGCAAGAAGATCCAACCTCTCCATTCTGAAGGAAATCAGCCCTGAGTGCTCACTGGAAGGACAGATCCTGAAGCTGAGGCTCCAAGACTTTGGCCACCTCATGAGAAGAGAAGACTCCCTGGAAAAGACCCTGATGTTGGGAAAGATGGAGGGCACAAAGAGAAGCGGGCGACAGAGGACGAGATGGTTGGACAGTGTGCTCGAGGCTACCAGCCTGAGGGAGGCAGTGGAAGACAGGAGGGCCTGGCATGCTCTGGTTCAGGGGGTCACGAAGAGGCGGACATGACTAAACGACTAAACAACAACAATATCTGAAGAGGGCTGGGTTGGTGGAGGATGACCTAAGTGTCTTGGGCAGACTTTCCTGGAAAGAACAGGAATTCAGCATTTCAGGCCCAGGGGTGGCCCTCCAGTCTATTCTATCTGGCCCCCAGCACTCTCCCCGTCATGCCTTTTGCTGGCCCAGCTTCGCAGCCTCCTTGGGTGCTTTCTCCTGGCCCTGATCCGCCATGATGCCTCTTGCTCCCCTGGATGGGAAGATCCAGAGAGATTACATGCATGGAAAGTCCTCTGGTGGTTCAACACATATTTGCCAGGTGTTTGACCCCCCGGAGGATGTCTACCTGGGAATGTGGCCTGTGGGAAAAAAATCCCCTCCAAAATCCTTGGAAATATATAATAATTTAAATCAAATGCCTCTTTTTTGTGTGCTCTGCCTGCACCTGCCTCCCTCTCTGGAGTCTGCTGTTTTTGTAGAATAAATTGTATTTCCCCCTTCATTTTTGTTTAATTGTTTTGTCGCCCTGAGTGACGCGCAAGTACTAGAATGCTGGAAGATAAATCTTCATATAAATGAGGCAGCATCTTGGGGCTGCATGCGTTTGGGTTCTGCAGAGAGTTATTTATTTATTTGCTTTTTTAAGGGTTTATTTCAATATATATGTACTCCGCTGAAATCACGGAAGCCGAAAATATACGTTAAAATAAAATTGGACGTCAGGAGCAAAGTTAGACTCGGGTTTTTTTCCTCCCCCCCCCACCAAAAAATAAAAATAAAAAAATCAAGTGGGGTTATAAAGATATACACTGCAACAAGAAATTGCATATTAAAAGCCAGGCCCCAGAAGCAGTGCAGCCAAGGCACTTGCCTAATATCAATGGGCAGGGAGTTCCAAAGGTAATCACCGCCAAGCTGAAGGACTGATCTCTTGCATACGAACATCAGCAGAGCCTCCTGAATCAGGCCCAAGGGGCCCATCTAGTCCAGTATCCTGTCCACACAGTGACCAGCCAGATGTCTCTTTCAGGAAAACCCCAAGAAAGATCGGAGCCCAAGAGCCACACTCCCCACCTCCTGCGGCTTCCAAAAACTGCTATTCAGAAGCCACGGAGAGCCCTCTCCTGCTCCATGAATTTGTCTCCTCCTCTTTTAAAGCCATCCAAGTTGGTGGCCATCACCGTCTCCTGTGGCAGGGAGTTCCACAGCTGAACTGCATGGTGTAAAGAAGAGTTTGATTTTATCCCGAATCTTCCAACATTCAGCTTCATTGGAGGTCAGTGAATTCTAGTGTCAGGAGAGAGGGAGAAAGACTTTTCTCCATGCCAACATGCGTAATTTCTATCATGTCGCCTCTCACCTGCCTTCTTACTCTGAGCTCAAACATCCCAAACGCTACACAGGGGAGTCCCTCTGTCCCCTCAATCATTTGCCCTTTCCTGAACCTTTCCTGTCTCTGCAATTTCCTTTCAGAGGTGAGACGACCCGAATTGGTCACCCAGCATATTCCAAATGCGGCCAAATGAATCAGCCCCAGACAACCTGGAAAACATCTTTCCCAGAAGGAGCCAGCGCACACACACGCGCGCGCACACACACACACACACACACACACCTTCTTCCTCCGCTTCGCAGGAACCCTCATTAGCAAAGGCAGGAGACAAGATGCCAACTTTTAGGACGGAGGAAGGAGCGAAGGAATGGAGGAAGGAAAACCCAGATACGACAGAGCCATCAAGACTCAGCTGCCTTAAATTAGGCTCATTGGAGGAGGATGTCAGAAGGAACAATGAGAAAAGGTAGAGAGGCCCATAAACAAAAACAACCCTCTCAAGACGGATCTGAAGCGTCAGCAGAGATTCCCTCCTTAGGGCAGCAGAATCCCCAGGTCTCAGGTGGGACAAAGTCCTCCTCCAGGGCTCCTTTACCTGGCCCTGGAGACTCACAGGCCACGCCCCCTATTCACAGGCCACGCCCCTCATCCTTTGTCTGGCTGGGATGCCTCCTGGAGCTGGGACAATGCCTCTTGTGCACTCATGTTTGCCTGTAGAAATCTGTCTTTTGCCTGCCTGGAATGTAACCTGCTGTACCTATGAAGAGCCTGGCTGCTGGATCAGGCCATTGGCCCACCTGGTGCAGCATCCCCTTCTCACTGTGGCCAAATACCCCAAAGAACATTGGGATGAGATAGACTGCCTCTGGACCTGGAGGTTCCATAGGAACAGAAGAAGAGTTTGCTGGATCAGACCAAGTTGCTGGCCATCCCTGCCTCCAGTGGGAGGGAGTTCCACAGTTCATCTGCGTGCTGCATTAATAACTTCATTTTTACACCCCTCGCTCCCCCACTTTTAAGAGAGAAGGGGCAGCTGTTCTTTCAAGAGTGGGGGGGGGGGTCATCACACCATTGAGCCAGGATCTCAGTTCAACTATCAATCTGGGTGTGTCTCCATGTGCAGAAATTTGAGTTTGTGAGCAAGCGCAAGGTTGTGGTTTGGTGTGTGTGTGTGTGTTGGAGGCGCAGAGGGGGTGAACTATCCCTATCCAACTTTTATTACAAAATAGGAGAACAATCGTATGCCTGGAGGTGTTTCCATAGAAACACCAAAGAAAGGAAGATGAGGATTGTGTGTGTGTGTCTGTGTGTGACGTTTTGGAGGCAACAACCCAATCAGAGTAAATGTTTAAAGGCTCGAACAAAAAACCCATTCAGAGATAATTAAGTAACAGACAGCAGCGGCTTGGATGGTCTCTGGCTGCCATTATCAAGGGAGCGGCTCCGAAGTTCTTGCCGACTCCAGTCTATTATCTGCCCGCCCTCCTTCCCCCAAATAACAAAGTCAGAAAGCCGCTGCATGGAATTTGCCTTTTTTTAAAAAACCAGTGCACTCTCTAGAAGGAAGGATCCGTCTCTTGCATTGCGTCTCCCAGTAGATGCCTTTCCCCTCTTTTAAATATCTTTATTTCTTAGAATCACAGAATTCTGCATTGGAATGGAACCCCCTGGGTCATCCAGCCCAGCCCGGCTAAAAGACAGGGATCACAACTGAAGCATCCCTGGAGGACGGCCGTCCAGCCTCTGCTTAGAAACTTCCATTAACCATATAATTGTAGATTTGGGAGGGACCTCCCAGGGCCATCTAGTCCACCCCCTGCAATGCAAGAACCATAGCTAAATCATCCCAGACTTTGCCTGAAAATGTGGGTTAAATACCCCTTTTGTTCTTTAAATTTGCCCAGAGACACTCCTTCCCCCCAAAAATACATCATGAAAACCTGTGTTGCTGTACATGACCGCCCACAGCATAAACCAGTAAGACATGTTCTCATTGAGGGCTCCACAAGTTGGCATAAACCGTTGGACCTGGTCATTGGTTCTCGGGAGAATTTGTGGGCCAAATGAAGCTCTCCCGCAAAGTTGTTTGTGTGCTTTGTTCCTCTCGCCAACCTAAATTTGTGGGTCGGTTTTTCTGTCGGGCTGACACTCCAACCAAGCGCTCCCTTCTCAGTCCTCCCTCCGTGCAGCCACTAAGAGAAATCCAATTCCTGGTTTATCCACCGAGTCCCGATTCTCATTATGGTAGGGATTCAGCGAGGCAGGCTGGGAAAACGTCCTGGTGAGCAATTCTACTTATCTCCCTGAACACTCGCTGCCCAATATTGGCCACCTTGGGGCATGCCCACCCAAACTGCCCACAGCGGCTTTTCGGAAGCCATTCTGGACGTCAGCGCTGTGCTTCTCTCTCCAGGGCAGGCGGCCGTGACTGTGAACCAGCCAACAGGCGAGGGGGGTGTTGTAGCCTTTGGCAACCAGGACACCTCTGGACCAGCCAGCTGGGGGAAACAGGGTCCTGCCCTAGATCAAGGTAGACCGCTGAGGGGAGATCAGAAGAGCCCTGCCACTGGATCCGGCCAAAGGGGGCCCATCCAGGCCAGCACCCTCTTCTCCCGGTGGACTGCGAGGGGAGAGACTCCACCAGGCAAGGCCTCCTTCCGCCTGCCTCTGCTTCTCAATGTGTCTTGCATTGTTTTATGTACTGGGGCTGCCCTTGTTCTATTGATTATAGTTTAGATATTATTGTAACTGTCGAGTGGATTTCTGTTTAACTTTTATATGTTGATATTATTATTTTATACTATTCGAATGATTGTTGAATGTTACTTTTTTGATGGAGGTTGCCTATTTTAAAGTTATGTTTTATTATCACATTTTTGTATTGCATTAGATTGTTATAAGATGTACATTCTTTGTTTCTTCAGCTTGTAAACCGCCTTGAGTATTGTAAGATAGAAAGGCAGTATACAAATTAAAAATGATGATGATGCTGATGATGGTCAACTATCCCGAAGAACCTAGGAGACGAGATAGACTGCCTCTGGCGCTGGAGGCTCCATCAGACCAGCAGAAGAGCCTGGCTGCTGGATCAGACCCATGGCCTGTTGAGTCCAGTATCCTCTTCTCACGGTGGCCAACAGGATGCAAGCATCGTGTGTGTGTAATATGTACATTCCAAATAGCTGTAACATTTTAATTGCTTGCTTATTCATTTTCGCTTGCCTTTTAAAATAATTTTGTTTTATAAATGCTTATTTTATTGTCGGAACCCACTTTTGGACCTGGCAGAAGAAATCCCAGTAAAAAGAACCACAGAATCATAGAGATGGAAGGGACCTCTGGTGGTCATCTAGTGCAACCCCCTGCAATGGCGGGATCTCAGCTAAGAACCTCTGCTTAAAAACCTCCAAGGAAGGGGAGCCCTCCAAAACAAAACTTCCAAAGAATCATAAATTCCCTGCCTCCGCCCCCCAAAATAAGCCAAGGTTTCAAACAATGAACTAATAGATTTTTGTGGTGGTGGTGGATCCTCCGTCATGGGAGGCTTTTAAAACAGAGGTTCCTTCATTGCCCTCGGGGTCCCTTCCATCTCTGGGCTTCCTCCAACTCCTCAACCAGCCCTTGGTCTGATTAATATTCCACAGCCTTTTAAATGTGTCTGTGGGAAGGTGCAGGTTGTTGCTTTCTTGCTTTTGTTTTAAAACTTGTGCTTTTATCTTTTATTCTGCTCTGTGAACCACCATGAGACCTTGCGATGGAGGGCGGTATGTGAATTTAATACATACACACATGCAATTTCCAGGGGGCTTTGCATAAGATGGAGGGACGCCCGCAGACCACCTACAACACAGAGGCAGGGCGGAAGAGTGGTTAAAGTCCTGGAGCAGGACCTGGGAGGGGGCCGGGTTCAAATTCCCACTCGGCTGTGGAGCTCTCATCACTGAGGGATCTTGGAAGACTACCTCTCAGCCTACCTCACAAACAGTAATAAAGATGCTACTTTGATGGAGGTGGGTCCCAAGTGCTGCTACCTTCTCTCTCTCTCTCTCTCTCTCTCTCTCTCTCTCTCTCTCTCTCTCCTTCCTTCCTTCCTTCCTTCCTTCCTTCCTTCCTTCCTTCCTTCCTTCCTTCCTTCCTCTCGCCTTCCAGAGCAAGAGGTTATGAAAATGAGCAGCCAGGCTCTGGGGACTCTAATTATCTGCTAAGTGTGAAAGCCAGAGTGATTAATTAAGAGATAATAAAAAGAAAAAGGAGGCTAGAGAGGGAATAACAGCTGCTTTGATGATAAAACCTGAAGTAAGCCAAGCAATTAGGGGAATCTTTATGAAGAGTTAGCTATAATCCCCCAGTAACTATTGCCAAAGGAAAAAACCAAGTTTGGGGCGGGGGGGGGGGAGAGGAGAGGAGAGCAGCATGGGAGGGATGAGGAAGAAGCAGCTGCAGGCGTGTGTGCGTGTGCAAGCGTCACAGTCGCTCCCACAAAAAAGCCAGGGAGGCTCAACCCCACCAAGGACCCTGCGAGGTCCGTTAGGCAGAGATTTAGTGACTGGCCCAGAGTCACCCCCTGAGCTTCAGAGCTGAGTGGAGATTTGAACTCTGGTCTCTCCTGGCCCAACCCTCTAACCACTACACCACACTGCCTCTCCCTTTGGGCTTCCTCACATCCCAATGCCTGGCTTCTCCTTCCTGCAGCAGAAAATTAAGCCAATTCCCAGCCCCTCTCTAATGATTTACCTGCAACCTCCTCCCTTTCTTTCCCCGGCGATGGCTGCCCTTTCCGTCTGACAAGACCCATCCCAGCTTCCTTCCTTCCACGGCGGGTGGGAGGATCAAATTTGCTTTATCATTTAATTGATTCACGTAGGCCTTTCCAAAGAGCCCAATTAACCAGGGAGGCTCCTGATTTATTTATTTTCTGAATCAATACAAGGCAAGATGCAATTGAACATGAAACGATCAATGCAAATAAGCCGGGAGATCCATACAGGTGTGTGCTCAGGGGTGGAGAATTTGTGACCCGCGAAGGGCAGGGGAGAGCAGATCCCAGAGCTTTCTCTCCCCCCCCCCTTACAAGGACCTGCCTCCCCCCACAGCCACAGCATACCCTGAAAGCCCAGTGGGGTGGGTGGAGAGTCCGTGCAGTGTGGTGCAGTGGTTAGAGTGTGGGACTCTGGCCTGGGAGCGCCCAGGATTCGAATCCCCCACTCAGCCATGAAGTTCTCACTGGGTGACACTGGTGCAGTCACTGTCTCTCAGCCGAACCGACCCCACAGGGTTGTTGTGAGGAGCAGAGAGTCACCTGGAGCTCATATGAACGCGAGAAGAGTCTGCTGGATCCGGCCAAAGGGGGCCCACCTAGACCGGCCTCCTGTTCTGACACGGGCCAAGCAGATGGCTCCATGGGAAACCAACCAAAGCAGGATTCGAACACAGAGCCCTCTCTCCTCCTGTGGTTTCCAGCACCAGGCATTCAGAAGCATTGCAGAGCAGAGCCACGGTGTCGATAGCCCTCTCCTCCTCCATGAATTTGTCCGATTCCCTTTCGAAGCCATCCAGGTGGTTCCTGTGACAGGGAGTTCCCCAGATTTCTTTTATGTGGCCTGAAACTTCCAACATTCAGTTTCAATGGATGCCCATGAGTTCTATTACTATGAGAGTTGGTGGCAATCACTTGGAGGAAAAGCCAGCATACAAATGCAATAAAATGATGATGACGATGACGATGACAATAATAATAATAATAATATCATAGAATTCTGGAGCTGGAAAGGAACACAACTAAAGCATGCCAGAGGCTTTATTTTTATTTAATACAAATATTATAATTTATTATTATAATTATTTATTTATTTACGATTTGTGGTTTATTATTATGTATTATTAACCGCAATAATAATAGATGCACAGTGTGGACCAGGGCTTAGATTTTGAGAGCTCCCTTTGCAGAAGTTCCCTCTTCCACACCAGGCGCCCCCCACCCCAGGGCGCAAGGAAAAGCCCCCCCCCCCAGAGTCGCTCTCTGCGGCAGCTCAGGAGGGGGATGAAATTGCCTGGGCTTAGGGGCAGGGAGCATATGCTGGCTTTGTGGCCAGAAGGCCCAGAGTTAAACCCCTTAATCCCCCGGCAGCCTGGCAGGCCCTGCTGGCAGCTTCAGCCCCAATTTCCTTAAGTGGCTTTTAAAGGAGGGTTTAGGGATGGGGATGAGGAGGCAGCTCCTCCTCACAGGGAGCGAAGGCCGGCTGGGATTCGCAGAGCCCCACTGATCCTGCCTGGACACACTTCCCCCAATTCATCGTAGGGTGGCTGGAGACTGGAATGAACCCCCAGCCAGGACACAGCACCCTCTTCTCTCTCACTTAAAGGTAAAGGGACCCCTGACCATGAGGTCCAGTCGTGGCCGACTCTGGGGTTGCGGCGCTCATCTTGCTTTACTGGCCAAGGGATCCAGCGTACAGCTTCCAGGTCATGTGGCCAGCAGGACTAAGCCACTTCTGGCAAACCAGAGCAGCACATGGAAATGCCGTTTACCTTCCCGCCAGAACAGTACCTATTTATCTACTTGCACTTGATGTGCTTTCGAACTGCTAGGTTGGCAGGAGCAGGGACTGAGCAATGGGAGCTCACCCCGTCGCGGGGATTCAAACCCTCGACCTTCGGATCGGCAAGTCCTAGGCTCTGTGGTTTAACCCACAGTGACACCCGCGTCTCAGTTCTCTCTCACTTACATAATCACATAAGCGAAGATTTCGGGGTTCCCAAAGAAGAAGTCATGCTCCATCAGGGACCCGCCCCCAGAAGACCCCTGCACCCCACAGGGGACCAATGAGGAGCCTCTGGGAAGTGGAAGAACAGGGCGGGAGGGTGATGGGAACAGCCCCTTCCCAGAGACTGGCGTTTCAAGGTAGACTGCTTCTGGACACAGAAGCTCTGCTTAGCTAGCAAAGCTAATGGGCCTCAACAGACCTCTCCCCTCTTGCCTGAATCCAAAAGCCTGTCTAAGCCACTGGCTGGTGCCCCATGTTGGGGGGCCAGCAAGTCGCACCAGCTCATTACACGTCGCACAGAGGATGGAGTTCCTTGGTTAACCGCTCTGGGCATTGCCAGGAGGAGAGGAGGACGGAAGAGCCTTTAATAAATGGAAGGCAGGAGAATTTGCAACTGGGGTTGGACTGGACTGCGGCTGTTGGGAGTGCAAGGAAGGGAATCAGGTTGGCCAAATCCCCTCAGTCATGACTCTTAATCCACAACCGAAAAACCTGCCCGGGCTTCTCATCCGAACACACTTGTCCAAGCTGCCCTGGACAAGCCCCCTGAGCAGACTCCCTCGGAAGGTGGCGGACTCTAGAGTCTGCCAGTCGGGCCAAAGTGGACCCGTCTAGTCCAGCCTCCTGTTCTCACAGTGGCCAGACAGATGCCCTAAGGGAAGCTTGCAAGCTGGATCCGAGCCCAAGAGCAACTCTCCCCTCCTCTGGTTTCCAGAAACTGGTACTCAGAAGCATGGCTGCTTCCAGCTGTGGAGCTCTCCTCCTCTGTGAATTGGCCTAATCCTCTTCTAAAGCATCCAAGCTGGTGGCCATTCCTGCCTCCTGTGGCAGAGAGTTCCACAGTTTAATTCTGTGCAGAATATATCTCCCAGCATTCAGCTTCAATGGATTCTAGCGTTAGAAGGGCAGGAAAAGCTTCTCTCTGCCTGTTTCCACTGTGCCACGCATTGTTTTATAAACTTCTATGCTGTCGCTTCTTACTTGCCTTTTCTCTAAACTAAAAAGTCACTGGGGAGTCGCTCCGCCCCCTGGATGACTTTGCCCTGAAACTTTTCAAGCTCCACAATCTCCTTTCTCAAGCGTATTGACGGGATGCCCCTGGGGGTCCTCTCCAACACTGCAATCCAAGGCACATCCAGCTCCTTAGAGTAGACCCACTGAAATGAATAGACCCAAGCTGGCCTTAACTTGGGCCTGGCAGGGGAGAAGATGCTTTTATTTTGGCTTGTGATTGCACTCAGTCCCCCCCACCCCGCATCCTACAAATACGTCCTGCACTTTGCCGACTCCCCCCACTGTTTGCAAGGCACCCCCAAAGGAATGCAAGGAGGCTGCCTTTCCTCACCCCCCAGGCAAGCCCCCTCCCCCCCCACAAGGCTGCCTCTTCCTGCAGCCCCATCTCACCCCTTGATTCTCGCTGCCACGGGTGGCTGAGCTGCGACAATGGCTCCACTCAGCCTGATGGAGGGGAAAGGAATCTGCCATCAACACATCGTTGGACGGGCAGAGGGGGGGACACCCAGGCTGCCATTTTGGAGACGGTCAGAGCACCCCAAGCACGCTCCACTGTTGAGGCCCCACAGGAGTGTCATTGTTGTTTAGTAGTTTAGTGGTGTCCGCCTCTTTGTGACCCCCTGGACCAGAGCACGCCAAGCCCTCCTGTCTTCCACTGCCTCCCTCATGCTGGTAGCTTCGAGAACACTGTCCCACCATCTCATCCTCTGTCGTCCCCTTCTCCTTGCGCCCTCCATCTTTCCCAACATCAGGGTCTTTTCCAGGGAGTCTTCTCTTCTCATGAGGTGGCCAAAGTATTGGAGCCTCAGCTTCAGGATCTGTCCTTCCAGTGAGCACTCAGGGCTGATTTCCTTCAGAATGGAGAGGTTTGATCTTCTTGCAGTCCATGGGACTCTCAAGAGTCTCCTCCAGCACCAGAATTCAAAAGCATCAATTCTTCGGCAATCAGCCTTCTTTATGGTCCAGCTCTCACTTCCATACATCACTACTGGGAACACCATAGCTTTTACTATACGGACCTTTGTCGGCAAGGTGTTGTCTCTGCTTTTTAAGATGCTGTCTAGGTTTGTCATTGCTTTTCTCCCAAGGAGCAGGCGTCTTTTAATTTCGTGGCTGCTGTCACCATCTGCAGTGATCATGGAGCCCAAGAAAATAAAATCTCTCACTGCCTCCATTTCTTCCCCTTCTATTTGCCAGGAGGTGATGGGACCAGTGGCCATGATCTTTGTTTTTTTTGATGTTGAGCTTCAGACCATATTTTGCGCTCTCCTCTTTCACCCTCATTAGAAGGTTCTTTAGCCTTTGCCAAGTTTTCTGCCTGCAAAACGGGGTCCCCCGTGGCCTACCTCGCAGGGGTATGGCAAGAGCAAATCTAGAACCCAGAGATATCTCAGTACAGACTCTCTGGCCCTTGGCACTTAGCCCAGTCGCAGGCCACACACCCTCCTTAAGGACACAGGCCCTTTCCCACACGCCCTTCACATTCTTGAACTGCAGTCATGCCCAGAATTGTAGCATTGGAAGGGACCCCCAGAGTAATCTAGTCCAACCCTCTGCAATGGCAGCAATCACAGCCGCTTTCCTGGGTGGATTGCAGGAACCTCTGTGGAATCTCACTTTATTGTGCAAAGGCAAGAACCAGCCCTGTTGCTCCCCATCCCCACACTGGGATAAAGGTAAAGGGACCCCTGACCATTAGGTCCAGTCACGGACGACTCTGGGGTTGTGGCTCTCATCTCGCTTTACTGGCCAAGGTAGCAGGCGTACAGCTTCCGGGTCATGTAGCCAGCATGACTAAGCCGCTTCTGGTGAACCAGAGCAGTGCGCGGAAACGCCGTTTGCCTTCCGGCCAGAGCGGTACCTATTTATCTACTTGCACTTTGACGTGCTTTCGAACTGCTAGGTGGGCAGGAGCAGGGACCGAGCAACGGGAGCTCACCCCATCACAGGGATTTGAACCGCCGACCTTCTGATCAGCAAGCCCTAGGCTCTGTGGTTTACCCACAGTGCCACCCGCGTCCCTCTCCCCACCGGGATATGGCCCCCCAAATTTCATGGCCACACAGAGCATTCCTCCGGTGATCGGGCAGGTGGTGCTCCAACCATCACACAAGCCCAGTTCAGGATCCCCCCGAACCTAGGACCCTCCTTGCCCATGCCAGGCACACAAAGCAAGAGTGCCTCTGCGCATGTGCAGAGGTGCTTTAGAATCATAGAATCCTAGAGTTGGAATAGACCCCAAGGGCCATCGAGTCCAACCCCCTGCCAAGCAGGAAACACCATCAGAGCACTCCTGACATATGGTTGTCAAGCCTCTGCTTAAAGACCTCCAAAGAAGGAGACTCCACCACACTCCTTGGCAGCAAATTCCACTGTCCAACAGCTCTTACTGTCAGGAAGTTCTTCCTAATGTTTAGGTGGAATCTTCTTTCTTGTAGTTTGGATCCATTGCTCCGTGTCCGCTTCTCTGGAGCAGCAGAAAACAACCTTTCTCCCTCCTCTATATGACATCCTTTTATATATTTGAACATGGCTATCATATCACCCCTTAACCTCCTCTTCTCCAGGCTAAACATGCCCAGCTCCCTTAGCCGTTCCTCATAAGGCATCGTTTCCAGGCCTTTGACCATTTTGGTTGCCCTCCTCTCTGCTTTGGTGCCCCCATCTAGTAATCTCCTCATTTATTAGAATATTATTTATTTCTTGCATTTATATCCCACCTTTTTCTCCAGGGAGTTCAGGGGGGGCGGGTGTGCTTTCCCCCCCTCCCCACAACAGCCTGGCAAAGTAGGCGAGGCTGAGAAGCAATGCCCGGCCCGAGGCTTGCTAAGTCTCAGCGGTGGCGTCCCGCCCTTAGACGGCCTGCCAGACGACACGCGCAGTGACTCACGAGGCAGCCAGCGCCCAAAGGGCCACACACGTCATCCCCTGGCCTCGGGGACCTGTTGACACAGCTGGATTAATCAGAGGAAAGGCTGCAGGATCCGGGTGCCTTGCAGAGGAATCTGCTCACCTGGCCAGCACCCTCCAGCCCCTCTGGGTCTGAGTTGTCCCAGTTCAGAGCCCAGCATGGATGGGAGGGGGGGGGGGGGAGAATGAGCCCCTGTAGCCACACAGCAGCTCTGGTTTGCAGATAGTGTGGTGGATCTGGACCTTTGAGGGTCTTGACTTGACACCCTTAAGTTCTAGACATCATTTGGGAGTTCTAAAGGATTTTCCCTGTGGAAATGCACCAGCGTCACATTGCAAATTTGTCCTAAAGGTAAAGGTAAAGGGACCCCTGACCATTAGGCCCAGTCATGGCCGACTCTGGGGTTGAGGCGCTCATCTCGTTTTATTGGCCAAGGGAGCCGGCATACAGCTTCTGGGTCATGTGGCCAGCAGGACTAAGCCGCTTCTGGCGAACCAGAACAGCACGCGGAAATGCCGTTTACCTTCCCGCCAGAGCAGTACCTATTTATCTACTTGCACTGGTGTGCTTTCAAACTGCTAGGTTGGCAGGAGCAGGGACGGAGCAACGGGAGCTCACCCGTCGCGGGGATTCGAACCGCCAGCCTTCTGATCGACAAGTCCTAGGCTCTGTGGTTTAACCCACAGCGCCCAAATTTATCCTAGTATACGCTTATTGCATTATCATCATCATCATCACCACCATCATTAAATTAGCTGCCCTTCCCCTCCTACCCAAATAATGTAATTTTGCCTAACGTGCACATTGTTTGCAAAGCCATTTTCCCTAACGTAGCATCGTGGAATTGTAGAGTTGGAAGAGACCCCAAGGTCATCTAGCCCAACCCACTGCAGAGATGGAAAGGGGTGCAGCAACACCTGGATTTAGAGCAGAGGCACCCCAGAGCTTCCGGCCTCCAGGACCCACAGCGGAGGGGAGGGGCTAGGACCGGAACCAGTTTGGCACTCTGCACTTCACTCAGAGGCGCTCTTGCCCACTTCAGCTTCTGCTGGGAAACTTGGGCGAGGCTACATTGCAGGCGGTTGGGATGGATGACCTTTGAGGTCCCTTCCAGTTCGACCGTTCCGGGATTCCACACATTCTAGGAAGTTCCCCCCCCCCCCCGGCGAAGGAGAGCCTCCCCCCCCCACCTCAAAGACTTGGGCTGCCCCCTCCAACACAGGCCTGCCCAAACACCGAGGAGACGAGTGCGAGGAGAGTCCCGGGGGGAGAGCCATCCTCCGCCGGATCCGTTTTGACTTGGAAGGAGAGCGGGAGGCGAGTGCGAGGCTGATTGATAGACAGCCATGGCAGCCGGAGATGGGCGGAAAGGGAGATTCGGGAGACAAGCCGAGACGGGCGGCTGGGGAGGCTGCCTGCCTGCTCTTTCCTCTCCCGTCAGCAGGCAGCGCAAACCTTGGGCTGCTCTCCAGAGGTCGGCAGAGGAGGAGGAAAGGCACCGAAAATGCTCCCTTCAATCTCAGAGCCCTCCCTCGACACAAAGGGAGGCAGCGGCGCTCTGCACGAGCTCAGGGGCACCACCCACCCTCACGCCAGTGATTGTGGGGCAGAGTGCTGGCTCTGGAAAGGGAGCCCGGGAACAGGTGGGCTGGTGCAGGGGTAACTGCAATGTTGCCTACACTGACTGGCAGCCTCAGCTCTCCAGGGCTGCCGGCAGGGGGCGTTCCCAGTCCCTCCGGAAGAGGCCACTGGCAAGGGAAGCTGGGACCGTCTGCCACCGAGTGACTGGCCTTCTTCTCAAAGGATGCAAGTTTCTTTTATATATATTAATTTCTATTAGTTCTCCAAATTTTAACAAATCGATCCAAGTTATTTAAATTTAATACAATTAAAAAACAATAATTAGCTTCCCTGCGCCTGCTACAAACATATGTCCATTGCTTCCTGATGTCGCCACTTCATTCTTCTTCTTTAATCACCTTCTTATCCTTCTATTAATTTTAATCCATCCAAGTTTCAAGTCCTCATGATCGTGAAGAATGAACTTTGGCAGGTCCCTATGTTCCTAAGCTATTCTCAAGTAAGGCTTGAGCTGTGTGCTGCACTAGTTAGAGGGTCAGACTAGGGCCCAGGAGAGAGGAGCCTTCGAACCCCCCTACTCAGCCATGAATAATAATAATAATAATAATAATAATAATAATAATAATAATAATAATTTATTATCTGTACCCCGCCCATCTGGCTGGGCTTCCCCAGCCACTCTGGGCAGCTTCCAATAAAGATTAAAAATGTCACACATTAAAAACTTCCCTGAAGCGCCTGCCTCTCAGCCTACCTCACAGGGCTGTTGTTGTGGGGATTAAATAAGCGGAGGAAGAACCATGAATGACACCCCTTAACTGCCAGGGAGAAAAGGCTGGGCTATCTCTGCGATAAATAAATAAGCCAGCATGACCAGTGGTCGGGGCGATGATGGGACTAGTGGGGAAGGCGCCCCACCCCTGACCAGGACCCTAAAGCAGGTGCAGCAAAAATGACGCCCTCCAGAGGCTGTGGGGCTGTTCCTCCAGCCAGCCCTGGCCAGCAGGGCCAATGGTTAGAGACAGCAATGGGTACAGCCGCAGATGTCTGCATTTCCACGCAACTCCCTGGTCTCTAGGGAGCTGAGCTCCTCCCTCTCCCCACGGGAGGAGGGTTTTAATCGGACTCCCCGCCAGCTCCAGATTTAGGGCGGTGCAGGCTAATAACAACTGGGTGCAAAATAATAATAATATTAATAATAATACCTGTTTTATATGGATACCGACTGAGAAGATGCATAAAACGCAACTGTACCAATTATCGTGAAAATAATAGTTGGGGCGGAGGAGCTCAAGATTTAGTCCTTGATCCGGGCGCCATGTTACCAAAGTCCTTTGCTCCTCCTCCGCACCCATTCCCCCCCCCCCCATGTTTTGCATGCCATCCCCCCCCCCGCCTCCGTCTGTTCCCTCCGAGCGAACCCGGCAGGTAAGTGGCAGGCGGTCTGCGTGGGCAGCCCAGGCTGGCAGTTTCCACACAGCACTAATCAATTTGCAGTCAGACTGCTATTATCTCCCGAGTGCCACTCACAATATTTACGCCGCTTCTTACAGGAGGTGGGCAGGAAAACCTCAGAGCGGCGGCAGCGAGAGAGGCTTCCTTGCTACGGGGCCAGGAGATGTCAGAACGTGAGGAGAGCCGGCCGGATCAGGCCAAAGGGGGCCCGTCTAGTCCAGCCTCCTGTCCCCACTCACAGGGGCCAATTGCCCCAAAGAACTTGGGAATGCAGATAGACTGTCTCTGGAGCTGGAGGTTCCACAAGGACCACAGAAGATCCTGGCTGCTGGGTCAGGCCAAAGGGGGCCTGTCTAGTCCAGCCTCCTGTCCTCGCAGGGGCCAACCACAGATGCCTCTTTAGGCAGCAGGATCCGAGCACGAGAGCAACCCTCTTGTCTCCTGTGGCTTCCAAAAACATTGCTTCCTCTTCACTATGGAGACAGGGAATAGCCATTGTGGCTAGCAGTGGCCCTCAATAGCCGTGTTCTCCTCGAATTTGTCCAGTCCTCTGGTTTGGAATTCTGAGAAGCACCTAAATCTGCCCAGAGGTTGTGTTTCTGGGTGGCGCTGTGGGTAAAACCGATCGCATGGTCGGCGGTTCGAATCCCCGCGGCGGGGTGAGCTCCCATCTTTCGGTCCCAGCTCCTGCCCACCTAGCAGTTCGAAAGCACCCCTAAGTGCAAGCAGATAAATAGGGACCGCTTTATAGCGGGAAGGTAAACGGCGTTTCCGTGCGCTGCGCTGGCTCGCCAGAGCAGCTTCATCATGCTGGCCACGTGACCCGGAAGTGTCTCCGGACAGCGCTGGCCCCCGGCCTCTTAAGTGAGATGGGCGCACAACCCTAGAGTCGGACACGACTGGCCCGTACGGGCAGGGGCACCTTTACCTTTACAGTGGTACTGTGGGTTAAACCACAGAGCCTAGAACTTGCTGATCAGAAGGTCGGCGGTTTGAATCCCCGCGATGGGGTGAGCTCCTGTTGCTTGGTCCCTGCTCCTGCCAATCTAGCAGTTCACGTCAAAGTGCAAGTAGATAAATAGGTACCGCTCCAGTGGGAAGGTAAATGGTGTTTCCGTGTGCTGCTCTGGTTCGCCAGAAGCGGCTTAGTCCTGCTGGCCACATGACCCGGAAGCTGTATGCCGGCTCCTTCGGCCAGTAAAGTGAGATGAGCGCCGCAACCCCAGAGTCGGCCACGACTGGACCTAATGGTCAGGGGTCCCTTTACCTTTACCTTACAGTGGTACCTCTGGTTGCGAACGGGAACCGTTCCAGAGCCCCGTTCGCAACATGAACAGAATGCAACCCGTGTCTGCGAGTAGTGATTCGCCGCTTCTGCGCATGACGTTATTTTGAGCGTCTGCGCATGCGCGAGTGGCAAAACCCGGAAGTAACCCTTTCCGGTACTTCCAGGTCGCCGCAGGACGCAACCTGAAAAGATTTAACCTGAAGCAAACGTAACAAAAGGTATGACTGTATTAATTAAATTTTATGGAATAAATGAATGAAATGATATATAGATCAATGCCCCCCCCCAAGTCAATTCTCCGCAGTTATAGCAAGTGGGATAGCTCTGTCGGTGGAGAACGAGGCTCTTAATCCCAGGCTTGTGGGGTTGAGCTCCACTTTGAGTGAAAGATTCCTGCTTTGCAGCGGGGTGGGCTAGATGACCCTCGTGGTCCCTTCCAAGTCTAGAATTCTGTGATTCCGCGATCACCACTGCTTGGTCGCCTAGAAACTTTTCCAATTCATTGCAGGTGACCAGGCAAGAAGCAAACGCTTCCATACGCCATGGAGAAAGAGCGTGCTATCAAAACCAACCTTCTCATCTCCGTCCAAGACCCTCCGCCATGTTAATCCTGGAAAGTGTTTGCCTCTATAGCAGGGTTGCCAACGTTGTTTTCTGCCCTTGCTCCTCTGCAGTTAACAGCTTAACTTTGCTTTGCCAAGGAGAGATAAAGGGATGTTGGGGGAGGAGGTGGAAGCTTCCGCCTCCTAAATTTCCGAGCTCCTAGCTACTGTGAAAAGGCCGAGGAGCAGAGCAGCAAAAGTTGGCAACCCTGCAGAAGAGCTGACCCCATCTGATATCCCCGGATTGCAACATGGGATAGCGTTGGGGGTGTTTACTGAACCCCTGTAAAAAGAGATTGAGTTTTGCTCTGTTTTCAATGGTCTCCCTTCTCTCCACACACACACACACACACACACACACACAAAATTATCTTTAATCTTTTCCGTTTTAAATTTCCCCCATCCTTCCCCCTGAAAAAAAGAGAGAGGAGAAAATGAAAAATAATCCATGCGGACAGAGAGAGAGAGAAAAAAAAAGGCCTCGGAAAATGAATGAATATTTCAATTTGTGACACACCATTGTGGGGAGAAGCCCTGCAGGAGATTGAAAGAGGGTGGGGTGGGGGGGACGGGGGGGGAGGGGGAAGAAGAATGACTTTCATTTAGATAAAATACAGAAAATTATTTAGCGAGAAATGAAGAGTGATGAGGCTCATCCAGCCTCGCCACACAAGCGAGCGCCCAGCCGCCCCTGCCTCCTTCTCAGCCTCAGCCGTATCTGCCCCCCCCCCAGTAAACACTCCCTCATTCCTCAGGATAATTTCAATACATGCGCAGCTCCTTTGATATTCCAGAGATGCACCTGGGGTGGAACCTGGGACCTTCTGCATGCAGCGCAGGTGCTCTAACCACTGAGCTCCAGCCCTCCCTCATAGGGAGCTGCCTTCTCCCCAAGTCAGGGCCTCGGTCTGCCTGCACTGACTGGCAGCCACGGCTCTCCAGGGTTTCTTGCAAGCCCCCCCCCCCCCCGAGATGTGGGAGACCTTCTGCATGCAGCGCAGGTGCCATGGGCCTTCCCTCAAGTCCTTGTGATGATGATGATGATGATAATAATTTATTTATATCCCTCCCTCCCCAGCCAAAGCCGGGCTCAGAGCGACTACCAACAGTAAAATAATACAGCATCTAAAATCATTTCATTACAGTGGTACCTCGGGTTAAGTACTTAATTCGCTCCAGAGGTCCGTTCTTAACCTGAAACTGTTCTTAACCTGAAACCCCACCTTAGCTAATGGGGCCTCCTGCTGCTGCTGGCCAGAGCATGATTTCTGTTCTCATCCTAAAGCAAAGTTCTTAACCTGAAGCACTATTTCTGGGTTAGCGGAGTCTGTAACCTGAAGTGTATGCAACCCGAGGTACCACTGTATAATCACAGGGAAAGTTCTGCCCTTCTGCATGCCCGGCAGGTGATCGGCCACAGAGTCACACCCCCAGATATCTCCCCCCACATCCTTCCCTCTAACACCTGGGACGACCACCAGTTTGCCCCAGTCCAAATGCCTTCTGAACTGGATTCTGACACACAATGGCAATTAGCCACGATTGTTCTGTTCTCCCTCTGAATCGTAAGTGGGGAGAGTTCTGCTTTTGCACTCATGGGGCTTCCTTTTTGGGGCGACTGGTTGGCGACTGTGGGAACAGGAGGCTGAGGAAGAGGAGTCCCCTTTGGCCTGATCCAGAGAGTTTTAAATACCGGCGTGTGTGTTTTAAGCTCATAATGTAGATCCAAGTCCTTCCAACTTTGCGTTCCCAGGCGTCCTCGGACTACAACTCCCATCACCCACGACAACTGAACTGACGCAGGACGATGGGAATTGTAGTCTCACAGCATCCGGGCAGCCAAGGGAGAAGATCTCCAGCCTGGATTATATCTGGCGTAAACCATAGCTACTTTCGCGCGGTCAAGATTGGATCATGCCCTGCGCCTAAACAAGGACCAGGATTCATCAGCATCGGTGGGGCTGACCACCCCATGGAAGCAAAAAAAAAGAGAATTACACACAAAAGGACATCCATCCCTCTGGAACCTCCCCGATTAACACAATTTCTTCTACATGCCTTTATTTCAGAGTAATCCCCCCCCCCAGTTGGTCTCCACCCCCCTCTTCTCTCCTTAAATTGGCTTCAATAGAAAGCTCTCTTTCCGGTGCTGCTCAGCCCCAGAGAATAACTCAGAAAAACCTCCCAAGGGAGGAGGCCTCAGGGAAGTGGGGGGGGGGGGAGAGAAGCAGAAACCCATTTTGGCTCGCTTTGAGGGGTCCCCCTCTCTCCCTGCATTGCAGAGGGGTGGACTAGATGGCTCTGGGGGTCCCTTCCAATTCTGAGGTTCTACGAATCCCACCCCTGCCCCCTCCCGCATTTGAAAATCCCAATTTCTCTCCTTTTCCCCTCCAGGCTATGCAAAGAGGCTGCTGCTCCTCCCCCTCCCCCTCTTTTTAATTATAAGGAATGTGGTCACAGAGGGGAGGAGCTTGACAACTCGGCTCCCCCCCCCCATGCAAAAAATGAGTGGGATCTCAGCCAATGAAGGGCCCAGAGATTTCTACACACACACACACACACACACACACACACACACACACACACAGCTTTCTTCAAAAGAGGATTTTTTTTTGGGGGGGGAGATTATAGCATTTTAAAGAGAAACACAGTTTGGGACCCCCTACCCCATCAGAAGACACCTTTTTTTCCTTTTAGCTAGGGGCTTGAAATATTGCAATAATGGGGCTGCCTCCAATGCTAGCCGTGCTCATGAGTAGACCTACCAGGTTGTATTCCAACTCGGAGAATTGTGGATTTGCAAGGGACCCCTAAAGGTCTTCTAGTCCAGCCCCTTGCAATCCAGCCTCTTTAAAAATCTCCAGTGAAGGAGAGTCCACGCCTTACGCCTTCCATAGGAGTCCCTTTCACAGCCAAACAGCTCAGTTCTACTCAAGAGTAGACCCACCGAAATCGGCGGACCCAAGTTAGTGATTTGCGTATTCCAATTCAATGGGCTTTACTGAACCCCATCCAATGGAATTGAAGGAAATGGCTGTATTAGGTCCATTAATTCCAATGGGTCTACTCAGAGTAAGAGGGTATCAGACCATAAAGAGAGCCTGCTGGGTCAGGGCAATGACCCATCCGGCCTCGGAGGGGCCAACCAGATGCTCCTTTTGGCAAACCCGCTGGCAGAATCTGAACTCAAGACTCCTTTCCACTGCTGCGCATTCAGGAGCATTGCTGCCTCCAGTGGTTTAGGCAGACAAAAGCCACTGGGGCAAACAGCAGCCCCAGATGGGCCTCCTCCTCCTCCATTAATTCATCCAGTCCTCTTTCAAAGCCATCACTGCCTCTGGCAGCAGGGAGTTCCACAGGTTAACCACGCACCATGTGATCCTCTCACAGACGGCTTCAGAGGACCAGAGAGAATCCTCATTATCCTAAAGTCAAGGACGTCGCCGCCACATATCCCCCCCCCCCCAAGAATCTGCACCAGGCCCAAAGCCGCCTTGCCCCCAATCCTGCCAGCCTTTGTGGCGTCCCAGGGTAGACTGCCACTGAAAGGGGAGGCTCTATTAGCATGCTGCAGTGGCGCAAGGAACCTTCATCTTCCTCCGTTCCACAGCAGAAGTGGCCCAAGGCAGACATCCCCGGCCCCGCTCAGCTCTACTCTGCTGGCCTTCTGCAAGCCAAGCACCTTCCCTCTTTCTTTTCAAGGTTTCACCCACCACTGTCCACCTAGTTCAAGCCCAACAGACTCCAGAACAGGCCCCAGAGCTTCTGTACACACAGCACATAGAGGGCTTGGTTGCGGCTGAGAGGACCGCACAGGTATAAACACCCACATATAATAGAGAGGCAGTGTGGTGTAGTGGTTAGAGCATCAGACTAGGGCCCTAGACACAAGAGGGTTTGAACCAGGAATAACAGCTCAGCTGGTAGAGCACGAAACTCTGAATCTCAGGGTTCTGGGTTCGAGTCCATGGTAGGGCGAAAGATTCCTGCACTGCAGCGGGTTGGTCTAGATGACCCTCGTGGTCCCTTCTAACTCTAAGACATCTTCCCACTTGGCCCTGGGTGCGAATTTGGGCCCAGTCTCTATCCTTCTCGGCCTGACCTACCTGGCAAGGTTGTTGTGGGGGTTAAATGAGGGGGGGGGAGACCCAGGCATGCTCAGCTCAGAGAACAAAAGGAGGGATATCAAGGCAAGAGATGAGGCGGGTAAAGGGGTGGGGAACCGACGCCCCCCCCCCCGCAATGCTGCCGAACTACAACGCCCCGCTTCCACCCCCAGGAGTTGTGGGGAGTGGCAAAGTCCCCCCCCCAACAAGCCCTTTGCAACCGCATCCCACCAGGCTGGGGGGGGCGAGGCGCTCAGCCCCCAACCCGAATCTGCAGAGAGAAGACGGCGGAGGTACGGCCATCAGCGCTGATTCAACTGCCCCCCAGCGCCCCCCAACCCGGCACCAGGCGCTCTCGCCACCCCCTCCCTCATTTTCTCTCTCTTCCAGCCCCCCCACCCGTCCCCCAAGTATGGGTCACGACCAGCTCCATCCTCGCTTGCAACGAGCCACAAGTCCATCCTCCACACCAACAGCGCCCCCCAGGACCAAATCTTCTCCGGCGTGCGCCTCGGAAAGAATTCTCCCCCTCCGGCTGGATTGGGAGGCAGGGGCGGGGGGGGGGGAGGTTTGGGTGCCTGGGAAATCCCCCCCCATCCCAACCTCTTCCCCCTCCCCCCCCCACTTCACATCTCCTCCCCCTGACATGTTTTTAAACTTTCCTGCAGGCTCCAAAAATGAAAAGGGGAGGGGAAAAAACACATTTCCCTCCGCCTCCTCCCACTGGGATCCCTCAAACATCGCCCCCCCCCCGCGCGCACCCTGATCGAGTCACTTTCACTTTTTCCATCTCTCTCTCTCTCTGCCCCCCCCCCCTCGCAAATGAAACCCTTTAAAGCCCTTTCGGCCTGAACTTTTTCCCCACATCAGCCAAAAAAACCCCAGAGTTTGGCTTCCAAATGTGGGGCGGGTGTGAGATGGAAGGAGGGAGGTGGGCTCTGTTTTGGGGGTGGGTGGGGAGGGCTGCTGGCTCGTCTCTCTCTCCGGATGGAGGTTACTCGCGAGTCAGGATCTCCTCCACCACCGCCCCGCAATCGCACAGAGTTCAAGGCTCCTTCCTCGCGAGTAACGCGGTCTTTCTAAGGCTGCGGATTGCCTGGGAGCGAGGAGGATCGGGAGAAAACGTGGCTGGATCCGCCGCCTTCCTCGCCCACGATGCGCGAGCCTAGAGGACCGATCCACCGCTCTGATCCCGATCCTACTTTTTTTTTGGGGGGGGGGAGTGGGGGGCTTCATCCAGTTAACTTCGCCCTCGCCCTCCAAACAGGCCCGATCCTTCCCCCCCGATCCTTTAACACACGTTTCGCTCCCGCCTCGGCCGCAGAATCGGGACCCCCGTTTTTAAAATACCTCTCCGCCCAAAAAAACCATCAGCTTCATCGGAGTTTCCCCTCCTGTTTACACCCGTTGCAAATCCGAAGCGGGGCCGAGAGCGACTCTCATTCCTTCCTTCCGCCCCCCCCCCAAACTCCCCTCCTCGGAAGCAACGGCGCTCATCCCCCCATTTCAATCCGACTGCACCCCCTTTCCACGATGAGCATTGCAAATCCAGACCCCCCCCAAAAGAAACAACAACCACCCGTGGGAACGCCTCTCTCCTTTCTGGGGGTGTCCTGGGATCCGCTCCACACTTTTCCTAAATCTCTCCCCCCCCCCGCAAGTTTTTCTCCCCCGGAGGGGAGCGAAAAACCTCGCCTCTCCCCGGCGCGCCACGAACGGAACAAGCCAGCCTCGCTTCTGCGCTGCCGTCGAGGCGCAAAACAAGCGCGAGAAAAGTCTCTCTCCGCTCCGAATCCGGCTCCGGATTTACCTTGGGCGAAAGCGGCGTCGGCTCCCGTGAAGACCCACAGCACGGCCAGGACCAGCATCGCTCCCGGAGGGCCGGCCGGGGTCCGTCGCTCGCTCGGGGCTCCGTCGTCCGCCCAGCAGCTCCGCCACCGCCGCCACCAGCAAGTCCGGCGGGGGACCCGCTCCGCTCCGGCTCCGGCGCCTCTCCTGGTAGCACAAAAGGCGGAGGAAGGAGGAGGAGGAGGAGGAGGAGAGAGGGAGGGAGGGAGGCAGAGAGGAGGGAGGGAGGGAGGGAAGAAGGAGCGCGCCGGGAACCACTTTGGGATGGAGGGAGGAGGAGGAGGAGGAGGAGGAGGAGAGAGCGAAGCAGGCAGCGCCGGGGGAAGGGAGAGAGGCGCTCCGGATTGGCCTCCGGGGGAGGAGCGGGCGGAGGAGGCGCCGAGGCGCAACCCGCTTCTCCGGCCAACTTGGGCAAAGTTCTGGCACGTGTGGACGCGGCTCGGCAGGGGAGGCCCCGATCCGGATTTACTCCCGTGTAAAGGCTCCTCAGAGGGACGCGGGTGGTGCTGTGGGTTAAACCACAGAGCCTAGGACTTGCCGATCAGAAGGTCGGCGGTTCAAATCCCCATGACGGGGTGAACTCCCTGCCCCAGCTCCTGCCAACCTAGCAGTTCGAAAGCACGCCAGTGCAAGTAGATAAATAGGTATTGCTCCGGCGGGAAGGTAAACGGCGTTTCCGTGCGCTGCTCTGGTTCGCCAGAAGCGGCTTAGTCCTGCTGGCCACATGACCCGGAATTTGTATGCCGGCTCCCTCGGCCAGTAAAGAGAGATGGGCATCGCAACCCCAGAGTCGGCCACGACTGGACCTAATGGTCAGGGGTCCCTTTACCTTTATCTTTAAAGGCTCCTCAGGCGTAGGCCTTACAGATGGGGCTGGTGGGGATGGCGGCGTTCTCCAACCCAGTGCCCTCCAGGTGTGAGAATGACAGAAGTGAAGAGACCCACATGGAAATGCCATGTGGCTGGATGGCAAAGGAGCTGAGGGATGATGAATTCAGCCTCTGGGGTGGTCAACTTGGGCTGGCAGCCGCTGGCCTGGGTTCCAGGTGGTGCTGATGGTCCTTCCCTGCTTGGAAGCTGTTGCTTTCCATGTGGGAAGCAGCTGCTCTGCCTGCTGAGTTGCACCTTCTAAACAAATAAAGTAAAATTCTAGTCCTCATGGTTCTAAGTAAAGGGCTGGTTTGAACAGGAGCCTAGGAAGCTGCCTTCCTGGGTGGGAGGAAATCCCATGGATCTCAACGGCAGCTACTCCCGAGTAAGCCTGAATGTTCGCCAGCAGGGAGCGTGGGGCATGTCCAATTCTCTGTGCACAAAGCGCTCCCTGTGCAGATCAGCTGAGGATCAGTCTGATGACTGGCAGGAAGGAATCCTAGCAAAACAGGAAAACCAGGCCTACGTTTCAAGGGTCAAGGTTTGCCTTCCTGGCCCATTTGGATCCAGAACTGGCCTCCGCCGTCACTTACGGACTCATTGTTAAAACCGTGTTTATGGAAGACAATCTTACTCGGCTACGAGGGATCGCCAAAGATGAAGAACTTGAGAGCAAAGTACCTTCTTGATGTCTGTTTATTACCTGACTACTCCACCTTTTTCCTCCAAGCAGTTCAAGGCGGCCTACAGTCTTCTCCCCTCACTCATTTTATCCTCTCAACAGCCCTGTGAGGTGGGTGAGGGACTGGTCCAAAGTCACCACTCTGAGCTTCATGGCCGTTGGGACCTGGGTCTCTCCCAGATCTTAGCTCAACACCCTAACCACTACACAGCACTGTCTTGCTTGGAGCGGGTGGCAACCAGACATAGGGGTTCAAGTCCAGGTTCCTAGGCCCATTTTACTTGAGGGTAAAGCTCCCTGATGTGACTTGATCAGAAGGTTTGTGAGCTTTTTTGGGGGGGAAGGGAGAAACCATGGTTACATTCCTGCGTGAGTTTCCTGGGAGTAAGCCGTCTCCCCCTACACATTTAAAAGACGCCTGGGATCTGGCTCTGGAGCCCCGTGTCGCTTTCAGACAGGAATTCCCGGATCATTTGGGGACGGGTGTCCAGGCGCCATCTGGGTTGCCGAAATCTGTCTGAGAAGTTTAGTGGTGATGGGTGTCTCTTGACGACTCTCCAGGCATCTCTGAATCTCCTCCAGAGGCCGAAGGAGGCAGAGAATTAAGACATTCGGCACAGACAAAGGTTTCCTCAAGCTGAAGGCAATTCAAAGTTTATTTCCCTCCTTGCAAAGGCAGTTCTCTCGCTCTCTCTCTGACCTCCCAGAGGGGTTCCTGCACAACCTTTCGGGTACTTTGCCGCTGGGTTTTCACCTCAAAGGGGCTTCCCTGGTTCTGGGACCAGAGGCCCTCTGAACTGTGCAGCATCTTTCTCGTTTGCAACTGGAGGGTGACTGGGATGTGCATGGCGAGAGCATCATCGTCCAGTATATCTGAAGGAGCATCTCCACTCCCATCGTTCTACCCAGACACTGAGGTCCAGCGTGGAGGGCATTCTGGCGGTTCCCTCACTGTGAGAAGCCAAGTTACAGTGGTACCTCGGGTTACAGACGCTTCAGGTTACAGACTCCGCTAACCCAGAAATAGTACCTCGGGTTAAGAACTTTGCTTCAGGATGAGAACAGAAATCGTGCTCTGGCAGCGCGGCGGCAGCAGGAGGCCCCATTAACTAAAGTGGTTCTTCAGGTTAAGAACAGTTTCAGGTTAAGAACAGACCTCTGGAACGAATTAAGTACTTAACCTGCAGTACCACTGTACAGGGAACCAGGCAGAGGGCCTTCTCGGTGGTGGCACCCGCCCTGTGGAACTCCCTCCCATCAGATGTCAAAGAGATAAACAACTACCAGATTTTTAGAAGACATCTGAAGGCAGCCCTGTTTAGGGAAGCTTTAAATGTTTGATGCATTACGGTATTTTAATATTTTGTTGGAAGCCACCCAGAGTGGCTGGGGAAGCCCAGCCGGATGGGCGGGGTATAAATGATAAATTATTATTATTATTATTATTATTATTATTATTATTATTATTAAGCCTGTGCAGAGTATCTCACATCTGGGAGAGGAAAAGGCCAGATTTTAAGGCCCACCCCTTCTCTCCTTGCAGAGAGAGAGCGCCTGTGGCCCCCTTCTTACCTGGGCAATCTCATCCACAGGTGGGTCTCCCTGAAGGAGCATCTCCACCCACCCAGCTTGGACCCAGAGGGCCTCCTTTGAGGGTCTTCGACTGGGTCCCTCCCTGCAAGAAGTGAAGTTCCAGGGAAGCAGGCGGCCAGATGTCGAGGAGATAAAGAGTTACATCATTTTTAAAAGACACCCGAAGGTCCAGGGATGTTTTAAGTGTGTGATGTTGTCTTGTGTTTTTAGTATTTCTTGCAGGGAGCTGCCCCCAAGTCAGGCCTTGAGTGGAAAGACACCCGCCCCCTCGCACACACCCACACACAGGTTGTGGTGTTCAGTACGACAAGCCACCACAAATCTGAGCCGTGCCAACGGGGCGCTGATGTTGGCAGAGGGCCAGCATGCCAGTCAGCACTGTTCCCCACTAGTGGAGGACCGCTCCCCACAAAACCCCACCACCACCACAACACTAGATTCCTGCATCTGCCCTTCCCTGTGTTTCCATTTGGACCCATCCCAAAGTTCTGCCCACCACCTGCCTAGCTGCTTGGCATATAATTTATGTCCCACCTTTTGCCCAAGAAGCTCAAGGTGCCAGGCGAGGTTCTCCCCATAACCCCCCCCCCGAAGTCAGGCTGAGAGGCAGTGACCTGCCCCAGCTTCACTCATGGCCAGTGAGGGATTTGAACCCCGGACTCCTGGGTCCCAGCCCGGCGCTCTAACCACTAGGCGACACTGCGCCACGTTCCTCCGGGCTCCTACCCGCTATTTTCCGCAAACCGCCCCCCCAAGAGGAAACATCAAAGACAGGGACGTCTTCTCTGAAGCGGCTGACCTCTCCCGCCCCGTCTCGCCGCCTCGCCTCGCTTCCCCGGCTATTGGCTGGCGGGGAGAATTCTGGATTCCTCCTCTAGTCTGCTTTGCCCCAGGCGGTGGTCTCCATGGCAACGCGGCTGCATCCCCCCCCCCCAAATCCCCAGGAAGGGGGCTTGGAAGAGGCAGGGATGGGGGAGCAGGGAGGGGATTAATCCTCCTCCTGCGACCCCCCCGCCTGCCCATTAGGATCAGCCCCCCTGGACGGGGCAAAAACTTTGACCTTCCCTTTGATCTGGAAGTTAGGAACGCGCAGGGGGTCTCTGGAAGCTCACTGCTGCTCTCTGGCGGCCAGAGGGGGGCATGGCGGCCTCTGGCGGAAAGCAGCACCCAAATATGAGTCTTCGCTCGCGTCCGCACGCCCCACTCCGAGAGTTCTCTCCCCCCCACCCCGAAGGATCCTGGGAAGTGTGGTTTGTCAGGGATGCTGGGGGTCGCGGCTCTGTGAGGGGTGGGCTAGAGTTCCTGGGATGCTCTGGAGAGACCCGGGGAGCCCTTGTGGCTGGCAGCCCTCTCCGCCTCCTCCTCCGTGAATCTGCCTAACCCTCTGTTAAAGCCACCCAGGTTGGTGCCTCCAGTGGGAGGGAGTTCCGCAGTTTAACCCTGCGCTGCGTGAAAAGGGGACTTTCTTTTATCCATCTGGAATCTGCCAACATCCAGGTTCCATGGATGTCCACCAGTTCGAGTGTTAGGAGAGAGGGAGGAAAACTTCTCTCTGTCCCCTTCCTCCATGCCAGGCACAATTTTATAAACTTTTATCATGGCTCCTCTGATTTGCCTCTTCTCCAAACCCCAAAGACCCAAGTTTTGCTATCTTTCCTCTTAGGAGAGGGGCTCCATTCCTCTGATCATTTGGGTCGCCCTTTTCACACACTAAGGGACGTGGGTGGTGCTGTGGGTTAAACCGCAGAGCCTAGGACTTGCCAATCAGAAGGTCGGCGGTTTGAATCCCTGCGATGGGGTGAGGTCCCGTTGCTCGGTCCCTGCTCCTGCCAACCTAGCAGTTCGAAAGCACGTCAAAGTGCAAGTAGATAAATAGGTACCACTCCGGCAGGAAGGTAAACGGCATTTCTGTGTGCTGCTCTGGTTTGCCAGAAGCGGCTTAGTCCTGCTTGCCACATGACCCGGAAGCTGTACGCCGGCTCCCTCTGCCAGTAAAGCAAGATGAGTGCTGCAACCTCAGAGTCGTCCGCGACTGGAGCTAACGGTCAGGGGCCCCTTTACCTTTCACTCACTGCATTGAAATCCCTTGGCTCCCCTTTTGTGTGTGTTTGTGTGTGTGTGTGTGTATACACCCATGTCACATCAAGGAGCTTTACACACACATATATATGATATGCAATGTCCAGATTCATACTCAAAGAACTTTCCTTTCATAAACATATAACTGAGAATAACGTATCTACAATCTCATGCTTATTCACTTTGTTCCTACACAGGATTCTCCCTATTAACATTTCAAGATCTTCCTCTGTCTGCTTCACTTCACCCTGACATGCACTCAGGATCCTGAAGAAACGTCTCTCTCTCAGCCATTCTCCCTCACGCACACAGAGAGAAGAGCAGAAAGGGCAGTTAAAAAACGACAGTTGCTGGAATAACAGTCACAACGGAATGGGATGCCTCTCTCATGTGACTCACAGTCAGCCAATCACACGAGACAGCTACGGCCAAAGGAAAAACCCCATGTCAAAAAATATACAGCAAATCCCATTCTCCTTAACACCCCCCTGGAAGGATCTTGAGAAGTAGTTTTTCGGGATGCTGGGAATGACAACTCTGCAAGGGATAAACTCCTGGGATTCTTTAAATGTCTGAAATCCTGGACAGCCTCTGCCAGCCAGGGATGGCCAGAATCACTAGATGGCACCTTCCTGCTTTTCTGTTTAAAGCAGCCTTTTCTTGCGCACCATGAGGACTGGAATCTTACTTTAGCATAAAGGGAAGGGCTGCAGCTCAGTGGTCAGAGCATCTGCTTGGCGTGCAGAAGGTTGCAGGTTTGATCCCAGGCAACATCTCCAAGTAGGACTGGGAGAGACCCCTAAGCCCCAAATCCCAAAGAGCTACTGCCAGGCAGTGTTGACAGTATTGAGCTAGGTGGGACCAGTGACTTAGGATATTTTTAAGGCCCCTTCTTATGACCCTCCTGGCTTTTGTGGTGCAGGTGGAAGGCAAGAAAAGAAGACTGTTCAGCCACGGCCCTTGTGTTCTCCCACTGCCCAGCACATGTAATTAACTTTTTAATTCATTGGTCAATCAATTAACAGCCAAGTAGGGGGGCTGCCTTCTCGCCAGAAATGAGCTTTCTCTTTCAGGCTAAATCACAGAAGATGGAGCCAGTTTATTTTCTGCTGCTCCAGGGAGTAGGAGCCAAGCAAGCGGATTAAAATGCAAGGAAGGAGATCCCAACTAAACACCTGACTGGGATTCTGTAGCTGGGATCGCTGCATTCATTGCAGAGGGCTGGACTAGATGACACTTGAAGACCCCTTCCAACTCTGCAACTTTGAGATTCTTTGAAATAAACCACACTTTAAAAAGCGTGGCCTGTGTTATAGTTGGTAGCCCTCGATATAGTTTAGAAAGGAACGCATCTGGCACTCAGGAGACCTCACACCCTCTTTCACGGAGAAACGGGATTCTCGCGCAGACGGCAGATGGACCGCACGGTCTCCTGGCAAAGGAGCTGTCTGAAAAAGCAACATCAACTCCTCGACCTGTTTTGCTGGTTTCGTCCTTGAGCAAAGCTGCTCCAGAATGCCATGCTCGCATCCCCGCACTTTGCGCTGGGTAAACCTGGACCTCCTAGGCTCCCTCGCCTTTCCTGTCTCGCCTCCTTCACACGGATCTGGGACCAGCAGAGGGTTATTTTTAGACAATTAGCTGTGTCAGTTGAACTAAGTTAACAGGTGAGGCAGGAATAATTTGCTCGAGGGAAGGATGGTAGGGGAGAGGGGAGGAAAGAGAGATGTCGGAAAGGTTCGCTCTATGGAGGATGAGCCGGCAGACGAGGGCCTGTTCACACAGCCACGTGGGAGACGGGTGGGCAGCCACCACGTTGGTGGTAGGCTGAGCATCTCACAGGACCACGTTCACAGGCAGCGACATCTCTGAACAGCAGTTGCTTGAAATGGCCGGAGGCGAGAGGGCTCTTAAATGCTAGCTCCCAAACTGGCAGGCCACTGTAAGAACCGGACACTGAACTAGATGGACCCCCTTTGGCCTGTTTCAGCAGCCGGGCTCTATTAATGGGGCCTCCAGGTCCAGGGGCAGTCTATCTTAGGGGCATTTGACCACAGTGAGGACAGGAGGCTGGACTAGACGGGCAGATGGGAAGATTCAGCAGTCCTGGCTTGTGTACTTATAGAACCTCCCAGGCCAGGGACAGTGATGGGCACTTTGCCCACCTGTAGAGGAATCACCTTGTCAACAAAGGTCCGTCTAGTTCAAGCTATGGTTTTCCCAGTAGTGATGTATGGAAGTGAGAGCTGGACCATCAAGAAGGCTGATTGCTGAAGAATGGATGCTTTTGAATTCTGGTGCTGGAGGAGACTCTTGAGAGTCCCATGGACTGCAAGAAGACCAAACTTATTCATTCTGAAGGAAATCAGCCCTGAGTGCTCACTGGAAGGACGGATCCTGAAGCTGAGGCTCCAGTACTTTGGCCACCTCATGAGAAGAGAAGACTCCCTGGAAAAGACCCTGATGTTGGGAAAGATGGAGGGCGCAAGGAGAAGGGGACGCCAGAGGACGAGATGGTGGGACAGTGTTCTTGAAGCAACCAGCCTGAGGGAGGCAGTGGAAGACAGGAGGGCCTGGCGTGCTCTGGTCCAGGGGGTCACAAAGAGGTGGACATGACTAAACCACTAAACAACAACAACAACAAGAGGAATTGTGTGGTGTTTCTGCGAGCTGCAGCAGTTAAGAGGACATCCTCGCCTCATAAGAGGAGCCTTTCTGGGTCCGACCAGCAACCCATTTAATGGAGCATCCAGTTTTCACAGTGGCCAAGCAGAGGCTGGTTGAGGAACCTGGAATCTAGACCCAAGTGCAGCAGAACTCCTGCATTCTTTGTCTCCCAGCAACTGGTATTTGAGAAACATTACTTCCTCTGACCATGAAGGCAGTGCAAAGCCACCCTGATTAGGAGCCATTAATAGTCATCTCCTCCATGAATGTGTCTAATCCCCTTTTAAAGCCATCCAGGTCGCTGGCCACTGCAGCCTCCAGTGGCAGGGAGTTCCACAGTTGAACTATGCATCCATCTGTCGTGAATCTTCCAACCCCCTCAGTAGAGTGCTTGGGTGTTTTAAGCCCTAATTCTACACCATATCCGTGCTCCAGTTCAGAGTCGACAAAGACTTTCCGGCGACAGCTCACAACCGAGCTGCCCTGAGGTCATCTGTCCGCACTGTCCCCCGGTGTCCTTGTGTGAGCCGCCCTTTGGCTTTTGCCCGCAGCCATTTCAAAGAAGCGCCCCCCCCCCCCCGCCAGCCGCCAGGTCCAGCTGTCACGGAGCAGTGAGGTAAGAAATGAGCAAGACTAATGAATGCAATAACAGCCACTTAAAATAAAGTATGTTTTATTAAAAGCAATAATGGCTCCTCGTGTCGGGACGTGGCATGCGGTTTGCTGCCGGACTGAGAATGACAAATCGACGGTCCCCAGACCACTCTGTCCTTCGGAGATATCTGTGGACGAGAATTTGGCTGGCTTCCATCCCAGGACTGAATATAAGAGCAGAAGAGGGACCTGCTGAATCAGTCTCACCTGGCTGAGCCTCCTGTTCTCACAGTGGCCAACCATAGGGGAAGCCCCTGAGCAGGACCTGAGTGCGAGAGCAACTCTCCCCTTCTGGGATCTCGAGCAACTGATTGACGGGTCGAGTTTTCTCACGTGCTGCTTTTGCGCAAGGAGCTCCGCCAAAAGTGGCTTGCGGCAAACATCCAAAACACCAAAATGCGGAGCATCAGAAATGCAAAATATTCAAAATACAGAGCGGGCCTGTAAATTCAGAAATGACAAAAAGCAATGATTCGGTGAACACAGAATAAATTCAGTATCACAAAATGATCTCGCTTAATTACATAAATACAAAGCAAAACAAGAGCTCACCATTTTCTGGCCCTGGTCTCGCTGCGCTGCAAGGAGCTTGGCCCAAATAAAGCACAGAGAGGAGAGAAAAATGACAGGCAGCTTGCCCCCTCATGCTTACTCCAGAGGAGACTGGCAGCAGGAGGGCAGTGGTGGTCAGCCTCTTCTCCGCCCTCCTGGAAGTCCAGCTGCTAGCCCATCTCTTATTGCACTAGGATTCAGGAGCCTTCGAATTTGTCCAATCCTCTTTCAAAGCCATCCAAGTTGCTTACCATCCCTGCCTCCTGTGGCAGCGAGTTCCGCAGATCAACTCTCTTCTGCCTGTCCTGAATTTCCCAACACTGCCTTGCTTTGATGGTGCAGTAGTACAGTTCTGAGATGGTGTGGGCACATGCACACACAACCCTCCTGTGTTGGCGGGGGCACCTGAGTAAATCGCCTTCTACCACCTCATCCATCTAGCTCAGTACTGCCAACACGGGCTGGCAGCAGCATTTCAGGGATTCAGGCCAGGAGCCTCTCCCAGCCCAGCCTGGAGATGGATCAAACCGGGGACCTTCTGCATACAAGCCAGGTGCTTAAACACTGAGCTTGGCCCCGTCTGCGGACTTTATTGGGGAAATGGAGGGGCTGCCAGAAGTCCACTCCTATTCCCCCCCAATTTTTTTATTCATTTTATAACACAAATAAAAAACACAAAGAGAAAAGACAAACAATACAAACAAATTCTTGTCATATCCTTATTTTTCTAAACATTGTTAATTGGGCATCCCCAAGTCCCACCTATCTGATTTTCATTTTACTGGTTCTTCATCTTTAGCAGTTTACATATGTCATAATTTCTAACCATCTTTTTTTTTTAAATCGCACTTAAAATAACTTCACCTTTTATCACTTACAAATAATACTATTTTAAAACACCCTGTCTTCTACTTCTAACCCTACAGCCTATATCCACTTCCAAAGCTATTCCAAGATTTAAATATTAACATATTTTTTCAAATATTTCTTAAACTTCTTCCAATCTTCTTCCACCATCTCTTCTCTCTGGTCTCGGAGTCTCCTGGTCAGTTCGGCAAGTTCCATATAGTCCATCATCTTCATCTGCCATTCTTCGATAGTTGGTAAATCTTGTTTCTTCCAATTCTTCACTAGCAATATTCTCGCAGCTGTTGTGGCAGACAGAAAAAAAGTAACATCCTTTTTGGGGATTTCACCCCCCACTATACCAAGTAAAAAGGCTTCTGGTTTTTTAATAAATGTGTTTTTCAACACTTTTTTTCAATTCATTATAAATCCTTTCCCAGAAGTCTTTTACTAGGAGCCACTCCTAGGAGCCAAGAGGTCTTCACCCGCCCCCAATAAAATATTTGAGGGGGCTGCCCCCCAGTTGATGGGCACTGCCATTCAAATGGTGTGCATGCACCGCGTTATATGATCCATTATGCAGGGCGGGGCTCACCTGGGCCCCCCAATATTTGAATCAAGTTGGCACCCCTAAAGGCTACTAGACATGAACGGTGTGTGCTACTGCATTTCAGCAAATACTCTGAATAATACCAGTAGCTGAGAATTGCAAGTGGGAGAGAGGGGCTGCTTTTGTCCTCAGGCCCTCCCCTTGGGCTCCCTTTGGGGGGGGTCTGTTTGGCTGCTACTGTGAGAACAGGGTGCTGGACTGGATGGGCCCCCTTTGGCCTGGTCCAAAAATAATTATGAAATGATAGAAAGAGATTTTCTAGGCTAGAGGGAGGTTTTCCTTCATCTCGCATTAACACTGGAACTCATGGACATCCAAGGGACCTGAACATTGGGAGATTCTAGTTACAGGTTGGTGTAACGTGGGTGGCGCTGTGGGTTAAACCACAGAGCCTAGGACTTGGCAATCAGAAGGTCGGCGGTTCGAATCCCCGCGATGGGGTGAGCTCCCATTGCTCGGTCCCTGCTCCTGCCAACCTAGCAGTTCGAAAGCACATCAAAGTGCAAGTAGATAAATAGGTACCGCTCTGGCAGGAAGGTAAGCGGTGTTTCCATGCACTGCTCTGGTTCGCCAGTAGCAGCTTAGTCCTGCTGGCCACATGACCGGAAGCTGCACGCTGGCTCCCTTGGCCAGTAAAGCGAGATGAGCGCCGCAACCCCAGAGTCGGCCATGACAGGACCTAATGGTCAGGGGTACCTTTTCCTTTAGCCGTGTTGGTCTGCCATAGTTGGAACAAACAAATTCCTTCCAGTAGCACCTTAGAGACCAAGTAAGTTTGTTATTGGTATTGTATCTGGGAGCCGCCCAGAGTGGCTGGGGAAACTCAGCCAGATGGGCGGGGTATAAATAATAAATATTATCATTATTATTATTATTAATCTGAAGAAGTGTGCATGCTCACGAAAGCTCATACCAATAACAAACTTAGTTGGTCTCTAAGCTGCTACTGGAAGGAATTTATTTATTTTTTAATTGGGAGATTCAGGAGAGATAACAGAAAATACTTCACGCAGCACAGAGTTGAACTGCGGAACTCCCTTCCACAGGAGGCAGTGGGGGTCACAAATCTAGACGGACTTTTAAAAGGATTGGACAGAAGCAGGGAGCGGTTTCACGGTCCAGAGCTGAGTGCTTCCATAGCCACCCTGCAGAGGGCAATTTTGTTGTTGTTTAGTCGTTTAGTCGTGTCCGACTCTTCGTGACCCCATGGACCAGAGCACGCCAGGCACCTCTGTCCTCCACTACCTCCCGCAGTTTGGTCAAACTCATGCTGGTAACCTCGAAAACACTATCCAACCATCTCGTCCTCTGTCGCCCCCTTCTCCTTGTGCCCTCCATCTTTCCCAGCATCAGGGTCTTCTCCAGGGAGTCTTCTCTTCTCATGAGGTGGCCAAAGTACTGGAGCCTCAGCTTCACGATCTGTCCTTCCAGTGAGCACTCAGGTCTGATTTCCTTAAGAATGGATGCATTTGATCTTCTTGCAGTCCATGGGACTCTCAAGAGTCTCCTCCAGCACCATAATTCAAAAGCATCAATTCTTCGGCGATCAGCCTTCTTGATGGTCCAGCTCTCACTTCCATACATCACTACTGGGAAGACCATGGCTTTAACTATACGGACCTTTGTTGGCAAGGTGATGTCTCTACTTCTCAAGATGCTGTCTAGGCCTGTCATTGCCCTTCTCCCAAGAAGCAGGTGTCTTTTAATTTCGTGGCTGCTGTCACCATCTGCAGTGATCATGGAGCCCAAGAAAGTAAAATCTCTCACTGCCTCCATTTCTTCCCCTTCTATTTGCCAGGAGGTGATGGGACCAGTGGCCATGATCTTCGTTTTTTTGATGTTGAGCTTCAGACCATATTTTGCGCTCTCCTCTTTCACCCTCATTAAAAGGTTCTTTAATTCCTCCTCACTTTCTGCCATCAAGGTTGTGTCATCTGCATATCTGAGGTTGTTGATATTTCTTCCGGCAATCTTAATTCCAGCTTGGGATTCATCCAGCCCAGCCTTTCGCATGATGTATTCTGCATATAAATTAAATAAGCAGGGAGACAAAATACAGCCTTGTCGTACTCCTTTCCCAATTTTGAACCAATCAGTTGTTCCATATCCAGTTCTAACTGTAGCTTCTTGTCCCACATAGAGATTTCTCAGGAGACAGATGAGGTGATCAGGCACTCCCATTTCTTTAAGAACTTGCCATAGTTTGCTGTGGTCGACACAGTCAAAGGCTTTTTCATAGTCAATGAAGCAGAAGTAGATGTCTTTCTGGAACTCTCTAGCTTTCTCCATAATCCAGCGCATGTTTGCAATTTGGTCTCTGGTTCCTCTGCCTCTTCTAAATCCAGCTTGCACTTCTGGGAGTTCTCGATCCACATACTGCTTGAGCCTTCCTTGTAGAATTTTAAGCATAACCTTGCTAGCGTGTGAAATGAGTGCAATTGTGCGGTAGTTGGAGCATTCTTTGGCACTGCCCTTCTTTGGGATTGGGATGTAGACTGATCTTCTCCAATCTTCTGGCCACTGCTGAGTTTTCCAAATTTGCTGGCATATTGAGTGTAGCACCTTAACAGCATCATCTTTTAAAATTTTAAATAGTTCAGCTGGAATACCATCACTTCCACTGGCCTTGTTATTTGCAGTGCTTTCTAAGGCCCATTTGACTTCACTTTCCAGGATGTCTGGCTCAAGGTCAGCAACCACACTACCTGGGGTGTACGAGACATCCATTTCTTTCTTGTATAGTTCCTCTGTGTATTCTTGCCACCTCTTCTTGAGCGACACGCATTTCCCTAACCAATGGCACACACTGCCATTCTATGGGCAAAGATGGAAACCGTCTCTCTCTCTCTCTCTTTCTCTGTGTGTGTGTGTGTGTGTTTGTGTAGAGCCCTCCAGAAGGCAACTCTGAATCGCGTTGCCAGTCAGGTGACTTTCCGAAGAGGGTCTCTTTTGGGAAGGCTGGCGAATCAAATTAACCGGCTCGCCAGGCACAATTACGGGGAAGCCCGCGGTGTGAAATGCGCCAAAATTAAAACCCGCCGTGCAGGGAGCCAGGAGCCTGCCGCTTGCGCAGAGCTGGCTGCATCAGGTGGCGGAGGAAAGGGGGGGGGGAGAGAAGCGGGTTCATCCGGAGTGCCAAGGAGCCCCCCCCCCGGCCCCCGCTCCCATAATTATCCCTCTCGCCACTTGCCGGCACTGGGCCCTGTGTGGGACTGGCAGCCTGGCCGTGCGCAGCGTGGCTCTCTCGCTTCCGCACAATAAAACGCATACAGAGCCATAAAATTGCAGGGCCGGAAGGGGACCCGAGGGTCATCTAGTCCAACCCCCTGCAATGCAGGAATCACCTTCGGACACGGGCAAGAAAAGCAGGGATGCGGGGGCCAGGAAGGACAGAAATAGGTCAAAAGAGAGCGCGTTTGAATTTGTTGTGCATTCAATTATTTGTCGGGCCCCACCCCACTTAACAGCACGGCCTCCGCATAGTGTTTTAGGACCTTGGACAGCTCTGGGGCTTTAAGGACACCCACCCGGTGCATTGAGTGGCCACAATGTGAATGTCGTGCTTGCTGCCCTCTCGGCTTACATGCCGCCCTCCCCAAGGGAGCACCGTCCAGGGCTCAAGAACGTCGGAACAGCTCTGAATCAGGCCTAGGGGGCCCGTCCCAGTGGCTGGAAGCCGCTCTTGCGCTCAGGTTCTCCGGCTTCCCTTCGGGGCCACTGGCAGAGCAGGGTGCTGTACCGATGGAACCTCCAGCTCCATGGCAGTCTATCTCGAATCCTGGCTTCTTAGGGTCATTTGGCCCGGGGAGGACAAGAGGCTGGGCTGGATGCTTCTTCCCTTTTGGCCTGACTCGCCGCAGGGAGATCTACTGCGCTAGCAGAACCTCCATGCCCAGCTGCAGTCTACTTCTGAATGCCAGAGAGTGGGAGCCGCACAACTGGAGAGCTGTCTTTGCGCTCGGGGACTTCCTTTTGGCGCACCTGCTTGGCCACCGGGCGAAGAGGAGGCTGCGCGAGCTGGGTCCTGATCCAGCAGGTTCTTCTTGCAAACCCGAAGCCGGGAAGCCAGTCTGGGCTCCCTTCTCGCCGCCTGCCTGCCTGCCTGCCTGCCTGCCTGCCTTCCCCGCCCTTCCTCCAGCGCCTCCGGCACAACAGGCTCCCCGCGCCGCGCGCCGAGCCCGATGAAAGCCCATCTGTGACAATCATCATAACAATCATGACGATATTTATACGGAGCCTAATGTCTCCGAGCATCCTCGAGGAAGCCATGCCGAGGCGGGCGCGGCGCCCGCGGCTCATTACGAGCAGCGCTTCGCCGCTCCGGGCGCCCGAGGAGAAAGAAGGGGAGGCGGGCGAGGGAAGGAAGGAAGGAAGGCGCTCATTACAGCTCTTCTCCTCGCCTCGCCAAGCGGGGAGTGGGGGGGGGGGAGAGCGCTTATCCCACCCCTCCCCACACCGCACTTGGCAGGCGGGGCCTCTGCTGCCTCGAGGGGACAGGATTGTAGAATGGCAGAGTTGGAAGGGACCCCCAAGGGGCATCTAGTCCAACCCGCTCCTGCAGCGCGGGAATCGCAGCTAACCTGGAGGAGGAGGAGTGGCAGGTTTTGTGCACCGGTGGAGAAAAAGCGCGGCGGGATCTGGCCCACGGGCTCGATTCACCAGCAGGAATCATCTACGCAAGCTTCGTGGGATCAGTGGCGTCCCAGGAAGTGGGGTTTTCTATCCAAATCACGGGTGGGAAGGATTAGGCCCCAAAGCGGGCGCAACAAATGCGAAGCTCTCTGCGTCTGGTGCCCGGGATGCTTTCCAAGCCACCGTCCCCCTTAGCCACAGCACTTACCTCAAGCCACGCCCCCTCCCAGACCACGCCCCCATCTTTAGGTCACGCCCATAGCCCTAGGCCACGCCCCTTACCGCTCTTGCTCCGCCCCTTCTTTGAGTATTTTTACCTGGTTGGAATCTGTCCTTGAAGGCAGACTAAATTTTGCATCTTGCCCGCTTGGCTGGAGGATAGAGGTGCGGGGGTGTAAATTAGCATATGTTGCCCCACCCACTTTGGTTCTGGCCCTGCCCCCCAGTGGCATGTGCCCCCCTCCCACCGACTCGGCCATCAAGTCTGTCCATGCCAGGCAGTTTCTGGCGCTCCTATTCAAACTAGTCCTGTCTTCGGAATGGTGAGGACTAGAACCGTGTTTTGGTTTTGGCTGAAGGGCCACAGAACTGTGAGACCAGGATGCTGAGCTATGATCGCTCATTGGCTGGATCCAGTAGCCTGGCTCTTCTCGTGTTGGAGCCTCCAGGTGCAGAGGCAGTCTATCTTGACGCTCAGGTTCTCTTTGGCCCCTGCGAGCGGAGGATGCTGGACGAGACGCGCCCCCTTTGGCCCGATCCGGGCTCCTCTGAATGTTCAAGAAGCGCCTCTGCCCTCACAAGCAAATTGTGGGGTTCCCTCCCCCCTTTTTTCCCGGGGACGCGAAGGCAAGCCGGGAAGAAAATGAAAGCCTTCTGACGCGGAGCAACAGGGAGCAAGGAAATAATTTGCAGGCTTCTCGGATGGCTTTGGGGACTGTGGCGCAGGAAGCGGGGCCTCCCCGACGAATAATTGGCAGGGCTGGAGGCCTCGGGCTCCGCGCCCGCCCCTCCGCGCGCTCTTCTTCGCAGGCAATTACCGGCTCTCCCTCCCCGGCGCCCGCTCGCCGTTCCTGCCGGGGTGACCTCCATTCTCTGGCAATTAACGGCTCGCCAAGAGGGAGGCTGCCAGGTAGAGCTCTTCCCGGCGGAGGGAGAGACTCATTAGGAGAGCGGCAGGTAATTGGAGCAGATGGAAGGAGGGGGAAGGAGGCTGGGGGCGCCCCAAGGCTGGGAGAGAGGGAACGGAGGAGCGGGGAGCCCCCGAACCCAAAATGCAAGCCCCGAACACGCACAAACAGGAACGCAGGAAGCTGCTTCAGGAAGAGCCAGGTTGCTGGTCCATCAGGCCCAGGGTTCCCTACTCTGACTGGCAGCTGCAGCCCAGGTTTTAAGGGCAAGAGACTCGCCCACCTGGAGATGCTGAGGGGGCTTCTGCAGATGCTCACCCACCGACCTGCAGCCACACACCCCTTAAATTTAAAGGAAGATTCCAGTCCTCATGGTTCGAAACTGAGGAGCTATTCTAAGATAAGGGGCTTGGTCCATCTGGCTTCATATTGTCCACACTGATTGGCAGCGGTGTCCTGGTTTTAAGGGCAGGAGATGTAAAAGAGCTGTGAGTCAGCCAGGAGGGATTTGAACTCGCAGCCAGGAGCCCACCTCTTCTCGCTGAACCCCCAACTTTCTTGTCAATTGCCTTTTCTCCACCCACCGCCCCCAAATGGAACCCAAACCTTCCTGTGTTGACAGGCCTTCGTGGGCTAACTCTTTGCCTTCTCTCCCCTTCTCATTTGGTAATGGGGGAGGGGAGAGACAAAAGGGGGGTCTTCGTTGGAAGACGGAGCCCATTGCTGCAAGCGATCGCCACCAGAGGCTCATCCTGGAACTGCCACCCCCGTAAAAGGATATTTTTGAAAAATGCATTTCCATAACTATTTGCTAGAGGCAAACATCTCTCCCTCTGCCTCAGGGACAGCCTGGCCTTCCGGGGAGAGGAATCTGGACACCCCCCCCCCCCAGGCAGAACTGATGGAAGTCTCAGGAAGATCCTCATTATGAAATTCCCACCCCCTCCTCTTCTAATGAAGGAACTGGCACCCGAGGAGGGTGTGGAGATGGAGGGCTGTGCCTGGAGAAAGAAGAGGGAGGAATTTCTCTCGGGGTTCAAAGGAGAATCCAAGCCATGAACCTTAGAGGAGGAACTAGCCAAGATGAGAAACTAGGCTAGTATGGTTTGGCCCCTTTGGCCAGCAAGTGGCATTTGTGGTGTCAATACAAGTGTGAGATTTTTATGCCAGCGGAGGGAGGCAGAGCAATCCCCCCTCTCCCACTGCTGGAAGGAAGTGGAACTGACTTGTCCCTTCCAGAAGAAAAGGAGAGTGTGGTCCATTTCCAAACTCATGGACCAGACGCCATCCCCAGTCGACTGTAGTAAACCAGGTCAAGAGGCCAAACTGCACACTCAGAAACTGCCGCCGTTGACCCAGGAGAATCAGTCCCATTTTTAAAATCTATGGTGTAAAACAATTCCTAATTAGCCTTTTAGGGAGATCAGGAGGGACGCGGGTGGCGCTGTGGGTTAAACCACAGAGCCTAAGACTTGCCGATCAGAAGGTCGGCGGTTCGAATCAGTCTCTTCTCCTGCCAACCTAGCAGTTTGAAAGCAAAGTGCAAGTAGATCAATAGGTACCGCTCTGGCGGGAAGGTAAACGGCGTTTCCGTGCGCTGCTCTGGTTCACCAGAAGCGGCTTAGTCATGCTGGCCACATGACCCGGAAGCTGTACGCCAGCTCCCTCGGCCAATAAAGCGAGATGAGCGCCACGCTGCAACCCCAGAGTCGGTCACGACTGGACCTAATGGTCAGGGGTCCCTTTACCTTTACCTTTAGGGAGATCTGGGAGCAGGTACTTATTACTACTGCTACTACTACTACTACTACTACTACTGGAAGTGTGTTCATGTATAAACCATGTGACCGTCATGGAGGCATTTCCATCTCAAGCCAGTAGTGGGTGCAAGAGAAACCGGCTCTCTCCCCCTCTGGCAGGGAAAGCAAACTGACGCATCCTTTCAGCAAGAAAGACCCATTTCTGAACAGGGGCTCAGAGAGGGCAGAGCTCAAGGGATCGCTGTGTTTTGGGTCACGTATTGTTTTGGGACGGGCAAATTAGGTCCGTTCATTATGCCAATTAAACTGGATTTGTCCCCATCCCTGTTTGGTAGCCAGGCTCTGATTTCTTCTCACTTGAAGCTGTTGGAACCTTCCAGGCCAGCAGAAAACAAGCTTGCTCCCTCTTCCATGAGACCACCCTCTAGATATTTGAAGACGGCTATCACATCTCCTCTCAGTCTCCCTTTTCCAAGGCTAAACATACCCATCTCCTTCAACCGTTCCTCATCAGGCTTTGTTTTGAGACCCTTGATCATCTTGGTCCCCCTCCTCTGCACACCTTCCAGCCTGTCAGTGTCCTTGTGGCGCCCAGAACTGGACACAGGACTCCTGGTGTGGTCTGACTAAGGCAGAATAGAGTGGGACTATGACTTCCCTTGATCTGGACACTAGACTTCTGTTGGTGCAGCCGAGAATAGCCTTAGCTTTTTTTGCTGCTGCATGGCACTGTTGACTCATGTTCAGCTTGTGGTCCACCAAGACCCCTCGATCTTTGGTTTGTGCATCTGGTTCTTCCTGCCTAAGCCCAGAACCTGACATTTGTCCCTCTTGAAATTCGCTTTGTGAGGTCGGGCCCAGTTCTCCAATCTGTCGAGGCCATCTGGCTGAACGTGTGTCAGACGCCATCGTGCTGTATTTGTTCAGGGTTGTCGAGCAGACACTGAGCAGCGGGTCGGACTGGGTGTCTTCTGAAGTCTGCTGCTGCTGCTGCTTTAGAGATCGCCTTCAGGCGGCTCCTCTGGGAGGGGGAGAGTGAAAAGAAGGCTAGTCAGGGTGGGAGGGAGCAGCGGAGCTGGGACCTTGCTTTGCCACCCCTCCCAAATCTGGCCCCGAGGCACTTGGTAGGCCTAGACTTGCCCCCTGCGCTCTCCATCCCATGCCCAGACTCTTCTGCTTGGCCCTGCTCCCAAAACTCACAGGGGAGACCCAGTGCCAGGGCCTGACAAGTGCCAACGCCAGCTAAGCTGTCTGCCCCGTGGGCCAGAGCTGCTTTGACGGAGGTGCCATCCACACACACACCCACACACACACCCTGCCCCATTCACCAATTCCTGGAACGCACTGCCATCTTCAGAGCAGCTAGCCAATTCTCCGCGAAGGACGTCTTTCTCTCAATTCTCCACGAAGGACGTCTCTCTCTGCCCGGTGGGCTGCTGGGCTCCTGCAAAGGGGCGCTAACAAGCCTGTCGCGCCATCGCAAAAGATTAGGTGCTCATCGTTGTTAACACGCTGTTTCCTCTAAATAAGTAATTTGTCCCCAAACTTGTGTTCAATTATTAAACAAAACACGGGCATAATTTGGCTGTTCCAGAGATGCAGCAGCGTGCGCAGAGTAGTCCCCGGCTGCCTTCTCCTCCTCGCTTGCAGGCGTCTCGGGGGCTGCCCTTGAAAGTGGGGGGGGGGCAGGGAGCCAGCAGGGGTCCAGTGCCCACAGGATGAGGAGGGGGAGCCGGGGGGGGGGAGAGAGAAAGTGGGTGGGTGTCTATATGCAGGTAGATGAGATAGGGTGGGGCGAGAAAGAGAGAGAAAATGGGGGGAGGATGGTGTGCGTTGGTGAGTGTGCACGTGTGCATGTGGGGAGGGGGGAGAGAAGATGGAGGGAAGGGTTTGGGAGATGTGTGAGAAAAGAGAATGAGTTGATGATAGCTGGATGATGTAGTCAGGGCCAGATTCAGGTTTGATGAGGCCCTCAGCTCCTGAAGGTAATGGGGCCCTTTATATGTCCAGCTGTCCTTTGTCAACAACGAATTGCCACCATTTTTTGTGTTGAATCTATGCTATATGGTAATTTATGGACCTAATAGGTATCTAAAGCCATTTGCATATAACACACAGGAGCCTACACAACACAAAACACTGCTCCTGTATGTAGGTTTTATTTTTTTACCTTATATTTTGGAAATGTACATCCAGGTTTTTTTCTTTACATTTTTTGGGGGCCCCAAGAGAGTGGGGACCTAAGCTAGAGCTTGTTTAGCTTACACGTAAATCCGGCACTGGATGTTGTGTGTGTGTGGGGGGCTACCTGGGGGGAGGGAGAAGATGATCCAGGTGAAGGAAGACCTGGCTATACACATGCCCCGCCCTCCTCTGGATCCTTCCTGGGTTGACAATTCACTTTTGAACATTTGGACAATTCTAAATCCCAGTTAAAGCTCTGGTTTTCCCAGTAGTGATGTATGGAAGTGAGAGCTGGACCATAAAGAAGGCTGATCGCCGAAGAATTGATGCTTTAGAATTATGGTGCTGGAGGAGACTCTTGAGAGTCCCATGGACTGCAAGAAGATCAAACCTCTCCATCCTTAAGGAAATCAGCCCTGAGTGCTCACTGGAAGGACAGATCCTGAAGCTGAGGCTCCAAGACTTTGGCCACCTCATGAGAAGAGAAGACTCCCTGGAAAAGACCCTGATGTTGGGAAAGATGGAGGGCGCAAGGAGGAGGGGATGCCAGAGGATGAGATCATAGAATCATAGAATCCTAGAGTTGGAAAAGACCCCAAGGGCCATCGAGTCCAACCCCCTGCCAAGCAGGAAACACCATCAGAGCACTCCTGACATATGGTTGTCAAGCCTCTGCTTAAAGACCTCCAAAGAAGGAGACTCCACCACACTCCTTGGCAGCAAATTCCACTGTCGAACAGCTCTTACTGTCAGGAAGTTCTTCCTAATGTTGAGGTGGAATCTTCTTTCTTGTAGTTTGGATCCATTGCTCCGTGTCCGCTTCTCTGGAGCAGGAGAAAACAACCTTTCTCCCTCCTCTATATGACATCCTCTTATATATTTGAACATGGCTATCATATCACCCCTTAACCTCCTCTTCTCCAGGCTAAACATGCCCAGCTCCCTTAGCCGTTCCTCATAAGATGGTGGGACAGTGTTCTCAAAGCGACCAGCATGAGTTTGACCAAACTGAGGGAGGCAGTGGAAGACAGGAGGGCCTGGCGTGCTCTGGTCCAGGGGGTCACGAAGAGGCGGACACAACTAAACGACTCAACAACAACAACAAAATCCCAGTGCTGGAGGCCTCAGGAGGGGAGAGGGCTGTGGTGATCGAATCCTGCTTGCTGGTTTCCCAAGGAGGCCTCTGGTTGGCCACTGTGGGAATAGGATGCTGGACCATGATGGGTCCTTGGCCTGATCTGCAGGGTCTTCTTAGGTCCTTATGGAACCTCCAGGTCCAGAGGTAGTCTATCTAGATTCTTAGGTTCTCGGGGGCACTTGGCCACTGTGGGAACAGGGGGCTGGGCTAGATGGGCCACTGGCCTGATCCAGCAGGCTTTCCTTCACTCTTATGTTCTTATACGGATCCTGGCCCTGGCGCCTTGAGCTGTGCTTGCCAGCTGAATGGGTGCTGCCCCATTTTTTCCTGTGGGACGCTGGTTTGACATCAACTGATAGGAAATGCCTACAGCACAATATATTATGGGCTGTCCCGTGAATCCGCTGGATGAAATAGTGGAAGAACGTTGCCTCAGGAGAGTGAGGGAAATTCTCAGGGATGATTATTCACACCCTGGCCGGCACTTACTTGATCTCCTGCCCTACAACAGAAGATACAGAAGCATGATTAGTCGCACCAACAGGGTAAAGAACAGCTTCTATCCATGGGCTGTTAGGCTGCTGAATGAAAAGATAACAACAGGGCAACGGACTTTCGGGTTTGGTGGGTGGATGTCAGTAAACAAGGGGAATTAAGACTAAGAGAACTCTGTATACAAGCTGTACAAGTGACAATGTTGCTGTTGTTTAGTTGTTTAATCGTGTCTGCCTCTTCGTGACCCCCTGGACCAGAGCACGCCAGGCCCTCCTGTCTTCCACTGCCTCTCGCAGTTTGGTCAAACTCATGCTGGTAGCTTCGAGAACACTGTCCCACCATCTCGTCCTCTGTCGTCCCCTTCTCCTTGCACCCTCCATCTTTCCCAACATCAGGGTCTTTTCCAGGGAGTCTTCTCTTCTCATGAGGTGGCTCACTGCCTTGCCGTGGCGAAGGGGCTTGAATAACTCAGAGAAGCTACGAGCTATGCCGTGCAGGGCCACCCAAGATGGACAGGTCATAGTGGAGAGTTTTGACAAAACATGATCCACCTGGAGCAGAAACCAGCAAGCCACTCCAGTATCCCTTTGTCCCATGGACAAAGGCAAGTGACAATAAAGTATTTCAATCAATTTCAATATGGTTGTGTCCAAGGAAAAACTCCACCTCCATTTGCTGCAGCTAAGATTGCCGCCTTTGGTTGGGCAAAATAAAGGGCATGGCAGGATGAGCCTGAATACGTGAAAAAAGACGTCTCCTTTGAAGTCCCAACAGGACAGGGGACACTTTGCTCTCCGAAAAGGATGCTCACATTTTTCTAGGGATGGGGGGCAACCCCAGCTGCAGCTGCTCACCCCCCAACCCGTCCATCTTTTCTTCCACCACGAGCAAATTCCTTCCAAAGTCTCCTTCTCCCCCACCTGCAACCCCAGAGCCGTTGAATTATTCTGCAATAGGGAAATTTGTGGGTTTTTGACAAATCACGGCCGAGACCTCCTCCCTCCTTCCCGCCCTCTCCTCCAAAGGAAAGCTCTCTTCAAGGAGAGGATCTGATTAAAATAATACATTAGTCGGGCCTCAAACTTGTGCCATAATATCATGATTAAAAAGTGCAGCTGTGTGATGAGAGGCCTGCGGACGGGGAGGCAATTAAATCAATCTTGGAGGAGGAGGAGGAAGGCCTGAAAAGAGATGGGGGGGGGGAGGACTTGAAAGGGAGGCTTAGAGGAGAGGAGCGGCAGGCTTAATCGGAGCAGCTCAGAAGGTCTTAAGCTGAAGCTCAATGGAGTTATCTCTGGTTCCACGTAGACCAAGAAGAAAGGCAAGGAATGTAATCTGGGGGGCGGAGGAGGAGGAGGAGAAAGGAGAGCTAATGGGGACCCCTTTACAAACACCCCGCCCCCCCACCCCGCTCCAAACTTCTCACCAACGTAACTCCCAAGAGCACAAACCCTGCGTGTTTTGGCATGACCTCAGATGGTTGGACTAGGTTTCCTGGGAGATCAGAGTTCGAAACCCGCTCAGATCAGCTGGTCTCCACCTCCCAGGGCCGTCGTGAGGATGAGATGGGGATGAGGAGAGCCAGGGACCTGGAGTGAGGAGGAGATATAAATGTAGAAATGGATTTGTGCAAAGGATGGAGATGTGCTCGGACTGAAGATCAGCTGCCAAAGGGGGCCACCCGAGTCCAGAATCCTGTTTCCACAGCGGCCGACCACATGCCCCAAGGGAAACCCCCAGAGCAGGATCTGGGTGCAAGAGCCCTCTCCCCTCCAGGGGTCTCCAGCAACCGGGATTCAGAAGCACCCTCGGTTTTTTGCATTGCATTGCATTGAAATGAATGTAAGTCAGATAAAGCCGTGGGCAGCAAGGCAGGTAACATTGTCTCTGGTGGAAAGCAAACTGCAGCAGAACAGAAGCAGCGCTGCTGGCGACGAAGATGGATCAGGGCGGAAATCTCTGCCTTCTCAAATCCCTGTTGAAAAATGAGTAAACGGTAAGTTCTTTCACAAAGCCATGCATTATGCCAAATGTTTGTCCTACCCATTTGAAATAGATGCCTGCCTCCATGCATTTGAATGGACCTATTCATATTTTGAAAAGCAATGACAAACCTAGACAGGTTTGTCTTAAAAAGCAGAGACATCACCTTGCCAACAAAGGTCTCTATAGTTCAAGCTCTGGTTTTCCCAGTCGTGATGTATGGAAGTGAGAGCTGGACCATCAAGAAGGCTGATCGCCGAAGAACTGATGCTTTTGAATTCTGGTGCTGGAGGAGACTCTTGAGAGTCCCATGGACTGCAAGAAGATCAAACGCATCCATTCTGAAGGAAATCAGCCCTGAGTGCTCACTGGAAGGACAGATCCTGAAGCTGAGGCTCCAAGACTCTGGCCACCTCAGGAGAAGAGAAGACTCCCTGGAAAAGACCCTGATGTTGGGAAAGATGGAGGGCAGAAGGAGAAGGGGATGACAGAGGACGAGATGGTGGGACAGTGTCCTCGAAGCTACAAACATAAGTCTCATCAAACTGTGGGAGGCAGTGGAAGACAGGAGTGCCTGGCGTGCTCTGGTCCATGGGGTCACGAAGAGGCGGACACCACTAAACGACTAAACAACAACAACATTCATATTTTGGAGTAGAACTCAGTTGGGTGTGATTCTGGGCCAGCCTGCTCTACATTTGTAATGCTGCAAATGTAACCTCATCGAATCCTAGATTTGTAGGGTTGGAAGAGACCCCCAACGGTCATCTAGTGCAACCCTCTTCAATGCAGAAGTCTCCAGTGTGGACCCCTTACCCTGTTTCCCCTCTGCTTGTCTTCCCACTAACTTCTTCTTCCAAACCTCCAATTTGCTGGTGAAATACGAGGCGGCATAAAACCTCCCCAAACTAGCCTTCTCCAAGGACGGCACGCTGGCTTTTATGACCCCAGAGCACGTCGAGAGTGCAACTTTGCAGCCGTCACAGCAGCCGCATTATTTACTGCCCAGCTACACCTCTAATTAACTGCGGTGAAAAAATAATATTTATCCCTGTGTGATGGGGAACAATGAATGCAAAAGACCTTTGATGGCGAAGATATAGTCTCCCGCAGAGGGCAAGGCAGAGAGAGGCTTATTCGCTGGGTGTCGTTACAGGCCCGATAAAACACGCAGCGCACTCCGGGAAGGATATACGAGGGTCTATAAAATATTATAATGAGTCTGGGACCACCGGAGACCCTGGCCAGCACTCCAGCTGGAAGGCCTGGACGCCAGCTCTGTAGAACTTGGATTTTCTGGAGGGTCCGAAGAAGAAAAACAGCACCTTTAGCTATGGATGCCATTAGAGGCAGCGGTGGTGTAGTGGTTAGAGTACTGGACCTGGGAGAGACCAGGGTTTGAATCCCCCTACTCAGCCATGAAGTTCACGGGGTGTGACCTCGGGGCCCAATCGCTGCTTCTCTCAACCTAACCTACCTGACAGGGTTGTTGTGGGGGTTAAATTAGGAAGCAGGGAGAACCATGTAAACCACCTCAAGCTTCTTGTGGGAGGGGAAAGGTGGGATGTAAAGGCAATCAATCAATCAATCAATCAATCAATCAATCAATCAATCAATCAACCCCCCCCAATCTCTGTTCAAGATCACCCAAATTTTAAAACCTTTTTTTGTGGGGGGAGGGCTCCCTCCCTCTCTCTCTCATGGTCATCAATGCTTTTATGCAAATCTCTGGTGCAACCATAGGGACACGGGTGGCACTGTGGGTTAAACCACAGAGCCTAGGACTTGCCAATCAGAAGGTTGGTGGTTCGAATCCCCGTGACGGGGTGAGCTCCCGTTGCTCGGTCCCAGCTCCTGCCAACCTAGCAGTTCGAAAGCACGTCAAAAGTTCAAGTAGATAAATAGGTACCACTCCAGCGGGAAGGTAAACGGCGTTTCCGTGCGCTGCTCTGGTTCGCCAGAAGCGGCTTAGTCCTGCTGGCCACATGACCCGGAAACTGAACGCCAGCTCCCTCGGCCAATAAAGTGAGATGAGCACCGCAACCCCAGAGTCGGCCACGACTGGACCTAATGGTCAGGGGTCCCCTTACCTTTACCTTTATGGTGCAACCACATTTGGAATATACGGTACTTTGTGTGTCTATAGTTCTGGTTGCTTCAACCCCACCCAAAAAATGGGGTTGGAAGAAGTTTAGAAAAGGACCACCAGACTGATCGAGGGGTTGGATTGACACTCCTACGGAGAAAGGATGCAGGATTTGGGACTTTTTAGTTTGGAGAAAAGTTGAGGAAGAGGCAACACAATAGAAGTTTAAGAAAGGATGCATGGAAGGGTGAAAACGGGCAGAGAGAAGCTTTTCCTGCTGCCTCCTAAAGCTGGAATCCATTGAAGCTGAATGCTGGGAGATTTAGGACGGGTGAAAGGAAGTGGAACTCTCTGCCACAGGAGGCAGGAATGGTCACCAGCTTGGATGCTTTAAAAGAAGATTAGGCAAATTCATGGAGGAGGCTCTTGTGTTCGAATCCTGCTTTGGGGCATCAGGTTGGCCACTGCGAGAAGAAGGAGGCTGGCCTAGATGGGCCATTGGCCCAATCCAGCAGGCTTCCCTGACATACTTACGTACTCTACTCTCGTTTCCATCAGGATCCTCGTCCTAACCCTGAGGCTCTGAGGGTGCCGGAGGGCGAGGAGAGGAGGAGTGACTCTTGAGGAGACCCTCCAGAGCACGGAGGGGAGCAGCCTTGGGAAGTTCTGCCTGATTCCTCAGCCCTGATTCATGAAAGCAGCCGGGCCATGAGTGATATTCCCAGGAGAGCGTTTAGACGGGAGCCGGTGCGAGTAATTTAGTGGGAGCATTAAGACGGCACCGGATTACTTATTTATGGGAACTTCTTGACAGATCTGTCGCTCCATAATTCATGCCGCGGAGCGTTTAGTCAGGGTCGCCAGTAAATAATTCACTTATTATAAACTAAGGGGTGTTTTGCGAGAGGCTGAATTACGGCCTCCCTCCTGATTCGGGGCTGTAAATATGGAAAGTGACGGCGCCTTCGTCTTCCCAGACGAGAATCTGGGAAGGAGAATCACAGAATCAGAGAAGCTCAGAGCTGGAAGGGACCCCGAGGTCATCCAGTCCAACCCTCTGCAAGGCAGGAATCTCAGCTCAAACATCCAGGACAGGTGGCCCTCCGACCTCTGCTTGTTGTTGTTGTTTAGTCGTGTCTGACTCTTTGTGACCCCCTGGACCAGAGCACGCCAGGCCCTCCTGTCTTCCACTGCCTCCCACAGTTTGGTCAAACTCACGTTCATAGCTTCGAGAACACTGTCCCACCATCTCGTCCTCTGTCATCCCCTTCTCCTTGCGCCCTCCATCTTTCCCAGCATCAGGGTCTTTTCCAGGGAGTCTTCTCTTCTCAGGAGGTGGCCAAAGTCTTGGAGCCTCAGCTTCAGGATCTGTCCTTCCAGGGAGCACTCAGGGCTGATTTCCTTCAGAATGGAGAGGTTTGATCATCTTGCAGTCCATGGGACTCTCAAGAGTCTCCTCCAGCATCAGAATTCAAAAGCATCCATTCTTCGGCGATCACCTTTTTACTGCTGTAGTGAGCTGGATGGACCAAAGGTCTGACTCAGTCCAAGACAGAGGACGAGATGGTTGGATAGTGTTCTCGAAGCTACCAGCATGAGTTTGACCAAACTGGGGGAGGCAGTGGAAGACAGGGTGCCTGGTGTGCTCTGGTCTAGGGGGTCATGAAGAGGCGGACACCACTAAACGACTAAACAACAGCAAAGGGACCACTGACCATTAGGTCCAGTCGTGGCCGACTCTGGGTTTGCAGCCCTCATCTCGCTTTACAGGCCGAGGGAGCCGGTGTACAGCTTCCAGGTCATGTGGCCAGCATACATTGGTACCTCGGGTTAAGAACTCAACTTGTTCTGGAGGTCCGTTCTTAACCTGAAACTGTTCTTAACCTGAGGTACCACTTTAGCTAATGGGCCTCCCACTGCTGCCATGTGATTTCTGTTCTCATCCTGAAGCAAAGTTCTTAACACGAGGTACTATTTCTGGGTTAGTGGAGTCTGTAACCTGAAGCGTCTATAATCTGAGGTACAACTGTATTGTCTACGGTGGCTATCAGCGCCTCCCCCCCCCCCCCGATAGGCTAGCGGAAGTCCAGCCTTCTGCACACAGGGCAGATCCTCTAGCCTAAGGTTACCAGATTTTTTTCAATGAATCTGGTGACACTTTTCAACTTCAATGGATTTTGTATGGGGACTGATTTGTAAATCCAGGGACTGCCCCCGGGAAACGGGGACCTCTGGTAACCTTACTCTAACCCAGCGGTTCTCAACCTGTGGGTCCCCAGATGTTGTTGGACTACAACTCCCATCATCCCTGAGCTCTGGCCTTGCTAGCTAGGGGTGATGGGAGTTGTAGTTCAACAACATCTGGGGACCCGCAGGTGGAGAGAGGCTGCTCTAACCACGCAGCCCTTTCCTGTATCGGAATATAAAAAGCTGCCTTGTGCTGGTCTTTCTGTCTCTCTCTTGCAGGCTTCCTCAATCTTGGCCCTCCAGATGTTTTGAGACTACAGTTTCCATCATCCCTGACCACTGGTCCTGCTAGCTAGGGATCATGGGAGTTGTAGTCCCAGAACATCTGAAGGGCTGAGCCCAGGTTTACAGAAGCCGTTACACTTTCGGATGTGATCCCAGAATGTCCCGGTTTTCCTTAAGACGTCCCTATTTTCATCAGAGGGTGTGGAGTTATGTGACCCCCGAGCCAAGGAGATAAGTACCTATACAACCTTCAGAAGACATCTGAAGGCAGCCCTGTATAAGGAAGTTTTTTAATGTTTAATGCTGGGGCAACCCAATCAGATGAGTGGGGTATAAATAATACTATTATTATTATTATTAATATTATTGTTGTTGAATAGGATGTCCCTATTTTCACCATAGAAATATTAGTCAATCTACACTGACTTGCATTTCTCCATTTGGAGAATTTTGGCACTGCAAAATTAAGAAAACGCAAATTATTGAGGACAGCTGTGTTTGATGGGCGTTTTAGAAGACATCTGAAAGCAGATGTGTACAGGGAGGATTTTAATGTTTGAGGCTTTTGGCGTTTAAAAATGTTGTTGGAAGCCACCCAGAGTGGCTGGTGCAAGCTGGTCGGATGGGTGGATAATACTAAAATAATAATAGTAGTAGTAGTAGTAGTAGTAGTAGTAGTAGTAGTAGTAGTAGCAGCAGCTTTGAGGCACTGTGAATTGGGCAGCTTCAAGTTACAACACCCCAATTTCCCCACCCTCACCTCTTAGGGATGATGGAAGTTGTAGTTTAACAATATTCTGGGGAGTCAAAGGGTGTCCATCAGAGAGAGAGAGAATAAGAATAAAAATCAGGATCAGGCCAATGGCCCATCTAGCCCAGCATCCTGCAGGAAACCCGCCAGCAGGATCCGAGTGCCAGAGCAACTCTCCCTTTCTGTGGTTTCCAGCAACAGGGATCTCCCTTTCCTCCAGGAATTCCCCCAATCCTCCCTGTGGCAGGGAGTTCCACAGTTTAACCACACTCTGCACGAAGGAAGAGAAGGATCTCAGCCAACTGACAAAGAGAACTGAAGTCTGTGATTGTTTATGCCCTTACAAACATGTCTCAGCCTCTAAGGTGCCACAAGGCTCTGGGTGTTGATGGCACTGTGGAAATAAATCTCCTTGTCAATCAGATTTCAAGCATGGCCGGCTCCAGCCTCTGATCCCCCCTGGATTTCACAAAAGAGGCTCACAGTTTTGCATGGTCAGCTGCAGCACGAAGGCCGTGTGATTCCTTGCCCCTTCCCCTGATCTGGATGTCCGGGACGTTCGAAGGATAGTGCAGAGTTGGAAACGATTCAGAAAAGGGAATGGAGCGGATCCCCTGGGGAGAAAGGGAGCAGCGTTTGGGACCTCTTAGTTTGAATAAAAGGCAAGTCAGAGAGACCTGAGAGAAGCTTATAATGTGATTCCTGGATACAGAAAACTTCCTCCTTCTCTCAGAACTCATGGGCTGAACTTGAAGCTGAACCTTGGGAGATTCAGAACAGATAAAAGAAAGGACTTTGAAGGATTTTGGCATTGCAAAATTAAGAAAATGCAAATTATTGAAGACAGCTGCATTCGATGTATGTTTTAGAAGACATCTGAAAGCAGATGTGTTCATTGGAGCTATGGAACTCACTGCCACTGGAAGCAACGATGGCCACCAACTTGGATGGCTTTAAAAATGGATTAGACAAATTAACGGAGGAGGAGGGGGCTTTTGGGGACTACTGGCCACAAGGGCTATGGGCAGCAATGCTTGTAAATATACCAATGAAATGAAGGAGAGGCGAGGGCAGCAGCGCTCAAATCCTGCTTGAAGGTTTCCCATAATGAGCATCTGGCTGGCCACTGTGAGAAGACGATGCTGGACCAGACAGGCCATTGGCCTCATCCAGCAGCCCTTCTTACGTCCTGATGGAACCCCCAGTTGCAGAGGCAGTCTATCTGGCTTCCTAGGTTTGTAGGGGTAAAGGTAAAGGGACCCCTGACCATTAGGTCCAGTCGTGGCCGACTCTGGGGTTGCGGCGCTCATCTCGCTTTACTGGCCAAGGGAGCCGGCGTACAGCTTCCAGGTCATGTGGCCAGCAAGACTAAGCCGCTTCTGGCGAACCAGAGCAGTGCACGGAAACTCCGTTTACCTTCCCGCCGGAGTGGTACCTATTTATCTACTTGCACTTGGACGTGCTTTAGAACTGCTAGGTGGGCAGGAGCAGGGACCGAGCAACGGGAGCTCACCCCGTTGCAGGGATTTGAACTGCCAACCTTCTGATCGACAAGTCCTAGGCTCAGTGGTTTAACCCACAGCGCCACCCACGTCCCTTTGTAGGGGTATTTGGCCATGATGATGCCAGGCCATTGGACTGATCCAACGGTCTCATTGTACATTCTTATTTCAACCTTTCTGCATGCAAGGAAGGCGTGTTTCTGCCCAGGGCTCCTGGGGTCCAGGGGGGTGGAGACAGAGGACAAGGCACCATAGATTATTCCTTGCTTGCTCCCCCCCCCCCGTGTTTCTCCTTCCCCAGCTCCTTCTCCCGGCCCCCCCTCCCGCTTCTCCTCTTTCCGAATCCCAAACAGGGTTTATTATCTTGCCGCCTCACTGCGACCAAATTGATCAATGTTTCACGCAGCTGGAAAAGCAGTGGGCAGGGAAGCGGAGATTAAACAAGGAAGGAATTTTCTGGTTCTGCTAAGAGGAGCTCTTCTTTCCCCCCAGCCCCTCTAGTCAAAGCTCCCTCTCCCCACCCTGAACTCTCCTGAGCTGAGAGGTTTGGGGGCTGCGCAGGCTGGATTTCATAGAATCACAGAATTGTAGAGATGAAAGGAATCCGCAGGGGTCATCTAGTCCAACCCCCTTGCAGCTAATTCCAACCACCGCTTAGAAACTTACAAGGAAGGAGGGCCCATTCTGCCATTGAACAGCTCTTACCATCAGAAAGTTCTTCCTAGTGTTTAGTCGGATCCCTTTGAATCCCTTTGAATCCCTTTTCTTTGGCTTCTGGTAGAACGCTTTTTAAACAAGCACATGTTTTAAAGCTCATTCTTTTCTTTCTCGTCTGCTCTGCTGGAGCTGGTCTGCGACCATATAATAAATGATTTTATTTGATCTGATACACTGCTTCCCCGCCCAGCCCAGATTACGAAAGAAGCAGCGGAGATAAAATCAGTTAAAACTTGCCGTAAAATCAGGGGGGAAACCTCACTTACCAAACACCTGCTAGAAGAGAGAGTCCTGTGCTAAGCACCTGAAGTTCAACAGGGAAAGAGCTTGCCTGTTCTCAGGTGGGAGGAAGTTCCACAGGACCACCCTATGGACTGCATGTCTTCTGGCAGATGTGAGCCCTGAATCTGGGCCAGGGGGGACCAATGGCAAGGCTGTGCAAGATTTTGAGAACGAGAGTTCGACCCCAGCAACCAGTTCTATCCCTGGTCCAGACCCCAAGGGCAGCCCCACACTGAGCGCATTGCAGCTGTCAAGTCTTGCAGATTCCACAACCCGCCAAAAGAATCCTCTTTCTCCTTCACTCAGTGCACAAACTCTAGAACTCCCTCCTGAAGGAGGCAGTGTCTTTAAAAGAGGATTGGACAAATTCATGGAGGAGAATGCGCTCTCTGTGGGGCTTCCCTAGCGCTCAACCTGGAAGCTGCCACTGGTGCAGGATGCTGAAGCAAGGTTGCTGAAAGGAGCGAGGCCTTGTCTGTATGCAACACCAGTGATCAGAGTTCTGCACTGGTTGCCGATTTGCTACCGGGCCAAGTTCAAGGTGTTATTCCTAGTATAAAGGTAAAGGTAAAGGGAGCCCTGACCATTAGGTCCAGTCGTGACCGACTCTGGGCTTGTGGCGCTCATCTCGCTTTATTGGCCGAGGGAACCGGCGTACAGCTTCCGGGTCATGTGGCCAACATGACTAAGCCATTTCTGGCGAACCAGAGCAGCGCACGGAAACGCTGTTTACCTTCCCGCCGGAGTGGTACCTATTTATCTACTTGCACTTTGACGTGCTTTCGAACTGCTAGGTTGGCAGGAGCAGGGACCGAGCAATGGGAGCTCACCACATCACGGGATTCGAACCACCAACCTTCTGATCGGCAAGCCCTAGGCTCTGTGGTTTAACCCACAGCGCCACCCGTGTCCCCTTATTCCTAGTATTCAAAGCCCTTAGCAACTTGGAACCCTCCTGCCTTTGAAATCGCCTGAGCCCCCATGTGCCCTCTCAACCACTGTAAGGGGTGGAATTGGCATGGCCGCAGGTGCCACATAACCCCCATTCTGAAATTTGTAAGGACTCATCCATTTAGTGTGGCAATGCCTATCCTTGGAACTCCCTGCCTATTGATATCAAGCAGGTGCCTTCGCTGTTCTTTTTCAGCGCCTGCAAAGAACCCCAACAATCTTGTTTAGACAAGCCTGCCCAGATTTTTAGAAAGCTGGTGCGTGTTTAAATCTGCTTTAGTATTTTAGCTGTTTGCATGTTTCAAACTGTCGAAATTCCCCCTGATTTTCTTGTTTTATCTTTTTGTAAACAACTTTCAGTCTTTTGGTTTTACATTCAAGCGGTGCACAGTTTCTGTAAAATAAATACATAAATGGCCACTAGCCACAATGTCTGTGGTCTGTGCCCCTGTGGCCAAAATCTACCGAATACCAGTGCCGGGAAACTACAGGAGGGGAAGAGGGCTCCGGGTTCGAATCCTGAGCTGAGGTATTGTTTAGATGTTTTTGTTGGTGTGTGTGTGGTGGGGGGTCATTGTTGCTGTTGTTGTTTAGTCATTTAGTTGTGTCTGCCTCTTCGTGACCCCCTGGACCAGAGCACGCCAGGCCCTCCTGTCTTCCACTGCCTCCCGCAGTTTGGTCAGACTCATGTTTGTAGCTTCGAGAACACTGTCCCACCATCTCGTCCTCTGTCATCCCCTTCTCCTTGTGCCCTCCATCTTGCCCAACATCAGGGTCTTTTCCAGGGAGTCTTCTCTTCTCCTGAGGTGGCCAAAGTCTTGGAGCCTCAGCTTCAGGATCTGTCCTTCCAGTGAGCACTCAGGGCTGGTTTCCTTCAGTTGCTGCTGTTAATTTATCTTTATTTGGATCTTAGAATAACAGAACCATGGAATTGTAGACTTGGAAGGGGCCCCTCAGCGCTCATCTAGCCCAACCCAGTGCAAGGCAGGAATCTCAACTCAAGCATCCCTGACAGACAGTCATCCAGCCTCTGCTTAAAGACTTGCAAGGAAGGAGATTCCAACACTTTCTGGGGGAGTCTGTTCCACTGCCAGGTGGAAATGGTTCAATTTGGTCGTTTGGATGTCTCGTTTATGGTTTATGACTACTTTTGTTATGGTTGCAATTTTTAAAAGTGTGTTGCAAGCTGCCTTGAGCAGGGTTTTAACTTTGGAAAGGCGGCATACAAATAAGACGATTGATTGATCCGTTGAATGCTGCTTGACTGATTTACAGGCTTCCTTTTTGCTCATGTGGTCCTTCAAGAGAGAGGCAAAATGCCGTCTGCCTGCAATGCTGGGAACTCAGACTCAGACTCTGACAGCTGAGGGGCCAACATCCCTCACAGCCTGGGATTCCCTCCTGGGCAAGAGTGAGAGAGAGAGAGAAATCAAATCCTTCTCCAGTTCCCAACGCAGCCCAGAGCTGCCTAATGTCTCTTGCAAAGTTGTCACTGAGAGTCCTGGGGGGACCCAAAGTGTCTGGGCTAAATATCATTTCTGGAGACTCCTCAACTGCCTGCCAACGTCCAGGGGATGGAATGAGAGCCACCACTTAGCGCATCACCGAGAGAGAGAGAGAGAGAGAGAGAGAGAGAGAGAGAGAGAGAAAGAAAGAAAGAAAGAAAGAAAGAAAGAAAGAAAGAAAGAAAGAAAGAAGATGCATTAGGAGGTTCTTCTTAATGTTACAGGTAGGTTGCCGTGTTGGTCTGCTGTAGTCAAAACAAAATTAAAAAATTCCTTCCATTAGCACCTTAGAGACCAACTAAGTTTGTTATTGGTATATAACAATAACATATTATATATTGGGGTGTGTGTGTGTGTGTATCACAATAACAAACTTAGTTGGTCTCTAAGGTGCTACTGGAAGGAATTTTTTTTATTTTGTTTCTTGATGTTAGTCAGCCTCTGCCTTCCTGCAACTCGAATCCATCCTGTCCTCCACTCTGGAGCTGCAGAAAACAGGCGAGTTCCCCCAACTTTTATTCCAGGGGGGGGGGGGAAGCACTGGAAGAGCTGGTTGCCATATCTTGATAAAAGTGTGCCAATGGTGGCACCACAAAACAGCACCCTACACACACACACACGGAGCCTTGTTCCGCATAGGATGGACAGAGGAGGTCCACGAACTCAGTCGCAGGAGAGGAGGGCCATGATCCAAGGGTGCCCCCCTGCCCCTCCCGACATTTTGCAACCTGAATCGCTACACCATTGAGGCACCAGCTCCTGCCTTCATCTGATCCAGCCCGGGGGAGAACTTTTGGGCCCCCTTGAGAAGAAGAAGAGTTTGGATTTGATATCCCGCTTTATCACTACCCGAAGGAGTCTCAAAGTGGCTAACATTCTCCTTTCCCTTCCTCCCCCACAACAAACACTCTGTGGGGTGAGTGGGGCTGAGAGACTTCAAGGAAGTGTGACTGGCCCAAGGTCACCCAGCAGCTGCAGGTGGAGGAGCGGAGACACAAACCCGGTTCCCCAGATTACGAGTCCACTGCTCTTAACCACTACACCACACTGGCCAAAGTGCCAAAGGACTGCATTCCCAACCTGTTTCCTCCTTGTCCAGCCATCTGAGCAATTCAGGAGCTCAAGGGATGCCCCCCAGGGCCTTGACTTCCCAGATGCTCAGTCACACAACCTGGCAGACACCCCCTTTTCCCATCCTAAAATCAGAGAATTGTTGGAAGGGAACTCCAAGAGTCATGTAGTCCAACCCTCTGCGATGCAGGAATCACGGCTCAAGAATCCCTGGCAGGTGGCCATCCCACCTGCATTGAAAAACTCCCAAGGAAGGAGAGGGAGTCCGTCCCGCTGTCTGACAGCTCTTACCATCAGAAAGTTCTTCCTCGTGTTGAGTCGGAATCTCCTTCCTTGTCCGTTTTTGTCCATCGCTTCAGGTCTCCCGCTGTGGAGCTGCAGAAAACAAGCTTGCTCCGTCTTCAGGTGTTTGAAGACAGTTCTCTTGTCACCTCTCAGTCTTCCTTCTCCAGGCTAAACATCCCCAACTCCCTCGACTGTTCCTCATCAGGCTGGGTCATCATGATCCCTTCCTCCCCACAGACACACTCACAAACTCCTTTTCCCTGCTGGATATGCCCTGCCATTGAAAGAAATCACATTAAGGGAAGAAAAAAACCTCTTTCAGAACCCAACACAGCTTATTGCTGCCACCTGCTGGACAGGTTAGAGTTGAGGATATATATTTTTGATTCGAAAGAAGAGGGTAAGGTTGTTTTGTAGCTTAACCATCTGTTTAGGGACTTTGTCTGCTTCTGGCTATAAAGCAAAAGGGACCCCTGACCATTAGGTCCAGTCATGGCCGACTCTGGGGTTGCGGCGCTCATCTCGCTTTACTGGCCGAGGGAGCCGGCGTACAGCTTCCAGGTCATGTGGCCAGCATGACTAAGCCGCTTCTGGCGAACCAGAGCAGTGCACAGAAACGCCGTTTACCTTCCTGCCAGAGCGGTACCTATTTATCTACTTGCACTTTGACGTGCTTTCGAACTGCTAGGTGGGCAGGAGTTGGGACCGAGCAACAGGAGCTCACCCCGTCATGGGGATTCGAACCGCCAACCTTCTGATCGGCAAGCCCTAGGCTCTGTGGTTTAACCCACAGTGCCACCCATGGCCTTATGCTTCTGGCTGTGGTGACTTGCAATTCTCTGCTGTGTTAGACTTTTCCGGTTTTGTTTTTAGTGTAACAGACGTGTGTTTCTATGAGCGGTGAAGGGTCACCGAAATCTTCGAAAAGATGGATCACCAGCCCTTTGGAGCTTGTCTTTATTGGCTAAAATTTGTTTGGTTGGAGACCAGTCCCTAACAGTCACCACGGCTCTATTTTGGACCTTGTCAAATGAGAGAAATTTTACATTGAGAATATTCTTTGCTGAGACGAGGCCTCTAATGGCTAAGTTGGTTTTCTTGAGAATATTGGCTCTCCATTGTGCAAGCGTGGGGAAGCCTCTGTATTTGAGAGGGGTAGGAAGACAAGTTTATGTTTGATTAGGATTAAATTCCGACTGTTTTGGGCTCTTTTGTCGTGAGCCTTTTTGGGTAGATTTGAGTATATAGGGTTTCCTTGAGAAGTCTTGTAGGAAGTCGATTGCTTAGGATCCGGGATTTCCTTTGGTTTTCCTCCACTAGCGGGCGATGTTTGTTCTGCTAGGTTTTGAGGCCTAACCTCTTGATAGTTGACAGGTTAGAGTTCGTTATTCAAGCCGGAGTTATTAACAGACAATGACAAATCCCTGGTCCCCCTGTTAATGGAGAAATCTGAGGGCTCCCTTGGACAAAAAACAAGGACACCAGCCAGGAATACCAGAGCAAAACAGCAGCCAGTCGGCTTGGTCTTGATTGAAGACTGTCGTGACAGGACTCCCACCTGCCACCAGGTGGAACAAGATGGAAGCCCCAAGCAAAAGAGAACCCAAACTTTTATTAGCTGCTGATCCCCATGTCACACACACCCCAAACTACGTCATGGTTACATCATGAAAGGGGAGGTCTGGTGGCCGTAATCTGAGCATCCTGGACCCTGCCCCATGGTTCCCCTTGCCCTCCACCAAACACCCATCAAGTGGAACAAAAGAGATCTTTACATTTCCCTGTTTCCCAGCCAAGTTCATCCCACCCTTTTGCCTTCATCTGGGTTTGGTATTTCTGGAACTGCTACCTGTCTGGCACTCAGGTATCAGGATGCCAGGGATTATCCCTCAGGCAGAGGGGCTGCTGAAGAGCTGAGCTCACAGGTCTATATGGATTTCTGAAGTTTTCCCAGTGAGCCAGTACAGAGATCCATTGATCAGTGAATTCTTACATTTGGTATCGTGCAGCAGAGGCCCTTTGAAGAAACTGTGATGAAGCGTTTTGTGGGTACAAATCACAAAAGCAATGGAGCTGGTTTTGGTAGTGGGCTGCACGTGCATGAGATCTGCTGGAGGGGCAACCCCCCCCCCAACCTATACATAAATTCCTGCAACACCCCCCACATCCACAAACAGCCCAGGAGGACTGACTTAGCTCACAATACTGCCAGGGTTGTGGATGAAACCCCTTAGGGAAACCTAAGAAGAGGTGCCCCTCGAGTTCCCTCGCCACATCTCAGAATCGTAGAGCTGGAAGGGACCCCCAAAGGTCATCTAGCCCAACCCCCGTGGCGCAGGAGTTGCAATGAAAGGATTCCAGATTCTTGTTCCATCTAGATGTTTCTGGTTACCATCCCCATCATACTCTGCTGTCGGTTGTGCTGGCTGGGGCTGACGGGATCTGCAGAGTCGAGGAGAATCCTGGGGGCACCACGTTGGAGAAGTCTGGACTGCGCCGGCCAGCAGTGGCTCTCTGAGGTTTGAGATGTCGCCGGAGATCGAACCAGGAACCTTCTGCATGCAAAGAGGGCAACCTGCCAGGAAACTGCCAAATGGGCTGAACAGGGCCAGTGCCAGGGTTTTGCAGGGCTTTTGGTTATCCTACCTCCCCCCTCATTGATGCTATTTTCGCCCCCTCCTTGTTTTCATTATTCCTGCCGCCCCCGCTTGCTTGCTGCACAGAGAAGCAGCAAGGAAAAGTCAAACTGGTGAAATTAGCACACTCTGAAATTGTACAAGAACCAAAACACACCCATCTTTCGAAACCCAAACCAATCTGAATTTTGCAATGAAGTTCTCCAACTGAAGAATATTTTACACCCCCCCCAAAAAAAAACCACACCCACAGAAGAAGCATCTATTAAGGGAAAGGGTTCTTTCATGTTAACATATTGTAGCAGGGAAATAACATGCAAGAATACCTGGGGGGTTGGGGACACCCCCCCCCACAAACCCAGGTATTTTAGTTTAATACAGCCTCCGTTAGGAGGAATTCACATTGAAAGGCAGGCCAATTTCCATGAGGATTTTCAAGAAATAAAATGGCAAATTGCTGCAAGGAAAGCAGAGAACTGAATTTAAGACTGAAGACACTGAGAAGAGTGGAATGGACTGATTGTTTCCACCCATGCCAACTGCGGGGATGTGGGTCCTCGTAGGATGCCCAGGCCTGCCAACCCTTGCCCCCCTGCCCGCCGTGGGATCGAACCCTGAGGAAGGATCCCAGCAGCCTGCAGTTTAGCACCAGTTTGAGGGCACCAGGTTGGGGAAGGTTGGTCCACCCTGACCAGCAATGGCTTTCTGGGGTTCCAGACCAGCCCTAGCTAGAGATGCTGTTGAGGGTCAAACATGGAGCCTTCAGCTTCTTGTACCGCTGAGCTACAGCCTTTGTTCTAAAAATAAGACGCTAGTCCTCATGGTTCTCCACAAAGGGATGATTTAAATAGGAACCTAGGAAGCATCCTTATACCGAGGTCTTTGGTTAGGGACAAAATTGAGGCAGTGGTTTCAGAGGATCAGCACTGGGAAATAGGAACGTGATGCCTGGGAACACCGAAGCATGCGTGAATCACAGAATTGCAGAGCTGGAAGGGAACCCAGGGGTCATCTAGTCCAACCCCCTTCAGTGCAGGAATCTCAGCAGATCCTGAGGTGTGTCTCCCTGCCAGGGACTGGTTGGGTGCAGAGGAATGGTGGGAGGAACCAGCTGGATCACGGGGCATAATTAGCAAATGTTAATTCAGACTTCTTCTTCTCTCTCTCTCTCATTTCCTGATACAGTCAAACCTTGGTTCTCAAACGGCTCCGTTTTCAAACGTTTCGCCAAAAACCGGGAAGTAAATGCTCTGGTTTACAAACGTTTTTCGGAACCCGAACGTCCAACGCACCTTCCGCTTGAGTGCAAGAACTTCTTGCACCCAGTCGGAAGTCGAACGGCCTTCTGGAGCGGATTACGTTCGACAACCGAGGTTTGACTGCAAAGGGGAACCAGAGCAAGGGGCGGACGAGAAGTGGGAGCACTGGAAAATGAGAGGAGGCGGCTGGATTTCCACACTTCGCTCAGGAAGCAGCTGCAGAGCCACTGGCTATTCACAGGAGCATGAAGATGGTGATGAGGGCAGGTGCCAAAACAGCTCTGGCAACGTGGAAGAAGAACAGGCCGGACGCGAAAAGTCCTGCAAAGACAAAAAGGGGGAGATGTTCCCAATTAAATGGAGGCAGCGATGGCCACCAACCTGGATGGCTTTAAAAGTGTCATGTACTGAGTTGAATAGGATCCAAAAGGCAGCAGTCTGATTGGTCCTAGAACAATAGGATCCAGAATGCAGCAGTCTGATTGGTCCTAGAAAAATAGGATCCAGAATGCAGAAGTCTGATTGGTCCTAGAACAATAGGATTCAGAATGCAGCAGTCTGATTGGTCCTAGAACAATAGGATTCAGAATGCAGCAGTCTGATTGGTCCTAGAACAATAGGATCCAGAATGCAGCAGTCTGATTGGTCCACAGGAGCCACCCAATCCAGCTCCCGGAGGAAGTGAATCCGCAACCTGATTGGCCTACAGGAGAATCCCAGAATTTGCCAATCACGTGGGGCCCACTGTGTAAATAATGTATATAAAGCAGACATTCTGGGGGAACCTCCATTCCTCCTAACCACTATGAGCTGAATAAAGAGCATGAAATCCACTCTTGATTCCAAGTATATTTCAAAGAGGATGGGACAAACTCAGGGAGGAGGAGAGGGCTCTCGAGGGCTCCCAGCCACGATGGCTCTGCGATGCTTCTGAGTGGCAGTGGCTGGGAACCACAGGAGGGGAGAGAGTTGCTCTCGCACTCAGATCCCGCTCGTGGGTTTCGCACAGGCATCTGGTTGAGCACTGTGAGAAGAGGAGGCTGGACTAGATGGAGAAGCCACAACAGAAGGAGCAGGTGGAGGCGCAAAGGAATATCAGACTTGGAAACACCTATCTCACTGGATCAGATTCATCCGTTTGGCTGAATTAATTGGCTTTGGGGGGGGGAATGTGCAATTAATGGTCACTGTTTTGTACAGTGGTACCTCGGGTTAAGAACTTAATTCATTCCGGAGGTCCGTTCTTAACCTGAAGTACCACTTTAGCTAATGGGGCCTCCTGCTGCCGCCACACGATTTCTGTTCTCACCCTGAAGCAAAGTTCTTAACCCGAGGTAATATTTCTGGGTTAGCAGAGTCTGTAACCTGAAGTGTCTGTAACCTGAAGCATCTGTAACCCGAGGTACCACTGTATTGCGTCATTATCCTCCTTAGTGGGTTGGGCACCTTTCAAGGTGACCCGGAAACTACAATTAATCCAGAATGCGGCAGCTAGACTGGGAACTGGGAGCGGCAGCCGAGACCATATAACACCAGTCCTGAAACACTGGCTCCCAGTACGTTTCTGAGCACAATTCAAAGTGTTGGTGCTGACCTTTAAAATCCTAAACGGCCTCAGTCCAGTATACCTGAAGGAGCATCTCCACCCCCATCGTTCTGCCCGGATGTTGAGGTCCAGCACTGAGAGCCTTCTGGCGGTTCCCTTGCTACGAGAAGCCAAGTTACAGGGAATCAGGCAGAGGGCCTTCTCGGTGGTGGCACCCGCCCTGTGGAATGCCCTCCCACCAGATGTCAAGGACATAAGCAACTATCTGACGTTTAGAAGACATCTGAAGGCAGCCCTGTTTAGGGAAGTTTTTAATGACGGAGGTTTTGATGTATTTTTAATCTTTTGTTGGAAGCTGCCCAGAGTGGCTGGGGAAACCCACAGATGGGGGGGGGGTATAAGTAATCAATTATTATTATACATTATTTGGGGGGGGTGAGATGGGGGAGCACAACACCCCCAAAAGGACCACCTCAGTATTATTTCCCCACCCATTGAACTTCAGAGGGGAGAGGGATGGCAATCAGGAAAAGCCCCCCCCCCCCCGGAGAATTCAGCTCAGAGGACGTGTGAGAAAAGACTCTTCATCCAGGTACCCACATCCCAACCCGTAAATACCTTCCCAGGGAGTTGGGGCCACCTATGGCTTTCAGAATGAGCTGGTTCTAAATGAAATGAATAAATTAAAATAAACCTCGCAGAAGCCCCCAGACGCCACATACATGCTTGCTTGGCATGGCAGATATAATTACCTTTTTGCTTTCTCTCTCCAACAGCCTCCCCGTGTTCCAGGGGTTAGGCAAATAATGACTTAAATGACTTCAAAAAGAATGGATGAATACCAAATAATGAATTACAATGAATAATGCAGGGGAACGGCTAAAAGGGTTCTGGAGAGGGAACATTTGCTCCGGCGCACTTCAGAAATGACGCCATCGTCTCAGCCCAGCTGACAAATGCGCTATTCTCCAAAAAGGGGAAATAATAATGTTCATTTGGCAAGCTTGATTATTTCAAATATTTGCTGCGTAGTTTGGATTCCAGATGCTCCAACAGGATAGGGTTGTTATTATTATTTTGATGAGATGTGGAAATCTCAAAAATATTTCTCTTTAGCTTGTCAGCATATCAGCTCATCTGGAGGTGCAGTCCAGGCTGTGATTTGTAACTTGAATTGCACCAGACCTCGGCTCCTGGGCTAAACAGCTTCAAGTTATAACACAAAGCGACCCCAATTTTTCCACCCTCACCTCTGAGGGATGTTGCAGGAATTTATGTATAGTGGGGGGGGGGGGGTTTGCCCCTCCAGCAGATATCATGTACATGCAGCCCACTACCACAATCAGCACAATCACTTTTGTGACTTGTCCCCACACAACACTTCATCACAGTTTCTTCCTATCTATTCAAAGGGCCTCTGCTGCACGATACCAAATGTAAGAATTCACTGATCAATGTGTCTCTGTACTGGCACACTGGGAAAACTCCAGAAATCCCTATAGACCTGTGAGCTCAGCTCCTCAGCAGCCCCTCTGCCTGAGGGATCATCCCTGGCCTCCTGATACCTGAGTGCCAGACAGGTAGCCATTCCAGAAATAACAAACCCAGATGAAGACAAAAGAGTGTGATGAACTTGGCTGGGAAACAGGGAAATGTAAATATATTTTTTGTTCCACTTACTGGGTGTTTGGTGGAGGGCAAGGGGAACCATGGGGCAGGGTCCAGGATGCTCAGATTACTGCCACCAGACCTCCCCTTTCGTGATGTAACCGTGATGTATGAGTGATGTAGTTTGGGGTGTGTGTGACATGGGGATTAGCAGCTAATAAAAGTTTGGGTTCTCTTTTGTATGGGGCTTCCATCTTGTTCCACCTTGTGGCAGTTGGGAGTCCTGTCTTGACAGTCTTCAATAAAGGCCAAGCCAACTGGCTGCTGTTTTGCTCTGGTATTCCTGGCTGGGGTCCTTGTTTTCTGTCCAAGGGAGCCCTCAGATTTCTCCATTAACAGGGATGATGGAAGTTGTAGCACAACAATATTCTGGGGGAGTCAAGGGGTGCCCATCAGAGAGAGGGGGGGCGCATAAGAATCCGGATCAGGCCAATGGCCCATCTAGCCCAGCATCCTGCAGGAACCCACAAGCAGGATCCGGGCGCCAGAGCAACTCTCCCCTCCGGTGGTTTCCAGCAACGGGTGTTCAACTGCTTCCGACGGTGGAGGCAGAGCAGATTCATGGTGGCTGGCAGCCCTCTCCCCTCCCCTGATAGCCCTCTCCTCCATGAATTTGTCCAATCCTCCTTTACAGGTTGGTGGGCCTTCCTGCCTCCTGTGGCAGAGAGTTCCACTGTTTAACTGTCACTGAAATACTACTCGGTATTGATCCAGAGCAGATTCCAATGCATAGTTAGCAGAGTAACAACTTAAACACTGTTACACTTTTCCTTCTCCTCCTGCGATGAGGCATTTTAATGAGGTATTTTAATATTTTAATGTTGTATTTTAATGTTGTTTTAAGTTGTAATCATTCAACTTGTTTTTATTATTGCTTGTTAGCCGCCCTGAGCCTGGCCTTGGCTGGGGAGGGCGGGGTATAAATAAAAAAATATTGTTGTTGTTGTTGTTGTTGTTATTATTATTATTATTACTATTACAGGGGGGGCACATCTTTAAAGTTAAATGTTACAAATATTATGCCTGAATGTATCCTTTCAACTTGACAGCTCAGAGAAGTTACCTAGCTTTAAAAATAATATAAAATCGTCTCCTTTCCCAGTTCCTCCCATTCCAAAGCTATTTTCCCCTTGAAAAGGGACTCCAGGAAGTTCTCAGAGGTGACAATTGCTGGGCTCATTGTTTGCCAAGGGAAGCCAAATCTCCTCACCTGACTCGCCTCAGGCTCCAGACATGCAAAGGAAGTTCTATTGTACTTTTGGGTGGTGGGTACTTAAGACATATTTGTCTATGCTCATCTTATACCTGAGTCTTGCCCTGCCATGTCTGCTTATGCTAATCTTGTACCAAGGACTTGTCTGGACATGTTTGCCAAGGTTAACCACTCCCCTTTTGTGACATGTCAGTGATGTAGCAATGATGCTGTACGAACTGTATTCTGGGATATGGTGGGGAAGTTTTAAAAGTCTTTGTCACCCCATCCTCAGGGTTCAAATTTCCTCTTTGAACCTATTGCGCAATAAACTTTGGTCTACAGCTATTTGCTCCGGTTGGCTGGACTCCTTCCTTTCTTCCGCAGGGACCCGCGGGCTCTGCCCGACTAGCTGGGTGACTGAGCAGCCTCGCACCTAGATTTTTCCGTAACAAACACGTTGCAGGATTTCCCCAAAATAGACCAGAGGCAATTCATATTTCATCCAGCAGAGCTTTACTGCTACTGAAGGCAAATGAGCATAATGGTCACAAATGCAATACAGTCATACCTCGGGTTACAGACACTTCGGGTTGCGCGATTTTGGTTTGCGCACCGTGCCAAACCCAGAAGTACCAGAACGGGTTACTTCTGGGTTTCGGCGCTTGCGCATGTGCTGAATCGCGACCCAAGCATGGCGGCGCTGCGGGTTGCGGATGCTGTGGGTTGCAAACGTGCATCCCGCACAGATCACGTTCGCAACCCGAGTGTCCACTGTACATTCAGGATTGGCACTGCCCATAAGAAATCCAGTTGCAGCAGATTTAACATAAACTTACAGTAACTTATAATAAGCCTAAACCTTAATACTTTATTCAGAACACCAGACCAGAAGGAAAGAGAGACAGAAAGTGAAGCCCAGGCTCCTTCTGGGAAGTAATAGTGCCACTGTATTCTGCTCTGGTCAGACCTCACCTGGAGTACTGTGTCCAGTTCTGGGCACCACAGTTCAAGAAGGACACTGACAAACTGGAACGTGTCCAGAGGAGGGCAACCAAAATGGTCAAAGGCCTGGAAACGATGCCTTATGAGGAACGGCTAAGGGAGCTGGGCATGTTTAGCCTGGAGAAGAGGAGGTTAAGGGGTGATATGATAGCCATGTTCAAATATATAAAAGGATGTCACATAGAGGAGGGAGAAAGGCTGTTTTCTGCTGCTCCAGAGAAGCGGACACGGAGCAATGGATCCAAACTACAAGAAAGAAGATTCCACCTAAACATTAGGAAGAACTTCCTGACAGTAAGAGCTGTTCGACAGTGGAATTTGCTGCCAAGGAGTGTGGTGGAGTCTCCTTCTTTGGAGGTCTTTAAGCAGAGGCTTGACAACCATATGTCAGGAGTGCTCTGATGGTGTTTCCTGCTTGGCAGGGGGTTGGACTCGATGGCCCTTGTGGTCTCTTCCAACTCTATGATTCTATGATTCTATGATTCTATGATTCTATGATTCTGCCCTTATTATTATAATCAGCATGACCTTGACAGAAAGAGATAATAGAAGCAGTCTAAGCCAGCTGTACTCAGCTTCTCTGAAAGAATAACCCAAACCTCATGAACCTTCTGCTTGCTTCTTTCACACAGAGAAGCTTCCAGAACCCCCTAGAATGAATTAGAATAGAACACGAAAGATCAGTACGTCAGATCAACACTTTTTGCACTAAGAAATGCAAACTGACATTAACAATGTGCTGTCCTAAATCTTCCAACATCCAGCCTCATCAGACGCCCATCAACTATGAGAGAGGGATAAAAGCTTTTCTCTACCACTTTCTCAAGGCTGTGCCTCGTTTTATTCACCCCCCTTTCTTCTAATCTAAAAAGCCCCAAAGGCTGCGACCATTCCTCACAGGGGAGATGCTCCATCCCCGTGACCCTTCCGCTTGTCCTTATCTGAACCTTCCCCAATTCTGCAACATCCTTTCAGAGGTGACCTCCTGTCCTTTCTATCACAAGCTACAGTCTCGAATGGATTACCCCTTAAAAACTGGGTACATCACGCTGCCCAACTTATGGGCAAATAGGACGTCTCAGTGACCGAGATCAAAGAATCTCCCTTATATTCCCAGAAAAATATTGTCTAACGAACCATAAGAGCAGTGGCAACTAAAAACGACCTAAACTCTATGTACACATCCACATGCGCCCCATTATATTTCAGACTTAGAGAGGCCCATGAACATACACCTTATTTCAATTAACTGACTTTTGTACAACTTGGGAAAGCTTTTACGATTAAATACGAGGAAATTTTCTGATTACTGTTTTAGAAATGGTTTATCCATTAATTATGAAAAATCTAAAATTTTAGTCTTCGAAAGAAGATTCTCCTGGTCTAAATAGGTACTGGATGGCCATAACCTTGAACAGGTAAAATACTTCAGTTACCTAGGGCTCACATTCCATCATACAGGATCTTGGAAGCACCATTGGCAAACCTCCCTTCAAAAGGCGGAGATTACAAAGCTAGCCATACATAGATTCTTCTTCACAAAGAGCGGCAAATATGTTCCAGCAGCCTTAAGGGTTTTCAATGCAAAGCCCGTTTCCCAACTCCTGTAGGCAGCAAATGTCTGGCATAATGGGGACCTGCCAAAGCTAGATGGCTTTCAGGCAAAATTTTTACGATCTCTGCTGCAGGTACCCAACTGCGTCCCCAACTCCGTACTTCTGTTAGAAGCTGGTGAATGCCCAATTTCAGCTAGAGCGTGGTGGGCTGCCCTAAAACATTGGCTCAGGATTTCAGTGTTTAATCTAGGGAAGGGTCTGTACCAACATTTGACCAATGAGGAATTTGTCAGCAAATGGCAGAAAACCATGGCTAAAAAAGCCACCTCTATTGGTCTGTCTCCCCCCCCCCAACTGTATTACCTGGGCTATGAAGGCGCCCAAAAGGTTTTAAAGCAAAGATTATGGGACAATGCACACAGTGACTTGCGATCTCAGTCACACGCAGTCTGTAGTCCGCTGGCAGTAGGAGTTCAATATGGGTATGTCTTTAAGTTAACATCTTACATCAAAAACCTGACAGTACCTAACTATTGAAGGCTTTTCACCAAAGCCAGACTGAATGTCTTCCCCTCTGCAGTGCTGGATGGTAGGTTGAGAGGAGTTCCCTACCAGGACAGACTTTGCTCGTGTGCTCAAGACATCGATTCCATAAATCATATTTTGTTACATTGTGCGAAGTATGAGCAGGCCAGGGCTGAACTGATACTACCCTTGCTGGTGCCTTTCCCGGGAAAGTCAGAGGCTCACTATGTCAGGTTCCTACTGGAAGACCAGACAAAAGCTAGAACGTTGGCAGTGGCAAAGTTTTTATCGGTGGTTGCAAGAACAAATGAGCCCTATATTCCAAACAAAGTGCTTGATTAACCTGGAGGTAGGCTGTATGAACTCTGTATTGATTTGTAATGTTTTGTTGGTCTCTGGACCGTAATAAAGTTTGTTGTTGTTAAATACAATAAACTCTGCTTATAGAGATGGGAGACACAGAGGCAGACCAACAAACGAACGTGTTTGCATTAGGGGATGTCCTGAAGTAGAGGACCTTATGCATTATATCTTTTGCTGCCCCTTGTATAATGAAGCGAGAGAACGATTATTAGCACCTATAATGACAAGGTCCCCTGGCCAGAACCCCTCTGACGTGTTTTTATATCTCCTCGCAGACACAAATAAGTATGTGACCTGGCGTGTAGCACTCTTTGCATCTGCTGCTAGGAAAACTAGAGCAAATTATATAGCCAAGATAGCCACCAGCTGTAAAGGAGATGAATATATTTGACCCTACCTACATCTAGCTATATTTTATCTTTATCACCAAACTCCGAATATGATTGCACATTGTATTAATTAACATTATTTTTTAATATATTAGTGGCCATGTGGTGATTTTAGCCTATAAATTTTAATTGTTTAAAGTCTTAACCTGTATATTAAGGTACTTTTATAGCGGGTGGCGCTGTGGGTAAAACCTCAGCGCCTAGGACTTGCCGATCGCATGGTCGGCGGTTCGAATCCCCACGGCGGGGTGAGCTCCTGTTGTTCGGTCCCTGCTCCTGCCCACCTAGCAGTTCGAAAGCACCCTTAAGTGCAAGTAGATAAATAGGTACCGCTTTACAGCGGGAAGGTAAACGGCGTTTCCGTGTGCTGCTCTGGTGGTTCGCCAGAGCAGCGATGTCACGCTGGCCACGTGACCCAGAAGTGTCTGCGGACAGCGCTGGCTCCCGGCCTCTAGAGTGAGATGGGCGCGCAACCCCAGAGTCTGTCAAGACTGGCCCGTACGGGCAGGGGTACCTTTACCTTTATAGCTCTGTTTAGAGTAGGTAATGTCTTGATAATATAAATGTTTTAAGTTTTTTGTATTAATCCAGCATAAAAGGTAAAGGTAAAGGTACCCCTGCCCGTACGGGCCAGTCTTGACAGACTCTAGGGTTGTGCGCTCATCTCACTCTATAGGCCAGGAGCCAGCGCTGTCCGAAGACACTTCCGGGTCACGTGGCCAGCGTGACAAGCTGCATCTGGCGAGCCAGAGCCGCACACGGAACGCCGTTTACCTTCCCGCTAGTAAGCGGTCCCTATTTATCTACTTGCACCCGGGGGTGCTTTCGAACTGCTAGGTTGGCAGGCGCTGGGACCGAACAACGGGAGCGCACCCCGCCGCGGGGATTCGAACCACCGACCTTTCGATCAGCAAGCCCTAGGCGCTGAGGCTTTTACCCACAGCGCCACCCGTGTCCCTTTAATCCAGCATAGTTTCTTTTAATTGTTGAATGATCCTGTGTACATTGCGGCAACCTTTGGCTATGTGCAATAAAACTGATTGATGTATGGAAGTGAGAGCTGGACCATCAAGAAGGCTGATCGCCGAAGAATGGATGCTTTTGAATTCTGGTGCTGGAGGAGACTCTTGAGAGTCCCATGGACTGCAAGAAGATCCAACCTCTCCATTCTGAAGGAAATCAGCCCTGAGTGCTCACTGGAAGGACAGATCCTGAAGCTGAGGCTCCAAGACTTTGGCCACCTCAGGAGAAGAGAAGACTCCCTGGAAGAGACCCCGATGTTGGGAAAGATGGAGGGCACAAGGAGAAGGGGACGAGGGAGGACGAGATGGTGGGACAGTGTTCTGGAAGCTACCAGCCTGAGGGAGGCAGTGGAAGACAGGAGGGCCTGGCGTGCTCTGGTCCAGGGGGTCACAAAGAGGTGGACACGACTAAACAACTAAACAACAATAAAACGGACTGACCGATCACAGGCTACGGTGCCCGCCTTTGGTCTTCTGAACCACTGCAGGACGTGATGGCAACGGGCGGGAAATAAATCGAAATATTACTCACCTGCAGCTGCAGATTGAGGGCACGAAGCATAGGGGAAGACCTCCCAAGCTTTCTGAGTCCCCAAGGCCTGCGCGGAGCAGGTGTAAGAGTCATCTTTGTTCTTGGCGTTCAAGGTGAGGTGCAGCCTGGCATTGTCAGAAGCTGTGTCCCCCGTTATTGTATTCTTCCAGGAGTAAGTCACCCGAACTTTGGCTCCAGCTCCAGCCTCACACAGCAAATTGAGGTTGCAGGAGCTGTTGGGCAGCCTTTCTCCCGTGATGTTGATGTCTGAAACGGTAGGGAGGGAAGGGGTGAGCAAGAGGAGGGACAGGGTCAAGAAATCGCAGCCATCTTCCACTCCCAGAAGGTGCAGCCACCTTGCAACCTGCCGCCCCAGAGGGCAGGGCCCGAACCAACAGATTCAAATCTCAAGAAAGGAGATCCAGACTAAACATTAGGAAGTTCCTGGTGCGAAGAGCAGCTTGACTGTGGAACAGACTCCCCGGGAAGGTGGCGGACTCAGAGACAGGTTGTGGCCGGATCCAGCGTGGGCTCTGCCAAGGTTTGGCAAAAACAATAACGCTAGAAAAATGCCACCTGTGCTGCTGATAGGAGTAGTACGACTCGTGCAATACGTTGGCGGCTAATATACACACAATAATTACCAAAATGATTATGCATTCTTTATCAATCTTCTGAGAAAAATATAAGACCTTATGCAAAGCCACAGAGACTTGCAAACCTAAGATGAACTTATAATGTCTGATTTCAATAGATTTTTCAAGTGCTTAGCTTAGTCTTTTGTTTTCTTTATCTTTTTCGGTAAGTTCATGAAGATACCAAGAAAAGGTACGTTCGGTGTTGTTCACAATACCGAGAGATGCTAGTGAAGTTGTAGATGGGTGTTAATGTCTGCAACTTCATTAACATCTATCTACAACTTCACTGGTATCTCTGGGTATTGTGAAGATAAAGAAAACAAAAGACTGAGCTAAGCACTTGAAAAATCTATTGAAATCAGACATTATAAGTTCATCTTAGGTTGGGTAGTTCGCAAGTCTCTGTGGCTTTGCATAAGGTCTTGTATTTTTCTCAGAAGATTGATAAAGAATGTGTAATCATTTTGGTAATTATTGTGTGTATATTAGCCGCCAAGGTGTTGCATGAGTCCTACAAGGTCTGGTAAAAGGCTTAAGGAAATGGGTCCCCAGGTGCAAGTTAGCTGGAAAGGGGGTCCTGTGGGATGTAACATCACCGTAGCAGTCAAGTTCAATATTTCCTGTTTGCCCAGAGTGGATGTTTCTCTAGCCAGTATAACTTCCTGTGACACCTGCTCTGGAGCATCCTCCCTCTGCGTGTGAACAGGTAGATGGGCGGGACCCTGGCAGACCCCATAAAAGGACCGGTCCCACAGCCATCTGCTCTCTTGAGACCCTTCTCCTTCTCTGGATGCTTTTGCTGTCTGCTGGCTCTCAGCCAGCCGCGCATGGGCTCATTCCTCACAAGGGGATGAACCCACACCTTTCTCTGTATCTGTAACTACAAGCTAAAGCCTGCCTTCAGGATCATACCGTGAACCGAATGTAAGTAAACCTTGTTACTTTTAAGGGAAGGCTGTTGTGTCTTTATTCTTTTAAAAGGGGAAAGTGGAATTTATCAGGAAAAACAAAATACCAGGAATTTACCAGGAACAAGAGAGATTCAAATGAATCTACCAAATGAATCTCCCTGCTATATAGTGGGGAATGTACTCTGCTACTGACTCACTAGCGTGAGTGAGGAAGGATAATATAGAACCAATATATCCTCTCCTGCTATCCACAGCATTCTCACAAGTCCTGGCTCTGGAAAGGGTGAAGACACCTCGCTGAGAGTGGCCACTCGCCACTTTTCAACATTTCAGGCAGGAGTCTTTTCCCCCAAGATGCCATGGAGGAGGGAACCTGGGGCCGTCTGGACGTGAAGTGCCTGCTCTACCACTGAACTGCAGCCTGACAACCAGGACATTTTAAACCCCTTTTTTGCCAGGGTTACATACGTTCTTGCAAAGCAAGCAAATGGGTGCCTGCCCTCACTTTGCTTCAGAGTTTGAGGGTTGTATCTAGCAAATAAGATGTGCTGAAGAAGGATAATTTTAGCTGCTGTTGCAACATTTAAAACTAAAAGCAGCCACCCAACTTTCTTCCCTTCTCGAGTTTGCTGTAACTTCTCAGTTGAGGAACTGACAATTTCTTGGAAAACTCCTGAACTTAGTAGCTACCAGACACGGCTTTGATTAGTCACAGAATAGTAGAGTTACCAAGGGTCATGTAGTCTAACTTCCTGCAGTGCAGCGATCGCTGCTAAGGCATCCTTGCCAGACGGCCCCCCGATGGAGAGCCTGCCCTGCAGGGGTGTTAGAATTTCTGCTCTGTGATTGCAGTCATGGGATTGTTGTCCATCACATGACGGTATGTGTTTTGACTCCACCGAGTGGGAAGTGACGAAGACGGGATGTTTGTGTGACTGTGTTCCGTGAAGTGGGACTGTTGTCCTTTGTTCTTTCTCTCTTTGCTGTGTGATGCTAGAGAGAGAGGGAGCCATGTTGCAGTGCTCTGTGTGTGTTTAGATGCAAATAAAGTAGATTAGCCAAAATGCTGAGTTGCTGAGGTCTGTCACGTGAAATGCACAAACTCTGCGGATCCCTGAGTGTGCCGGTGTCTGTTGGCATCGGTCGCTGTGATGTTCGGGCTGAAGAAAGCTTTTGAAGCTCCCGAACGAAGGACCAGGAGGGAGAGAACATGCCAGTCAGGCATTCTTCGTTGAGCTGATAGCAGCCTGTGCCCTTTTACTATTAAGTTCAAATTCTCTGCCTTGAATTAAGGCCACAGCCCTACCGTACATTTATGAACCTATCCGCTTTAGTATTTTAACTTTTGTATGTTTTAAAGTATTGCTGTGATTTTTCCTTGATTTCCTTGTCTTTTTTAAAAATAATCAAGTGGTGTACATATGAAATAATGAAATAAATAAATACGTCTCTAGCTCGTTCAAAGTGCATAACTTCCCGCTCCAAGAATCCTGGGAACCGTAGTTCATTCAATGTGCTAGGAGCTGTAGCTCTCTGGGTGGGGAACTGTGTTTCCCAGGATTCTTGGGGGGGGGCCTTCAAATGTGCATGGGAGGTGCTTGGATTTGCAGTTCTTAGAAGTTACTTACGGAAGACGAAGAGCGTGTAGCGGTTCAGCGTCTTGGAGCCTTCCTGGGTGAGCGTCGAAATGTCATAGCCTCCTCCGTCTTCCAAGGTGAGGTTGTGGATTTGGAAGGCAGGTTCCTCCTCCCGGAAAGACACCCTTTCAGAATACCTCGGGTCTAGGACCGTGACGGGCTTCCCTTGCTCCCACATAGCGACGGCCTTGCTGGGTGGGCCGACAGACCTCAATATGAGACCCGAGAAAATGGTCCCTTTTGGAATCACAACAGGAAGACTGACCGAGTGCCCCACATCTTTGGGGCCTAATTCAGCGTGGGTCGCTGCAGGACTGTCTGCGCCTTGGAGAGGAGAGAGAGAAGAGGGAAGAAAGTGAATTTGGAGAGGATGAGATTCACGCGCCATCAACAGGAACCAGGTTGAGACATTGACCAGAGTGTTTCAGCAACCTGGGTTTTGGGGGGGGGCAGTGGGGGTCGGACGTTAGATAGGCTTGCAAAGCAACTGAGGGAGGAGGCACATGAGCTCATAAGCCATTTCAAAATGGGGAGGAGTTAGGGGGGGAACCTAGGGGGCACAGCCAAGTCCCCCATCTCCTCACATCCCTTTCATAGAATGGTTGAATCCTAGGGGCTATGAGGGTCTTCTGGTCCAAATCCCAGCAATGCAAAAATCACAACTAAAGCATCCATGTGATGACAGACGGCTGTCCACCCTCTGCTTAGAAACCTCCAAGGAAGGAGAGCCCAATGAGGGACTTTGTTCCACTGTTGGACAGCTCCTGCCCTCAGAAAATTCTTCCTAATGCTTAATTGGAGTCTCCTGCCTTGCTATTTGAATCTCTTGGTTTGGGTCCTGCCTTCTGGAGAGAACAAGCCCACTCTGATTTCCGTGGGGCAGCCCTTGAGATATTTGAAGACGGGCCCATCTTACCCATTGAGGCTAGTGGTGCGGGACACCAGGACGCCAAGTTCTGGAGGGCGCCAGGCGAGAGTCCGGGGAACATGGGACACGGGTGGCGCTGTGGGTTAAACCACAGAGCCTGGGACTTGCCGATCAGAAGATCAGCGGTTTGAATCCCCGCAACGGGGTGAGATCCTGTTGCTCGGTCCCTGCTCCTGCCAACCTAGCAGTTCGAAAGCAGGTCAAAGTGCAAATAGATAAATAGGTACCGCTCTGGCGGGAAGGTAAACGGCGTTTCCGTGTGCTGCTCTGGTTCGCCAGGCTTAGTCCTGCTGGCCACATGACCCGGAAGCTGTACGCCGGCTTCCTCGGCCAATAAAGCGAGATGAGCGCCGCAACCCCAGAGTCGGCCACGACTGGACCTAATGGTCAGAGGTCCCTATACCTTTAACCTGCAATCCTGCACACAGGCAGGGCTCTCATAAATGAAGGATAGTGTGAGGATATTCCATTCCACCTTCAGAATAGACGTGTGGAATTGTTGCATGTCACATGTCTGTTTACACTCCAGCACAGCTTGCTGGGTACTTCTGTATGTGTATAGCTTTTGCTTTTGCTGTCTTGCTTGTACACCAAGGAGATTGGACGTGTTTTCCTTTTGTCCTGCTGCATGCTGAATAAACTGTTTGCAAATATGCTCACACAACTTCTGCCACTTCTGTTGTGTAATGTTTACTCTGCTGAGTAGCCTGCCCCAGCTTCTGAAGCTCAGGTCACTGATGCTGCACCAAGGAGTGGAGATCGTCTGGAGCCAGCTGGGGCCCTGCCAATTGCCCCCCTTTCCTTGGTTGCATGCCAACAGAGAGCATCAATGGCTTCTAGTCTCCTCCCTCCCCTGTTGGAGGCAGTATACCTGGGAAAATCATCTGCTGGGAATTGCAAGGGGGTTGCTGCAGTTACACTTCTGGGCTTCCCAGTTTTGGGCTTCTGGCTGGACACTGTGAGAACCAGATGTGCCCCCTTTGGCCTGATCCAGAAGCCAACCTCTTCTGGCCCCAGGCCCAGAAGCAGGCTCTCTAGAGTCCTAGGCAGTGCTTCCCCTGCCCTAAAAAAATGTTTAGGGGTGCTCTCATTTTGATTCAAGAAAATCACCCTTTTAAAGTTGAAGTCAGGAAAAATAAATACAATAAATGGACAAAAGCACAAAGATTCACAAAATGTTTAGGGGTATGTGTACCCCTGGGTACCCCCAGAAAAAGCACTGGTCCTAGGTTCTTAGAGCCCTCTGGCCGCTGTGGGGACAAGAGGTGGGACTAGCAGGTCCTGGTGCCGCTGACGCTGGGATGTTCTGTTCATAGAATCCTAGAGTTGGAAGAGACCACAAGGGCCATCGAGTCCAACCCCCTGCCAAGCAGGAAACACCATCAGAGCACTCCTGACATATGGTTGTCAAGCCTCTGCTTAAAGACCTCCAAAGAAGGAGACTCCACCACACTCCTTGGCAGCAAATTCCACTGTCGAACAGCTCTTACTGTCAGGAAGTTCTTCCTAATGTTTAGGTGGAATCTTCTCTCTTGTAGTTTGGATCCATTGCTCCGTGTCCGCTTCTCTGGAGCAGCAGAAAACAGCCTTTCTCCCTCCTCTATGTGACATCCTTTTATATATTTGAAGATGGCTATCATATCACCCCTTAACCTCCTCTTCTCCAGGCTAAACATGCCCAGCTCCCTTAGCCGTTCACATCTGTCTGACACCCACAGAGGATGCTTTGTGTTGTTGTCTCCCTCTCAAAATGCCACTAGCTGACACAATATTTCTTGAGCAATTAATGGGGATGACCTTGCTTGTTTTACAGGCACACACCCAAACCCCATTGCCAAATCTTTCCAGATCAGTTCCTCTTACTCCTAAAAACAACCATGAGGAACATCTCCTCAGAATCCAGGTTGAACCCAGAGCCCAGAAGCTGGATCAGGCCCAAGGGAGCCCATCAAAGCAAGCCTCCTGTTCTCACGGTGGCCATGCAAAAGCCCTTAAGACCTAGAAATCTTGATAGACTGCCTCTGGACCTGGAGGTTCCACCAGGACCTAAGAAGGGTCGCAGCCAGTGCAGCCTTCTTGCTTTGCAGTGGCCAAATGCCACTCAGAACCAATAATAATAATAATAATAATAATAATAATAATAATAATAATAATAATTTATTTTTAGGGCTTTCCACAGGACAGGCGCCACCATCAAGGAGGCCCTCTGCCTGGTTCCCTGTAACTTGGCTTCTTGCAGCCAGGGAACCGCCAGAAGCACAATTCAAAGTGTTGGTGCTGACCTTGAAAGCCCTAAAAGGCCTCAGCCCAGTATACCTGAAGGAGCGTCTCCACCCCCATTGTTCTGCCCAGACACTGAGGTCCAGATCCGAGGGCCTTCTGGTGGTTCCCTCATTGCGAGAAGTGAGGTTACAGGGAACCAGGCAGAGGGCCTTCTCGGTAGTGGCACCCGCCCTTGGAACGCCCTCCTGTCAGATGTCAAAGAGAAAAACAACTACCAGACTTTTAGAAGACATCTGAAGGCAGCCCTGTTTAGGGAAGCTTTTAATGTTTAATAGCCTATTGTATTTTAATATTCTGTTGGAAGCTGCCCAGAGTGGCTGGGGAAACCCAGCCAGATGGGCGGGGTATAAATAATATATCATCATCATCATCATCACGATAATGAAGTGGGCAGGAGCATCGTGAGGCCAGAACCCCAATTTGCAGCTTTTCCATCAGGCTACAGGCAAAGGCGAGAGATGAGACATTGGGGAACCAGCAATCCTGGTTCTCCTCCCGCCCCCAAAATCTCCCCTTTCTAGTCTGCTGCTACAACAATTCTCTGGGCCTGTTTGCATAGCAGGGTGATTTGCAGTGACAAAGGGACCCCGGCCCCTTCTGGACTCACAAGCCCACCTAATTCCACCTCTAGGCACGGATTCTGTGATTTTTGCATTGCAGGGGTCGGACTGGGTGGCCCGTTGGGTCTCGTCCATCTCTACAGTTCTATGAGTCTACAGAACGTGTGCTTAAAAACCAAAACCAAAAGCCAACAACTCATTGTGCCTTCAGCACCCCATAATAACCAGACATTTATTTTCAACGCTTCTGAGAAAATGTCCCGCCCATGATTCCGTGTTTGCAGTTAACCAGCCACAATTTCGTCCTTTTTGTTCAGTGCTCGTCAGAAGGGGTTGGGGTTTTTTGTTTTTTGGGCACTTTGAGCTCTTTGGAGAAAAGGTGAGATACAAATGGGATATCATAGTTCACCCTCAGCCAGCAAATACACCTTTAAAAGGAAATTGCCTTTTTCCTGGTTGTGGAATGAACAAATGCCCATTGGGAAGACGGATAAACACCCTGTAAGCAAATCTGCCTGAAGCTCATTGTCAAATAACCTCTCTGAAAACAACCTGGAAAATTTCCGCAATAAAGACTGGATATTGTCTAACATCTGTGTTTGCAACTGGGGATAAATGTGGTATAAGCAGGGAGCCCTATACCTCCACACACATTGCTTGCTCGTGCAAGAAGAGGCAAGGGCATTGCATTATGGAACACACACACAGAGAGGGAGTTTAACAGAGCGTCACCTGGATTTTACTCACTTGTAGCTTGGAAGGTGAAGACGAGGAGGAGGAATGCAACAGCTGGATCCATGTTGGTGTCACGGTGGAGAGATCAGCCCCAAGGAAAACGTGTGAGGAGCCTGGACAGCTCAGCCAGGGACACCCGCTTCTCCTTCCCTTTTCTGCAACTTGGCCAAGGATGGGGAGAGGCTTCCTCCTGCCCGCCCTTCTTGTAGGCTTGGCCATCGGATGACACCCAGGGTGGACCTTGGGGTCATGTGACCAGGCCCCATGGACACAGTAGCCAGAGACCTCCCTCTGGGTTTAGGAAACACACACACACACACACACACACACACACACACACGGAACGTCCTTGCCACTTCTGCTTGAGGAAGGAGGACTGGGTGTGCAAGCTTTGGGATCCACTAGGATGGTGGGAGAAAAAAGGCCTTCTTGGGGGGGGGGGGTTAATGCTGTTGAAGGGGCCATTAGAATATTGTTCTCTATATGAACCCCCCCCCCCCAAAAGAAAACTGTTTAAGGCATTTTCTCCTCTCTCATATGTTATCCCAAAGGGGGGAGATTTTGAAGGTTTTTCACCAGCCAGAAGAACAAGGCTTTTCCTTGCTGAGATGTTACAGTGAAAATAGGCCTATCTCAGGAATGTTTGGCTTGGGTGAGTAAAAGATAAAGAGCAAGGTTGAATAGGTTGAATGGATGTTATTGTAACCCCAGAGGGAGGGACTGGACATACGTGAAACAAGGAATTCCAAATACGGAGAAACGAAAGCTAAATTCTATACCATTTCCCGTAAATCACGTTTTCTTGTAAATCAGATGATAGACCGTCACAGGGGATATAAAAAGGGGTGGCAAGCCCAGAGAGGGCAGGCAGGCAATGAATTTTACCTTGTCTGTACCATTATTTTGTCATGATAAAATAAAAATGATTTTACTGCTGTCAAATTGACTTTTTGAAGCGAATTCTGATACTCTGAAGGGAAGGAACTAAGAAAAGGTCTTTCACTGTGAGCCCCTCCATCATAAGGGCAGGTTATATACAGTGGGCACTTGGGTTGCAAACACGATGTGTGCGGGAGGCATGTTCGCAACCCGCAGCGTGGCATCTACGCACGTGCGGGTTGTGATTCAGTGCTCCTGCGCATGTGCAAAGTGCGATTTAGTTTCTGCACATGCGCGAGCTCCAAACCCCGGAAGTAACCCATTCCGTGCAACTTGAAGCGTCTGTAACCCAAGGTATGACTGTACTGTATATGTGTAAACAGACCATCTATCACAAAGACGCCACAATATCTGCGGTGCTTCATTCCAATGAAACCAAACTCTGTGCAAGTGCTTGAAATCTCGCTTTGCTCCGAGACTGGGGTGCCAGGCAACATTATGTTTCTGTTTATTACATATAACTAATGAGTCAATTCCACTCGAGTCTGGAGTAAAGTCTATAATGCGCTGGTTCAAATATCTATAGAATCACACTGGAGAGACCTATCAGGAGTAAGCATGGACCAATGGTACCAAATAGTACGGGGAACAGCCCGACTAGAAAAACTAACCAACAAACTGAAACTGAAAGGGGGACAAATGGAAGAAGATGCCTTCACCCCGGTATGGCTCCCCTTAATCACACACACAGCCCAACAAGACAACGGCAAGAACCCACCAATAGCATACAAATGAATATGGCTAACCTGATCCAAAACACCCACCCCACTCACACATGAAAACAAAGACCACCACAGCCAACCACAAAGAAACAACCACACCCTAGGGCAGGCATAGGCAAACTCAGCCCTCCAGATGTTTTGGAACTACAACTCCCATCATCCCTAGCTAACAGGACCAGGGGTCAGGGATGATGGGAGTTGTAGTCCCAAAACATCTGGAGGGCTGAGTTTGCCCATGCCTGGCCTAGGCCAACCCCAACCTCTCTCACCACCAAAGGAACACAAGGGATAGTAAAGGGAACACGCACAAGTGGCGCTGACACAACCCCCCCACACATTAAGGTAGAAACATTGCCACCCGACCCCACCCCACTCCCCATTCCCCCTTCCACCTCTTTCCCCCTCTCTTCCTATGGTAACACTAACGTCTCAACAAATGAAACTGATCTGTAGAAAATGTAACTCGAAAAAAGAGACATTGCACTTGCTTTTGTAAACCAAGAAATCTTTAATAATACGTTGGAAAACAACATCTATAGAATCCCTTCGAAGTATCCTAAGTGACTCCTCAGGTTCTGAGTGATTTCAACGGGAACCCAGTTAAACCGCCTTCCGCTCAGTCGCCCAATTGGTGCCCCCAGCTGAGTCCTGTCTACATGGACGGGCAGCAGTTGTCCGGGTTTTTAGACCCATTCCCAGCCCTGCCTGGAGACCCCAGGGCTTGAACCAGGGACCTCCACGAGGCAGGAGATTCGCTCCTCCCAGCCTTGCCCCTCGGCTGCATCCGCATTGAACCCTGCCTGGCCTCTTCGCTTCTCTGGTTCGGCACTGGCTTGGGACGCAGGCTCAAGGAAGCCCAAATCTTTCAATTCCCCCTTTTCACCCCAATCAGCAGAAAAAGAGGAACTGCCAGAGGGGAGAATCACGGGATCCAGAATCGGGGCTTTTTTTTAGGGTCAGCAGGAAAAGGAGTCAAAAAGGAACTGGGTGCGGGCGGCAAATGTTATGAGGGCCAGAATCACTTTCAGGATCAGCAATAAGCAGCAATTTCTAGACAGTTCCCTGGAACTGACATCATGCCTTCGCTTGGCTGATACAGGAGAAAAAGATGACATTGCTGCTCTTCCGGTGCAACTGTCGTCAGGCTCTTGGGTTTTTAAAATACCGGTAAGTGGCTTGTGATTATTTTTCTAAGGAAGAAGGAGAGCCCAGCTGTTGCTGGACCAGACCAAAGGGGGCCCATCTAGACCAGCTTCCTGTCCTCACAGTGGCCAAATGCCCCTAAGAACCTAGTGTTGTAAAGAAAAATCTGCCCTTTTCCCCCTTATGGGGTACCCAAGAGTCCATATATAGTCCTTACGTAGGTTTCCTATTGGTAGGAGAAAATAACAGAGGCCAAGCAGAGAATATTGAGAAGCAAAGCAGCTCGTAAGCCTGATCTTTATTGATCTGTTGCAACAGGGTCCTCACTCACCACACGCAGGAGGGAGGAGGAACCCCAAACAATGGTGTGCCTGCCCTTATATAGACATTTTAAATTCCCTCCCTGGAGTCCAAGACCACCCCTCCATACATCATACATACATCACAGAAGGGGTGTAGCTCAAGACCACCACCCCAGATACATCACACCTACATCACAGAAAGGGCGGTCTACAGCAGAAATCTGAGTGCTTTGTTTAACCTCCTGTCTGCCAGGTTACCTGTTAATGCTCACTTGATTGGATACCCTGGGGAGCCTGGCCAGTCTTTTGTAATGATAAATACTTAGTTCCCGAGCCAGGTCACAGGCTCACCCTATTCATACACAGACACACCCTTAAGACGGGATTTGTGAAGGAAAAGACAATGGGGAGGCTTTTCCATTTTCCTTTGACCTTGCAGAGAAAACATTTGGTCAGTTTGGGAATCAAAAATGGCTTCAGGTTGGTCTTCCTGTGCTGATCTATGTACGTGCTTAGTTGGTACATTTATGAACATTTAACATATATCTAAGACCTCAAAATTCCTATCACAATAGGAATCTAGGTAGACTGCCACTGGACCTGGAGGCTCCATGAGAACATAATGGATCAGGCCAATAGCCCAGCGAGTTCCCACAGCAGCCACTCAGGTGCAGGCAGGATTCGAGCACAAGAGCAGGACTCCCTCCCCTCCTGGGAAGGGAGGCTGTTGGTATGAGGGGATTGTCGGTCGCCTCAAGAGATACGTGCAAAATGTGATTCATTTATCAAATACCAAAAAATAATACCCTGCATTTGATTTAGGGCTCTTTTCGCTCTTTCGAGGCCTAAACTGGTCACCAGTTTAGCCTTCTCCACCATGCGGAGAATGCCTTGAGGAAGACTCTGCAAAGGCCGTTGTGGTTCCTGAGGACGGTCGTTCGTTCTGATCCAGCCTTTTCTTGGGGAAAGCAAGAGAAGAAAAAGGGAAGGCAGCCTTGGAGACGGAAGTGGGAAACCCAGACCTTTGCCTGGAAAGCGCGGAGAAAAGGTAAGAGGCCTGTTTGCAAAAATAAAAAAATCTGATGGCCTCTGAAGACGGCTCTTCCTCCGGGAGCGAGGCATGACAAGGAATCCTCAGCTACGGAGAAAAAAGAAACTCTTTGGAACCCAGTTTGGAACGAAGAATGTACGGAGAGCCCTGTGGCTGGATCAGGCCAGGCTCTCCTGTTCTCACAATCCCCAATCAGATCCCTCCAATGCAAAGACTGCAAGCAGAATCTGAGAGTGGGTCTATTAATTTGAGACCAAGCAAAAGGTTGCAAAATGGCAGCAAGCTTGTGTTTTCCAGAGCTCTTCATCTGGAGAGATAATATGCAAAGTGAGGGGCAGGGGGAGAGCCGGAAGAAATAAAAAGCAATCAATGAATGCTTTAAAAAAATGTATCCTGCCGAATGTGTAGCCCAAAGGTCAGCTTGTAGACTCTGGAAACCATCAAATTTGGTGGCTGACAGCATCACTATGCAGAGCCAGTGTGGCGTCATGAGTGTTGGACTAGGACCTGGGAGATCTGGGTTCGAATCCCCACTCAGCCATGAAGCTCGCTGGGTGGTCATTGAGGCCAGTCGCCATCTCTCAGCCTAGCCTACCTCTCACGGTTTTTGGATGAAATGGGGAGAACCATGAAAACCACCTGGAGCTCCTAAGAAGATAAGGAGGGTATAGAAATGTGATCAATAAGCCATGGCTGTGTTGCAGGAATTTATGTATAGGTTGGGGGAGGGTTGCCCCTCCAGCGAATATCATGCACATGCCGCCCACTACCAAAACCAGCACCATCACTTTTGTGACTTGTCCCCACAAAACACTTCATCACAGTTTCTTCCTATCTATTCAAAGGGCCTTTGCTGCACAATACCAAATGATAAATGTATCTCTGTACTGGCTCACTGGGAAAACTTCAGAAATTCCTATAGACCTGTGAGCTCAGCTCCTCAGCAGCCCCTCTACCTGAGTGATAATCCCTGGCCTCCTGATACCTGAGTGCCAGACAGGTAGCCGTTCCAGAAATAACAAACCCAGATGAAGACAAAAGGGTGGGATGAACTTGGCTGAGAAACAGGGAAATGTAAATATATCTAGTCTTACACTTGATGGGTGTTTGGTGGAGGGCAAGGGGGACCATGGGGCAGGGTCCAGGATGCTCAGATTACGGCCGCCATACCTCCCCTTTCATGATGTAACCATGACGTAGTTTGGGGTGTGTGTGACATGGGGATCAGCAGCTAATAAAAGTTTGGGTTCTCTTTTGTTGGGGGCTTCCATCTTGTTCCACCTGGTGGCAGGTGGGAGTCCTGTCGCGACAGTCTTCAATCAAGACCAAGCCGACTGGCTGCTGTTTTGCTCTGGTATTCCTGGCTGGTCTCCTCGTTTTTTTGTCCAAGGGGGCCCTCAGATTTCTCCGTTAACAGTTGATCCTGTTTTGGGGGAACATACAGCCAGATGCATCCCACGCCTCCTAAAAAAGCACAGCAAACCCATCCCAGTGGCCAGGCAGAACCTGCAGGTCCTCTTGGGAGACTTTGAAAGGGTGGGAGGGAAATTAAATATATGAATCTGTGCGACCCACAAGCGTGAGGTGGGTAAGAAAAGAATCAAGCTTAAACGTGCACAGCAGCAGCAGAGTTTAGCCTCACAGAGTCAAGCAGCAGTACAGTCGTACCTTGGTTGCCGAACGCCTTGGAACTCATACGTCTCAGCTCCCGAATAATCAAAACCTGAAAGTGAGTGTTCTGTTTTCCCAGCGATTTTTGGAAGCCGAAGCTCCTGCAGCCAATCAGAAGCCGTGCATTGGTTTCCAAACATTTTGGAAGTCAAACGGACTTCTGGAACGAGGTACGACTGTATAGCATTAGGAATCTAGGCTATTAGAGCTTTCTTATCCTGTTTACAACACTCCCTTCTGTCGACCCCCTTTGGCAAAGGACAGACCACACCACTCTACGTAAGTTTAAAACACTTTATTAACAGATTCAAAGGTCTGAGACATGTGTTGTTCCATGCAGCTGCAAGGAGAACGCTGACAGAATCCTCTTGGGCAGGAAATACAGAATATAGTTCTAAACATGGGCTCTAAACTTGGGAGCAAAGCTTAGACACGTCCTCCTTGGTCAGAGAGAGTGGGAGGAGGGAGGAAGAGAGGTAAAGGGGGGCATGACCCAGCTGGGCCTTGGAACAGAACTCTCTGGTCTTAACCCCTTCATGCACTAACTAGCTCTCACGCATGGCTATGTTTGACTGCAATTTCCCACAGAAAGTGTCTCACTCTTTTGTGCCATTCTGCTGCTTTGCCAACGGAGCAACATGCTTCTTTGACTTCTGATGCACCAAGAGAGAGTGGAGGGGACGACATTACGGGGCCTCCTTTTCTCCATGCCTCTCACCCTCCCTGCAAAACACCAATAGCAAACTTGTTACTGAGTAGCAGCATGGAACTGTAGAGCGGGAAGGGACCCCGAGGAATCCGTTCTGGTGCCAGAACTGCACGACTGGCACCCAACAAGGGGCTGACAAGCAGAAATAACACAAATATCTTGGGGGGGGGATGAGGGAGAACCTCAAAACAGCTCAGTGAGAATGGAGAATACTCAATGGACACAGAACCTGTACTGACTTCCTGGGGGTGGGGGAAAGAGAACACATGAAGGCCAGGGAGTGGGATGGAGCATTATGGAAAAACATTCTGGCCAGCAGGAACCCGGAAGAGGAGCCGTCTGCACTGAAGGTTGTGTTGCTGGTCAATGGGCTGGCAATAAAATTCTCTTCTCCTTGTTTCCTGCTTTGCAGTGGGTTGGACAAGATGAGCTTTGGCATCCCTTCCAAATCTACAATTATTCTATGATGGTCACTCCTTTGGATTTTTTGTAAGGAGGAGACGGGCTTCCCTGTCCTCCTCCTGGGAGTGACTTTTCTAGCATGTTGGAGCCACCAGCCTTCTGAATAAGCTGCGCTAGACGGATGCTGACAGGAAAGAGGCCACAATAAAAAAGATCCTTCTGACCTTGATCCAGGCGGGTTTGGGGCTCCCAGAGGAGGTAAGGAGGTATTCCAGCACCTTGCAAATCTGGATAAGAAGTATAAAGAACTGCTGCCTATATCGGGTGTGAACTCCGTGGCCTTGAGAGACAAGGTCAATTTCTTTGCTGAGTTGCTGAAAGCAAAAAACACTATTGAAATCCTCACGTACCAAGTATCCAAAAATTAAATTTGTACTCTTCCCACATTCCAAGCACTGATATGGTTTCTCCCTGCTGTGAATTCTTTGATGGGAAGTGAGACGGTCCTTGCAGCTGAAGCCCTTCCCACATTCCAGGCATCAATAGGGTTTCTCGCGTGTATGAATTCTCTGATGGTGCATGAGATGGGTGCTCTGACCGAGGCTCTTTCCAGTCTCTTGGCATTGAAACGGCATCTCCCCATGGTGAATACGCTGATGCCGACGGACGCTTGAGTTTACAGTAAACCTCTTTCCACATTCCAAGCACTGACACGGTTTCTCTCCTGTATGAATTTTTTTATGGTAAATGAGACTCGCCTTCCAACGGAAGTTCTTTCCACACTCCTGGCACCGAAAGGGCGTCTCCGCTGTGTGAATTCTTTGATGGCTGGTGAGATGGTCCTTCCGCCTGAAGCTCTTTTCACACTCCTGGCACTGAAATGGTTTCTCCCCACTGTGACTCCTCTCATGGAGACATAAGCTTGTGCTGTTCTCAAAGCATTCCCCACATTTCAAGCACTGATATGGTTTCTCTCCGGCGTGAATTCTTTGATGGGATATGAGATGGTACTTCCGCCGGAAGTTCTTTCCACACTCCTGGCACTGAAAGGGTTTCTCCCCGTTATGAATTCTCTGATGGGCTGCGAGGTAGGTTCTGTGACCGAAGCTCTTTCCACATGCCGAGCACTGATATTGTTTCTCTCCTCTACGAGTTTTTTCCTGGGAAGTGAGATGGACCTTCTGACAGCAGCTCTCTCCGCACCCCAAATATTTATGTAGCATCTCCACTATATGGATTTTGCTGTGGTCTCCCTTGTTCTTCACTTCTAACATTTTGCCACCTGTAAGGAAGAGAAAAACAGATTCTCAGGAAACCCCCAATTATTGAGCAACGAGAGTGAAAGGTTGTTTTAGTCAAAGAACTGAAAAGATTCAGAGGGCTGAGAAATATCAGCTTTTCAACATCGTGGTGTATCACCAGCTAAACAGACTAGCCAAACATTTGGCAATATACTGCAATGTTGAAAAAACAAGATGCGCTGGCCTCCTCTTCCCACGAGACACAGGGTGAAACTGCCCCAGCTCTCACCCTGGGAGCAGAGGCAGCTTCACCCAGGCGCTTGCCAGCTGGGGCTTCCTTTAACTGCTCCACTGAGGCAAGGGCTGCTGCGCACTCCTCAGTCGACCAGATCAAAGATGCAGAGGGAAGAACAAGCTGTTTCTCCCTCTGAGCTGTATGAGGGCAGATGGTGGTTTCACTCAGTGGTATATTGCGGGTGAAACCACCGCTGCTCCTGAGTCCCTCTGCAAGCAGCGCCTGCTGGAGGAAGGAACCCTAGTCAAGGCTCCTCATACTGGTCCTGGGGGTCATATAGATATATATATAGTTCACGGTTTCATTGATTAGTAATCACAGGCCTATTTATGGGAACCTGAGATTCAAAAAGCCTGACTCTTTTCTGGGAGAGATATTTTGGGCTCAATCATGGGATCCACTTCATCTCCAAATTCAGTAATCTCTTTGGTCGACTGGAAATGGGTAGAAGCAAAAACAAAAATACCCGACAGAAGCTACTTCCACTTGCTTAAGAACTTTGAAGCCAACAGTAAAAAGCCCTTATCAGTTCAGACTAGCCAGGCTATCTTCTGTAAAGTTTTATTCTGGATTGTTTTAGTTGACTTTTAATGTAGGTCGCAAACTGCTTTGAGATTCTCTTCTTAAAACTATACAGTGGTATAGAAATGAAGTGCAGGATAGTAATAATAACAACAACTGGGGAAAGAATATTCAGAGACAAACAGGAGATAGTTTGGGGAGTGCTAGAATCCCAGAGGCTGGAGCTGGAGAGCTCCATCCAAATACGGAAGGGATGTCAGAGAGAGAAAAGCACTGAATTTCAAAACAGAGACTCTGATCCAACAGGGAGCCTTACTGAGAAAGTCCACCATCCCACGATTCTCCGCCATGACTTCCTTATGCAGAGCTCTCTGGTCAGGATCCAGCAACGCCCACTCCTCGTCCGTGAAAGAAACGGCGACGTCTTCAAAGCACACTGGACCCTAAAAGAGAAAAGGAGATGTCCTCCAGTCAGACAGCTGGAAGATGATCTAGTGCACTTTGCTCCGTGGTTTTCTGCCTGTTGGTTACTTTTCAGGGATTGTTTTCCTGCACATTTTTATTATGGAGGCTTATTTTAACGTATCAAATGAATTCTTCTCTTGTGGCTTTTAATGATGGGTATTACTCATGGTTCAAAGGGGAAGAGGTCAACATTGTGGTCCTGGTGTCATTCTGCCTGCACAAAGCATTCCAGTCTACCGGAGAGAAGGATCCCCTCTGGCCTCTCCCTGGACGCTGTTCTTGAGGGGACCCTCCCGACGCCCTAAAGCAAACTTCAAGGGGCGAAGGGGGACACTGGAAGAGAGAAGAGAGCGGGGGAAAGCCCTGCTGTGAAACGGATGGGGCAGCTTAGGTGAATCCTGGCCACTGTTTTTCATGGTCTGTCAACTGCTTAGAAGCCTATTTTAGCATTCAGTGACGACTTTATAAAGAAAGCAGGAAGAATGGAGCGACATTCAGAAGGTTAGCTGAGGTGAGGCAGCTGCTCCTTATTCTCAGCACAGAAACCTTCCTGAATGGCCTTTCCAGCTTTTGTGAAGGGCAGCTTTGACACAAGCCAAGGGGAGCAGGAGTGAGACTCATCACTGGGGCCCAGAGGCCTCCTGGCTGCCCCACCCCTCAGCCTCTTGACCCACACGGCTCCGTCCCCCTACCTGATCCGCTTCCACAGCCACCGCTTCCCCTCTGACACCATGAAAAGATGGAGGAGGTTTTGCCGAAGACTTTCTATCACCTGCGGGAGACAAAGGTAAGGTCTAGCAGAGCATCTCTTACTGGGCCTTAGAAAAACCTCGCTGAGTGCATTTGGACATTTGGACCCATTTGGTAGCTCAGTTGCGTACATATTGTAAATCACCCTGAGACCTCCAAGTATGGTGTGGTATATAAATTCAGTAATTGAAATACAGTGGTGCCTCGCAAGACGAAAAGAATCCGTTCCGCGAGTCTCTTCGTCTTGCGGTTTTTTCGTCTTGCGAAGCAAGCCCATTAGCTGATTAGCGCTATTAGCGAGCTGATAAGCGGTTTAGCGGCTTAGCGGATCAGCTGATAAGTGGCTTAGCGGATCAGCTGTTAAGCGGCTTAGCGATCAGCTGTTAAGCGGCTTAGCGGATCAGCTGTTAAGCGGCTTAGCGATCAGCTGTTAAGCGGCTTAGCGGATCAGCTGTTAAGCGGCTTAGCGGCTTGGGAAAAAGGGGGGGAGGGTAAAAAACCCTGCAGGAACTCGCAAGACATTTTCGTCTTGCGAAGCAAGCCCATAGGAAATTCATTTTGCGAAGCACCTCCAAAACGGAAAACCCTTTCGTCTAGCGGGTTTTCCATCTTGCGAGGCATTCGTCTTGCGGGGCACCACTGTATATGTCTCTCCTCCTTGGGGCTCATAGCTTCAATTGTCTCCCCCCAAATGATTCAAAGAACTCACAGGTGAGTTTCAGAACCCACAGAATGTGACCAAACAGACAAACCTCATCATTCCTCCTTACCCAGTGGCCTCTCTCTGGCGTCCAACCGAGTCCTCTCTGCCTCAGAGGAACCTGAACCCATTCCTGCAAACAGATCCTTTCCCTGAAATCACAGAATCACAGAACGGCGTCAGCTAGTCCACCCTCCTGCAATGCAGGAATCTCAACAGAAAGTCCAAACAGAAAATGGGGAGAAGGATTAGAAAAGGAACAGCAAATGAAAAGATGTTAGGGCTATCATATAACACTCCTTGGGGTCCTTCCTATCAAGATGGGCCATGAGTAGAGAATTTGGGGACACTCTCCCTCATGTTGGGAGCCCCTTGAGAGTATCCAGAGGACAGTCTCTCTCACCTGCTTCCTCTCCTCCGCCTGACTCAGGAGGAAACCTTCGGCCAGGGCCACCGCCTGGGAACTGGTCTCCGCTCCGCATTCCCTGACCCAGCTCTCCATCTCCGCTGGAAGGACAGCCAGGAACTGCTCCATGATCACCAGGTCCAACATCTGAGCTTTCGTGTGTCTTTCTGGCTTTAGCCAATGATGGTCAAATTGGTAGAGTCTTCTGCAAACCTCTCGGGCTCCTTTGGCCTCCTGGGGGCAGAACTGCCTCAGCTGCTGGCTCTGCACCTGTGCGCAGAAGGTGTCCTCCTCACCCTGGATCCTCTGCACAGAGTTTTCCCAGAACCCCCCACTGCTCCCATGGCCTCTTCCTGCTTCAGGGCCAGCTGAGTCTCGCTCATCCATCTGTGCTCTCAGGAAACCTCCAAGAGATAAGAAGAAATCCCTTTTTCCCCCTGCCGTGTTCAGTCTGTCCAAATTAGAGCAGCTAGAAAATCCTGCAAAGCAAATGCATTGTTCAGTTATAAAATTGACACACTGTCTGGGGAAAAGAAAGATGTTCCCTGATCCCGTGTGGATGAGGCTTGCTAGGAACCTGGCCTGGGCTGCCCCACAGCCCTGATTCTGAGCTTTCTTTAAAGGAAGAAAAAACAAGAAGCAAGCAAAGTTCCCATGCAGAATGTGTGGGCACCTTAAGGGATGCTTTCCCAACCCCCCTTCTCCCCAGAGAGAGAGGAGAGAGAGGAGACCCAGCAGAGCCCACGAGGAGGGCGGAGCTTCTGCCCTGGAGGACTTCCCCCCTCTTTGCCCCCCCCTTTCTAGGAATCCTGCTCAGTTCATTTTAACCTTTTAATGAGGGTGAAGGAGGAGAGCTCAAAATATGGTCTGAAGCTCAACATCACAAAAACTAAGATCATGGCCACTGGTCCCATCACCTCCTGGCAAATAGAAGGGGAAGAAATGGAGGCAGTGAGAGATTTTACTTTCTTGGGCTCCATGATCACTGCAGATGGTGACAGCAGTGATGAAATTAAAAGACGCCTGCTTCTTGGGAGAAAAGCAATGACAAACCTAGACAGCATCTTGCCAACAAAGGTCCTTATAGTTCAAGCTCTGGTTTTCCCAGTCGTGATGTATGGAAGTGAGAGCTGGACCATCAAGAAGGCTGATGGCTGAAGAATGGATGCTTTTGAATTCTGGTGCTGGAGGAGACTCTTGAGAGTCCCATGGACTGCAAGAAGATCCAACCTATCCATTCTGAAGGAAATCAGCCCTGAGTGCTCACTGGAAGGACAGATCCTGAATCTGAGGCTCCAAGACTTTGGCCACCTCATGAGAAGAGAAGACTCCCTGGAAAAGACCCTGATGCTGGGAAAGATGGAGGGCACAAGGAGAAGGGGACGACAGAGGACGAGATGGTGGGACAGTGTTCTCGAAGCTACCAGCATGAGGGAGGCAGTGGAAGACAAGAGGGCCTGGCCTGCTCTGGTCCAGGGGGTCACGAAGAGGCGGACACGACTCAACGACTCAACAACCAAGCCGAGCTCCCTCCGCCCTCACCCCGCAAGGCCGCCTTTCCACCCGCTTCTGCTGCTTCCTGGCGGAGCCCGTCCCCCCGAGGGATTCCGCCGCGAACTGGCCGCTCTTCCCCCGCAGGCGCCCGGGAAGCAGCACTTGCGGAGGAGAGAGAGCAGCGCCGCCCCGCCCGCCTCTTCCCAGACGCCCGACCTGCCCTCGTCCAGCATGGCGGGAGGGGCACTTCCGCCCGCCCTCCGCCCTTCGTCCAATCGGGCCTCGCGCCGCGCCCTCGCGCACCACGGCAGCGGTGCCGTCTCGACGCGACGCCTACGTCACTTCCCGCCCTCGGGGCCCCGCCTCAGAGGCTGCCCTCGTCCAAGATGGCGCCTTCGCCACGGCCCTCCGCGGCGGCGGGGCTTTCTCCGCCCGCTTCCCGCGCTGCTTCTGCCCCCGGCGCCTCTCGCTCGCTTCCTAGCCGCGGGCCCTCCTCCCTTTCGGCCGCTTTCCGCGCTTCTTCCCTCCCTCCCTCTCCCAAGATGGCGCCTTTTAAGTACTTTGGCGTCACGTCGCTAAGCAACACGGCGCCTCTTCCCGCCTCCTCTCCTGAAATAGCAGCTGGGGAGGACAGGAAATAGGGACGAGGAGGGGCGGCCGAGACCCCCTCCCGCGCGTCACTTCCTGCGAGGGGGCTGCTGCGCCTGCCTCCTTTTTCCCGCGTGGCGCTTCCTGGGTGAGGCTCCCCCTTTGGGGTGCTTTGGGGGGGGCGTGGGAGCGGAGGGTGTGGGTGTCAGGGGAGGGGGACACGGGGCGCTCCTTCTCATCCCTCATCCACCTTCAGAGCCGCAGAGTTGGAGGGGACCCATGAGGTCCTCTAGTCCAGCCCCGCCAGTCATACTGGAAGCTACGGCTGCTGCATCCCTTGCCAAGGGGACTGGGAATTTCCATCTCGAAAAGAAGGAAAGCAAGTGACAGTCGCAGGAATAGGGGTGGGTCTCTGCTAGTGGAGCAGGGTGGCGGGTGGCGCTGTGGGTTAAACCACAGAGCCTAGGGCTTGCCGATCAGAAGGTCGGCGGTTCGAATCCCCGCGACGGGGTGAGCTCCCGTTGCTCGGTCCCTGCTCCTGCCAAGCTAGCAGTTCGAAAGCACGTCAAAGTGCAAGTAGATAAATAGGTACAGCTCTGGCGGGAAGGTAAAGGGCGTTTCCATGCGCTGCTCTGGTTTGCCAGATGTGGCTTAGTCATGCTGGCCACATGACCCGGAAGCTGTACGCTGGATCCCCCGGCCAGTAAAGCGAGATGAGCGCCGCAACCCCAGAGTCGGCCACGACTGCACCTAATGCTCATCTGCTAGTGGGGTGGGGTGTGGAAGGTGCCTGGGGAGGGGATTCCCCACCTGAGAAACCGCCACCAGGGTGGCCAACCCTCTGCCCACCTGAGCACCCAAGAGGGCATGTGTAGGGAAGGAGGAGGTTCTTCAGATATTGGGGAGCCTCAGCGAACAGCGAATTGCACTTGGAAACGAACTGACAAGCCCTGCAGCTGCATTTAAAAGAGGAGCAGAATATGTTCCTAAGGGTTGCATGAGGAGGGCTAGATCCATGGATGAGGCCTTGAGCTCCTTGCAGAGGAAGGTGGCCGTCTTTAAAGGGAACTGTGAAATAGAGGGGAACCCAGGCAGGAATCTGGCTGCTGTGTTTTAAACCGGTTTCTGAGTCTTCTTCAAGGGCAGCTCTGCATAGGGAACACTGTAATAATCCCATGGGATGCAGAGTGTGGACTGGGGCTGGCAAACAAGCCAGAGCTAGAAATGGGCACTGTCCCCGAGGCCGACTGAGCCTCAAGTGACACCCTTGGATCCAGGAGTAACCCCAGTTGCAGGATAAGCTTGAGTCTCTCCAAGCAGGCACCCTAAGGGATCATCCACCCTTGATCAGGGAATATGTTCCTTTTGTCCGGACTCTGTCAGTTTTATAACTGAACAATGCATTTGCTTTGTAGGATTTTCTAGCTACTCTAATTTGGACAGACTGAACACGGCAGGGGAAAAAAGGGATTTCTTCTGATCTCTTGGAGGTTTCCTGAGAGCACAGATGGATGAGCGAGACTCAGCTGGCCCTGAAGCAGGAAGAGGCCATGGGAGCAGTGGGGGATTCTGGGAAAACTCTGTGCAGAGGATCCAGGGTGAGGAGGACACCCTCTGCACACAGGTGCAGAGCCAGCAGCTGAGGCAGTTCTGCCCCCAGGAGGCCAAAGGACCCCGAGAGGTTTGCAGAAGACTCTACCACTTTGACCATCATTGGCTAAAGCCAGAAAGACACACGAAAGCTCAGATGTTGGACCTGGTGATCATGGAGCAGTTCCTGGCTGTCCTTCCAGCGGAGATGGAGAGCTGGGTGAGGGAATGTGGAGCGGAGACCAGTTCCCAGGCGGTGGCCCTGGCCGAAGGTTTCCTCCTGAGTCAGGCGGAGGAGAGGAAGCAGGTGAGAGAGACTGTCCTCTGGATACTCTCAAGGGGCTCCCAACATGAGGGAGAGGACCCCCAAATTCTCTACTCATGGCCCATCTTAAACAAAGGACCCCAAGGAGTGTTATATGATACCCCTAACATCTTTTCATTTGCTGTTCCTTTCCTAATCCTTCTCCCCATTTTCTGTTTGGACTTTCTGTTGAGATTCCTGCATTGCAGGAGGGTGGACTAGCTGACGCCGTTCTGTGATTCTGTGATTTCAGGGAAAGGATCTGTTTGCAGGAATGGGTTCAGGTTCCTCTGAGGCAGAGAGGACTCAGTTGGACGCCAGAGAGAGGCCACTGGGTAAGGAGGAATGATGAGGTTTGTCTGTTTGGTCACATTCTGTGGGTTCTGAAACTCATCTATGAGTTCTTTGAATCGTTTCGGGGAAGACAATTGAAGCCATGAGCCCCAAGGAGGAGAGACGTATACAGTGGTGCCCCGCAAGACGAATGCCTCGCAAGGCGGAAAACCCGCTAGACGAAAGGGTTTTCCGTTTTGGAGGTGCTTCGCAAAATGAATTTCCTATGGGCTTGCTTCGCAAGACGAAGATGTCTTGCGAGTTCCTGCAGGGTTTTTTTTCCTCCCCCCCCCCTTTTCCCCAAGCCGCTAAGCTGCTTAACAGCTGATCCGCTAAGCCGCTAAACTGCTTATCAGCTCGCTAATAGCGCTAATCCGCTAATCAGCTAATGGGCTTGCTTCGCAAGACGAAAAAACCGCAAGACGAAGAGACTCGCGGAACGGATTCTTTTCGTCTTGCGAGGCACCACTGTATTTCAATTACTGAATTTATATACCACCCCATACTTGGAGGTCTCAGGGTGATTTACAATATATACGCAACTGAGCTACCAAATGGGTCCAAATGTCCAAATGCACTCAGCGAGGTTTTTCTAAGGCCCATTTGTAGTAAGAGATGCTCTGCTAGACCTTACCTTTGTCTCCCGCAGGTGATAGAAAGACTTCGGCAAAACCTCCATCTTTTCATGGTGTCAGAGGGGAAGCGGTGGCTGTGGAAGCGGATCAGGTAGGGGGACGGAGCCGTGTGGGTCAAGAGGCTGAGGGGAGGGGCCGCCAGGAGGCCTCTGGCCCCAGTGATGAGTCTCACTCCTGCTCCACTTGGCTTGTGTCAAAGCTGCCCTTCACAAAAGCTGGAAAGGCCATTCAGGAAGGTTTCTGTGCTGAGAATAAGGAGCAGCTGCCTCACCTCAGCTAACCTTCTCAATGTTGCTCCATTCTTCCTGCTTTCTTTATAAAGTCGTCACTGAATGCTAAAATAGGCTTCTAAGCAGTTGACAAGCCATGAAAAACAGTGGCCAGGATTCACCTAAGCTGCCCCATCCGTTTCACAGCAGGGCTTTCCCCTGCTCTCTTCTCTCTTCCAGTGTCCCCATTCGCCCCTTGAAGTTTGCTTTAGGGCGTCGGGAGGGTCCCCTCAAGAACAGCGTCCAGGGAGAGGACAGAGGGGATCCTTCTCTCCGCTAGACTGGAATGCTTTGTGCAGGCAGAATGACACCAGGAACACAATGTTGACCTCTGCCCGTTTGAACCAAGATGAATACACATCATTAAAAGCCGCAAGAGAAGAATTCATTTGATACGTTAAAATAAGCACCCATAATAAAAATGTGCAGGAAATCAATCCCTGAAAAGTAACCAACAGGCAGAAAACCCCGGAGCAAAGTGCACTAGATCATCTTCCAGCTGTCTGACTGGAGGACATCTCCATTTCTCTTTTAGGGTCCAGTGTGCTTTGAAGACGTCGCCGTTTCTTTCACGGACGAGGAGTGGGCGTTGCTGGATCCTGACCAGAGATCTCTGCATAAGGAAATCATGGCGAAGAATCGTGGGATCGTGGACTTTCTCAGTAAGGCTCCCTGTTGGATCAGAGTCTCTGTTTTGAAATTCAGTGCTTTTCTCTCTCTGACATCCCTTCCGTATTTGGATGGAGCTCAACAGCTCCAGCTCCAGCCTCTGGGATTCTAGCACTCCCCAAACTATCTCCTGTTTGTCTCTGAATATTCTTTCTCCAGTTGTTGTTATTATTACTATCCTGCACTTCATTTCTATACCACTGTATAGTTTTAAGAAAAGAATCTCAAAGCAGTTTGCGACCTACATTAAAAGTCAACTAAAACAATCCAGAATAAAACTTTACAGAGGAATGTCAAATAACAGTGATCAGCCTAGTCTGAACTCTAGGCCTTTTAAAATATAGGATTCAGAGTTGTTAGGCTAGCAGATGCAGATTCTGTCAGGTTTTTGTTTCTGCTTCTGTCCGTCTTTGGTTGACTAAATGCTGACCCTGGAGATGTAGTGGATCACATGATTGAGCCAAACTCTCCCAGAAAAGAGTCAGGCTTTTAAAATCTCAGGTTCCCATAAATAGGCCTGTGATTACTAATCAATGAAAAGCATGAACTTTGACATCTAAATCTCTCCAGTTCTTTGTCTATAACAATCTTTCATTTGCATTTCTCCATCATTGGGGGATTCCTGAGGATCTAATCTGTTTTCCTCTTCGTTGCAGGTGGCGAAATGTTAGAAATCCGCATAATGGAAACGCTACATAAATATTTGGGGTGCGGTGAGAGCTTCTGTAAGAAGGTCCATCTCATTTCCCAGGAAAGCACTCAAAGAGAAGAGAAGCAATATCATTGCTCGGCATGTGGAAAGAGCTTCAGTCACAGAGCCAACCTCACAACCCATCAAAGAATTCATACCGGGGAGAGACCATTTCGGTGCCGGCAGTGTGGAAAGAGCTTCAGCCAGAGCGCCCATCTCACCACCCATCAAAGAACTCACAGCGGAGAGAACCCATACGTGTGTTTGGAATGTGGAAAGGTTTTCAGATACAGGCGCACCCTCGCTTCCCATCAAAGAGTTCACACAGAGGAGAAGCCACATCAGTGCTTGGAATGCGGAAGGAGCTTCGCCTTGAAGAAATGGCTCACTTCCCATCAAAGAATTCATAAGGGGGAGAAACCCTACAAGTGCTTGGAGTGTGGGAAGAGCTTCAGCGAGAGCACCTCTCTCACTTCCCACAAGAGAACTCACAGCGGGGAGAAACCGTACCTTTGCTTGGCGTGCGGAAAGCGCTTCGCTCACAGGGCCAACCTCGCAGCCCATCAGAGAATCCACACCGGGGAGAAGCCTTTCCAGTGCCAGGAGTGTGGGAAGCGCTTTAGCCAGAGCACCCAGCTCACTACCCATCAAAGAACGCACAGCGGAGAGAAGCCGCACCTGTGCTTGGAGTGTGGAAAGAGCTTCAGTCACAGGCACACGCTCATTTTCCACCAAAGAATTCACAGCGGGGAGAAACCCTACCGGTGCTTCGAATGTGGCAAGAGCTTCAGTCGCAGCGACAATCTCACAACACACCAACGAACTCACAGTGGGGGGAAACTGTAGCAGTGGCTGTGTACATACAGTGGTACCTCGGGTTACAGACGCTTCAGGTTACATACGCTTCAGGTTACATACGCTTCAGGTTACAGGCTCTGCTAACCCAGAAACAGTGCTTCAGGTTAAGAACTTTGCTTCAGAATGTGAACAGAAATCGTGCTCTGGTGGTGTGGCAGCAGCGGGAGGCCCCATTAGCTAAAGTGGTGCTTCAGGTTAAGAACAGTTTCAGGTTAAGAACGGACCTCCGGAACCAATTAAGTACTTAACCCGAGGTACCACTGTATTTAAATTTATGAGACTTTAATTAAATTGTAGGTTGGTGAGGACTGCAACAGTGTTCTTGCCCAGCAAAGAAGTTGCCCTCATCTATCAGGACCGTGGAGTGCACCAATAATAATAATAAGAAGAAGATATCCCGCTTTATCACTACCCGAAGGAGTCTCAAAGCGGCTCACATTCTCCTTTCCCTCCTCCCCCACAACAAACACTCTGTGAGGTGAGTGGGGCTGAGAGACTTCAGAGAAGTGTGACTGGCCCAAGGTCACCCAGCAGCTGCAGGTGGAGGAGCGGAGACGCGAACCCGGATCCCCAGATTATGAGTCCACCGCTCTTAACCACTACATCACACACACTCTCTCTCTGTGCCCTAACCTTTCTTCACATTGCAGACCCCTTTGCAGATCTACAAAGTGCAATTTGGATTCCTTTTTTCACGTTGCATCAGGGAAGAGGGTCGCAAGCGCTTTGGCGACACTGGTGAGGTCAACCCGTGCCACCCAGTGGCATTTCCAGAGGTGCTCTGGTCCGGAGAGAGAAAGGGAGAGTTTTAGGCAGATGGCCCTTTTTACTCCTCTCCCTGGAGAGAAGAGGGGTCAACACACTCAGAATACTCCTGGTTTTGCACCTGTTAGTCACTGAACAAAGATGCATGTGTAGAATCACAGAACTGTGGAGTTGGAAGGGGCTCCCAGAGGCATCTAGTCCACCCCCTGGCTGCACTGCAGGAATCGCAGCTAAATTAGGAGTAGACTGACCACGTCGCCATCCATTAAAACAACACACACTTTAAAATCTGATTTCTTTTTATTGTTATTGAATGACTTTGTTCTAAACAGAAGAAAGAACACAGCTCTCTGTCTCTCTCTCTCTCTCGCTTACCCCCTCACCCCCCCCCCCCCCCAAATTGGACCTTTTCTTTTTAGTGCAAAGTCTTCTTCGGTGGATACAAATCTTCATATTTATGAAGTACAGTACATAATTATGTCAGGCACAAAATAAAGTCTCTTTCTTTAACAACAACAACAACAACAACAAATCAAGTTAACACGAAGCTCAGTTCCGTTATCAAGAAGTATTTGGCCTGTTTGACCACCTTCAGCCCCACAAACACCCAGCCATCAAGAGTTGAGAAATTAATGCCATGGTTTGCTTGAGTTGCCAGCCAGCCAGCGCTAAAGATCCCCCCTTTTTTCTAGGGGTTGAGATTCTTTTAATAAATGCTTAGTTAAACATACCCACAGCCTTTTCTTGCTAACAGGAAAATAGAAAATAGGGTTATTATTATTTTTTTGGTAAATATTGTACTCTGAAAGGGTGCTATTATAGGCATTTATTTATTTCTGGCATTTCTACTCCACGTGGTTCGCTCCCTCCTTGTTTAACCCTCACAACAACCCTGTGAGGTAGGTTAGGCTGAGAGAAACAGGGACTGGCTCACAAGGTGACACCCAGTCAGTTTCATGGCCCATTGTGGGGATTCGAACCCAGGTCTCTCCCAGCTCCTCGTCCTGCACTCAATACAGTACCACCGGCTCTCAAATGGGGACTTAATCACCTGTAAACAGGTGGTTGAGGTATCACAACCAGGTCATTGGCAACAGGTTTTTTAATTTGCCAGATTTCCCCCTGAAAAGGAAAATCCAGATTAATGTGTGTTTGGGGATATGCGTTGGCATTTGGATGGCATTGCCATATGGAGCCTGTAAATAAAACACAACCCCGAAAGCTGATCCCATTATTAAAACCCTTCTGGGAGCATCCATTGTGCCTGAATTAATCAGATTCTTGTGATCCTCCTAAATCTCTCTCTCTCTCTCTCTCTCTCTCTCTCTCACACACACACACACACACACACACACACACACACACAGACACTTTCCACCACAGCTCACTTATTTGGGAATCGTGGAACTGATGGCTTCTCCATGTTGGCTTCTCGCGTTTCAATGACAAGGGAGGAAATGCAATGCATTTTAAAGACCAGGAGCTCAGTCTCAATCGTTGGCCCTTGATCCAGGTCACTTCTTGAAGCGGGATCTGAACTCGGGGCAAGTCCATACGACAGCGTCTCTACAGAACAGCTTATCTGACAGATGGACCCTTTCTTTCGTGGCCAGGAAAACATGCAGTGGGAGATGGAGTATCATGACCCCACGTATGACACAGCTCCCTGTGGGGTTGCATCACTGCACTGAAAGGATGAGTCGAAAATAATTGCACGATGGCGCTGGGGTGACGCTTCCTTGCAAAAGTTGGGCTTTGCCAGCCTCCCAAACCCGGGTGCAACTTGTGGCAGAGCAGAGGGGGGCGGGGAGATTCCTCATTCAAACCACATCACACCCATTGTAACTGGAATTTCATCCGTGGGTCACGGCCAGCTCTGCTTCAGTCCAGTCCCTTGTGATGCAGGAATCCCAGCATTCATTTCACCATGGAGAAATGACAATCTATGTAATTAATCGATGGCATTGTTATTCCACCCTGTTTGTATCAATGCAAGAAAAAGTACTGTGAACTGGGAAGGGCATCATCTGCATAAATGTTTGTGGAGTGGAAACAATAGTGAATCTCAGTTGTCTTTGCCAGATTAATTTTTGTTCTGGACACAAGGGAACGTTTTCCTTGGGATTCTCCAACATCACCCGCTGGAGAGGCGAACGGGGTGTGTGCCCCACAGCCAGGTCTTGCAGCCCCTAAGCTAGGCTGCCCTCCTCCGTGGGACCCCTTGCCAGCCTTGAAGAAAGGGTCAGCTGCCCTTCCTCTTGGCTTTTGTTCATGGAATCACAGAGTGGTAGAGTTGGAAGGAACACCAAAGGACATCTAGTCCACCCCCCACCCGCTCCGTAATGCAGAATTGATGGAATCACCCTTTGCTCAACAGTAAAACATTTTGGGCCAACTTTGCTTAAACCCCAATTTAAACAATCTCCCCACCCCACTCCCATTGCAGAAATATCAGTGACTCGTTTCAGAGAATGGGGTGTGAATTTCCACACTGGGCCCAGTGGAATTTAGGAAGGAAGGAGCGAAAGGAAAGATGCCTGGAACATCTTTGATTTGCTTCCTCCATTTTTCTTTTTGGCTCTGATAGCAATTTTTGAATCCAACTTCTTTCCGACAAAGTGCAAAATAGCTCCATGACACACAAACTCTCTCTTTTACAAATAACTATATATATATCTCATTTATATAAATAGATTTATATATTTCAATAGATACTTTTCTTTCTACGAAGAGGAAGTGACTCCCTCTTTTTTGATGCGTGTGACAACCGTTTTAGAATTCGTACCTGTAAGAAACCATCTTAGGCCCGTGACGATCCGACTCCTAAAAAAACGAGCCAATAGCCGCCCTCAAACTCCTCCACCCCCACAACCCACGATCCTATTTGATCTAGCCAGAAGTAGCTGTTTGGGACAGTTTCTGCACAGCTGTGGGTCTCCCCACCCACACACCCCAACTTCAGACAGCCTTGGAGGCCTCTGGGAGATAAGAAAAAATCATTGGCCCCCTACCGCCACCCCGCCACCCTCAAAATCCAGCTCCTTCCTTTCCGCTGGAAGGCTCCTTTCAGCTGCATTGACAACAGAGACCTGACTGGCCACAGAAAAGCAAACAGTATCTCATCCTCCCTGGAAAATCTTCTTCCACTTTAGCCTGGTGATGAGGTTGTTCCTGGGTTCACAAGTCTTATGATTGACCTTTGCCTCTGAGTCTGCTTCCAGACGGGCACATGTTTTCGGGTGGGAATCCGATCACATATTGGGAAATTCCAGTTGCTCAATTAGAGTCTCGCCTGACCAACCCCCTTCCCCAAAAGATCAGGCTTTTTCCACAGGAAGGAAAGTGAGGGGGAAATCCATGGAGAGCGCAGGATGACATTTGCTGTGACGCAGCAGCATCTGACCTCCCTGCAAACAGATCAGGATGAGTGCTCAATAAACAGGGCTGTGCAGAAGCGAGCTAACTCCGCAGAACTTTTTGGGGATTTGCTGTCAGTTCCATTCGCTGGGAGATTCGCCCTGCACTTAAAATAAGCAAAAGTGCTTGAGAGCTGCGTTCTGATGGATCTGTGTTAAAAGCCAATTTTGCGAGTGTGTTAGCTTTACAAAGATGCAAGGCCTGTGGGGCAGGTCTTTCAATAGGGACTGTCTGTCAGACCAGTCTTCAGATTGGTACACCATGACTTTTTGTGTGTGTCCCATCACAGACAGACAACACTGGCCTTGTTCCTTTTCACTAGGCTAGCTTCATCTCAACACACACACACACAGTCCTTTCTCCGCTCAGTTGGGAAATGCCACGGATGGGAGGTCAAAGAGGATAAATATGTTCTCCACAAGGTCTTCTTTCTACTCATCTCCTTGGCTCCGAAGTTCAGCATTTTTGATGTTGAGAATTTACAGTAATAATAACAAGAAGTACAGCAGGTCTGTTGTGATCAGAGGTTCACCTGTTGCTTTAAGGAGCAGGATTCAGGAGACAGAAACACCTGCATTCTTTTCGGACTCTACCTGCATTCCGCTTGGTGTTTTCAACATAGGCTCCCTAGGCTGTTGGGTAGCTAAAGAGTCATCGATCCTTCTGTAGTCCCGGGACTGAAAGCTTTCTAACATTGAAAAACAAGGATCATGACAACACATTCCATTTTGTTAACAGGACATTCCTCTCGCACTGCAGCACAACTTTACGAATGGACAGACATTCAGGTTCCAATTCTCACAAAGCTTTCAAACGAAATCTGCATGTCCTCCCTTTCCACCTCCGTATTTTAAGATCAGGGAGGATGCATTTTGAATTTTTAAAAAAGTGGGTGGGTGGGTGTGCTTTGTAACGAGTCATCAGACCTCCAGATTGGAGGTCACACGATAATTCTTAAGGTACTGCTTTGTCGTACGACACCTGTGCATTAAATATCAAGTGCTGGGGTGTGTTTCAAAACTTCGAAGGGCTGCTTCTGAATTGCAAACCGTTGAGGTCTGGTGGGTTTGTTGAATGCAGATTGCCAGGCACACCTGCTGTGAATGTGTTCTCCAGCTTCATCTGAGGTATCCCGTGGTGACCACAACAGAATATTAATTTGCACAGTATGCGCTAGTAGGATTTACACCCTCCATTTCACGGAGCCTGGTGCGGCGGGGCGCTCCCAGTGCTCTGTCCCAATCTTTGTGTTTCCCTTTCTCATGCATCCGTCAATATCTTTCAGGTTAGGTTGGCATTAAAAGCTAATCTTTGTGGTAAGAGTTTCCAAGGCAAAAAGAGAAAGAAAACTCCATGTATTTATATTTTAAAAAGCATTCGACACAATAGAGTTGCTGGTACGTGTGCCTCTGCCTCCTATTAAAAACCATGACCTGGTGGCCCCCTGAACAATGACTGCACAATTATTTGTATTTAAGAAAGAAACACAATTAAAGATATATATACTTCCAGCAGTTGGTCAAAACCACGGAGGAGACCTTGAATTCTGGCGCTAACTGTGAGCTGCCGAGTCAGGAGGGGAGCTGACCTTTGCGTTCCTTTAGCAGATTCCTAAAGAGAAGAACAGATTGCTCATCCTGTAGTTTGAGAGAGAGAAAATGCAGCCACAGAAAGAAGGGTGTAAGGAAGTCTGGAAGCTAATGAAGACACTCGGATGCAATACTCGTATAACACAGGCCTCACAAGTTCTCTGAAGGGTCAAACGTTGCTGATCCGGACGCTCAAGGGGGTCCCTTCCCTCTCTGCTTTCTCCCGAAAGGATTCCTCTAGCTTCAGTTTCTCGGGGTCCCCGTACCGCACCGTCTCGTGAAGGCAGCAAGGGGGCGCCACTTTGATCACCTGCTCAAAGAGGCTGAAGTCGGCCACGTATTTCCCGCTGGCCGAGAGGGAGATGACCGGGGTGAACTCGTAGCCCCAGAGGATCTCCTCGGGGAGGTAGGAGGTCCGGACTTGGCACGTGGCGCTGGTGGACTCCACGGTGCCGCTGAGGATAACCACCAGCTCAAAGTCTCCTTCCCCGGTGCGCAAGGCCATGTCCCGGAAGGGGCTGCTCTCGTTCACCACGTGGTAGAAGGTCAGGGGCAGGATGAGGAAGGGGCTGTCGGAGGACGTGTCCACCTGGAAGTCCACGTTGACCTGGTTGAGCCGGATGTTCTCACCTTCTTTGGTGAGGTAGGTCTGGAGGAGTTTGCCGGTCACCTGGCACCCGATGAGGAGGCTCTTCCTCATGTTGGCCACGCGGATCATCAAGCAGGTCTTGCCGTCGTGCTGCGCCACCACGGCGTTCTGGCTGAACTTGATGGTCTCTGCCCTCTTCTTGGGACGGGCGATCTTGGCCAGGAAGGTGCCGGTGATGAAGATCTCCATGATGGTGGTGAGGACCAGCTGGCTGATGAGCAGGACGATGGCCAGCGGGCACTCCTCACTGATGTAGCGGAAGCCGTAGCCGATGGTGGTCTGGGACTCCAGGGAGAAGAGGAAGGCCCCGGTGAGGGTGTGGACTTGCATGACGCACGGAGTGTGGTTGGCGGGAGGGTCAAATTCCAGGAGGTCCCCATGCAGCACGGCCACCAGGTACCAGATCACCCCAAAGATGAACCACGTCCCTGCAAAGGAAGCGGAGAAGAGGAGCAGCTTGTAGCGCCACTGCATGTCGATGAAGGTCGTCCACAGGTCCTTCAGGTAGAGGAACCTCTTGTCCGCGATGTGCTCCATGCGGACGTTGCTGCGCCCGTCCTTCGTCATGACCCGCCTCTTGCGCAGGGTGGAGCCAATCAGGGGGCGGCTGTCGGTCTGCGTCGTCTGGCTGTAGTACACCTTGGTGGACGACGTCATCTGGCCGGCGGGGAGAGGAGAAAAGGAAAAGAGGACGGGGTGAGATGGGAGGACTGACACCAGAGCATCTAAAGAGCCCAGCCAGGCCAGCGTCCTGTTCTCACGGTGGGCAGGTACCCATAAGAACCTAAGACTCTAGGTAGACTTCCTCTACACCTGGCAGCTCCATGAGAAGATAAGAAGAGCCTGGGTGCTGGTTCAGGCCCAGGGGTGCCCATCTAGTCCAGCATCTTTAATAATAATAATAATAATAATAATAATAATAATAATAATAATAATAATAATAATTTATTATTTATACCCCGCCCATCTGGCTGGGCTTCCCCAGCCACTCTAGGCGGCTTCCAACAAAACACTAAAATACAATAACCTATTAAACATGAAAAGCTTCCCTGAACAGGGCTGCCTTCAGATGTCTTCTAAAAGTTTGGTAGTTGTTGTTCTCTTTGACATTTGGTGGGAGGGCGTTCCACAGGGTGAGTGCCACCACCGAGAAGGCCCTCTGCCTGGTTCCCTGTAACTTGGCTTCTCGCAGAGGGAACCACAAGAAGGCCCTCGGAGCTGGACCTCAGTGTCTGGGCTGGACGATGGGGGTGGAGACGCTCCTTCAGGTATACTGGGCCTTTGAGGCCATTTAGGGCTTTCAAGGTCAACACCAACACTTTGAATTGTGCTTGGAAACGTCCTGGGAGCCAATGTAGGCTCTTTCAAGACTGGTGTTATGTGGTCTCGGCGGCCGCTCCCAGTCTCCAGTTCTTACAGTGGCCATTCAGATGCCTATTATGGGAAACTCACAAACATGATTTGCACACAAGAGCCCTCTTCCCTCCTGTGGTTTTCGGCAACTGGGAACCATTGCAGCCTCCAACTATGGATGTGAAGCTTAGATCTGCTGGCTAGTAGCCATTAACAGCCTTTGGGAATGTGTCTCCTCCTCTCTTAAAGCCATCTCGCTTGGTGGCTGTCACTGCCTCCGGTGGCAAGGAGTTCCAAAGTTTAGCTCTGCATTGCCTGAAGATGCCGTTCCCCATAGGGGAGTCAAGCGAAGAAGGAATGAAACATGTTTTCAGTGTGCATTGCCAGTTCTATGGCAGATTAGGTAGTTTAAAAAGAGGAATAGATAAATTTGCAGAGGAGGAGGAGGAGGAGGTGAAGAAAGCTCCCAATGACTCCTAACCCTTCCTGCTTGTTACATTTTCCTGTTGGTTATTTTAGAGGTGTTCATTGGGAGGCTTAAGCAACTAAATTTTACCCAAAGCTTTTAAAAGTGGCTTGATACGGCCTTAAATGCATACAGGGCCTACATTTAAAGTAGCCCCCCCCACTTTAAACACACACATCTTCCCCCACAGCATCCTGGGAGTTATAGTTTCTTAAGGGTGCTGAGAGCTGTTGGGGGAGATCCTCTCTTCCTCCTCCCAGAGACACAATTCCCAGAATGGCCCAACCACCAGCCTCTCTTCTCAGGGAAGTCTGGAAATCACAGACCTTACAGGGAATCCTTCAGCCTCTCCCCTTTGCGCCAGCAGGTGGCGCCATAAAACTGGGTATTCGGCGCCCGTCTGTTTTCCACTTGCTCTTATGTAACCGAGTGAAACCGCGAGCAAAAGGCTGGTGGTGATGCTCTTTCTGGGTTCCGGCTGCAGACATCTTTCCAAAAGTCCCCCCCCCCTTTCCCATCCACTGCAACATTTTCTCGAGGCGATGCTGTGCAAACTCTGGTGGGCTGGAGCCCTCCAGGCTGCTAATAATAATAATAATAATAATAATAATAATAATAATAATAAAAAAAAAAAAAAAATAAAAATAAAAATTTTATTTATACCCCCGCCTCAGTGAGAGATTTTACTTTCTTGGGCTCCATGATCACTGCAGATGGTGACAGCAGTCACAAAATTAAAAGACGCCTGCTTCTTGGGAGAAAAGCGATGACAAACCTAGACAGCATCTTAAAAAGCAGAGACATCATCTTGCCAACAAAGGTCCGTATTGTTAAAGCTAAGGTTTTCCAGTAGTGATGTATGGAAGTGAGAGCTGGACCATCAAGAAGGCTGATTGCCAAAGAATGGATGCTTTTGAATTATGGTACTGGAGGAGACTCTTGAGAGTCCCATGGACTGCAAGAAGATCAAATGTATCCATTCTTAAGGAAATCAGCCCTGAATGCTCACTGGAAGGACAGATCCTGAAGCTGAGGCTCCAAGACTTTGGCCACCTCATGAGAAGAGAAGACTCCCTGGAAAAGACCCTGATGTTGGGAAAGATGGAGGGCACAAGGAGAAGGGGACGACAGAGGACGAGATGGTGGGACAGTGTTCTCGAAGCGGCCAGCATGAGTTTGACCAAACTGCGGGAGGCAGTGGAAGACAGGAGGGCCTGGCGTGCTCTGGTCCAGGGGGTCACGAAGAGGCAGACACGACTAAACAACTCAACAACAACAGCAACAACCCTACAACAACAGCAACAACCCCGGCCAACACCAGGCTCAGGGCGGCTAACACTGAATATAAATACAGTAAAAACATTTTTAAAAAACACAAAAAACTGTTGATTAAAATATAAGTTAGAATACAGTCTAAAATGCAGTTTAAAATGTAGTGATGTATGGAAGTGAGAGCTGGACCATAAAGAAGGGAGATCGCCGAAGAATTGATGTTTTTGAATTATGATGCTGGAGGAGACACTTGAGAGTCCCCTGGACTGCAAGAAGATCCAACCTCTCCATTCTGAAGGAAATCAGCCCTGAGTGCTCACTGGAAGGACAGATCGTGAAGCTGAGGCTCCAAGACTTTGGCCACCTCAGGAGAAGAGAAGACTCCCTGGAGAAGACCCTGATGTTGGGAAAGATGGAGGGCATAAGGAGAAGGGGACGACAGAGGACGAGATGGTGGGACAGTGTTCTCAAAGCTACTAACGAGTCTGACCAAACTGCGGGAGGTAGTGGAAGACAGGAGAGCCTGGCGTGCTCTGGTCCAGGGGGTCACAAAGAGGCGGACACCACTAAATGACTAAACAACAATATAGATCAAAGCCATAAGGGGAGAAAATGTCACATATTCACTGGGGCCAACTATCCATGCTGGTCCTACATGAGACAGCAAAAAGAGCCGAGGGAAAAGTTATATACTAATCCCATATAGGGGTTCCATCAGGAAAATAGATAGATAGATAGATAGATAGATAGATAGATAGATAGATAGATAGATGTGTGTTTCAGACTGAGTGCAGCCCAAAGGCCAGGCAGAACAGCCCCGTCTTGCAGGACCTGCGGAAAGATGTCACAAATCCCAAATTATGCGTGACAAAGATCACACATAAGGTCACAACAGCCCTGCAGCTGATTTAAGGGAGAGGGTGGGGGCAGCTGCTTCAGGCTGAACCAGACGATTGCTCCACCTGGCCCAGGGCTGTCTGCACTGACCGGCAGCAGCGGCTCTCGGGGGTTCGGGCAGGGAGTGTGTCCTCCTTCCCCCCAAACCTGGAAATATTGCCAGGGATTGAAGCGGATGGCTTTCCTTTGGCAAAGGTAAGTGCTCTACCACTGGGCTGCTGCCCTTCCCCTGAAAATGAAGATTCTAGTCCTCATGAAGGGCTGATTTAAAGGAGAACATCGGAACCTGCCTTTTAATAATCCTTTGGTTTATTTATTTCATAAAATACGTATAAGGCTGGATTGTTGCTGGTGGTGTTTTAATCCTCAAAGCACCGTATTTTTCGCTCTATAAGACGCACCAGACCACAAGACGCACCTAGTTTTTGGAGGAGGAAAACAAGAAAAAAAATATTCTGAATCTCAGAAGCCAGAACAGCAAGAGGGATCGCTGCGCAGTGAAAGCAGCGATCCCTCTTGCTGTTCTGGCTTCTGGGATAGCTGCGCAGCCTGCATTCGCTCCATAAGACACACACACATTTCCCCTTACTTTTTAGGAGGGAAAAAGGGAGTCTTATAGTATAGTTTATACTGCTTTGTCTACACAGACCGGTTAGCCACACTCCGGCATTTCAGAAGAGGGGTCTTTCCCCAGCCCTATCCAGGGATGGAACCTGGGACCTTCTGCATTCAAACCAGGCGCTCTGCTTCTGCACTGCAGAGCTCCCCTTAAAGATGAAGGTGCTAGTCCCCATGGCGCTGGAGGATGAAGGGCTAACTTGAATGAGAAGGCAAGAGGCGGACTCATTCTGAAGAGAACGACTTCGGGGGAACGTTCTCCAAACAGGAGCTATTGTCTGCCTGCTTGTTTTGTTTGATCAAAGCAAAAATGCACACGCAATTCCCCTCTTGATATTGATTGTTTGAGCCACGAGAGCCACTGGGAATCTTCCCCCCAGCTGGGCTGTGGGCCTCATAACCAGTTTGCCCAGTTTAAAGCCGTGCAGGCTGGTTGTCCTCCGTGCCTCCTGAGGGAGAGAGTTCCGCAGTTTAACTCCCGCTGATGCTGGCAGAGCATTTCGGGGGTTGGACTAGATGACCCCGGGGCCCCTCCACACTTCTATGATTCTATGCCTCTTCTCCAGAAGCAACCTGGGGCCACGTCTTGACAAAAGCACAAACATCCGTGAAGTCAGCCCTGGTCCTGTCTGATCCAGAGTGACATCTGTCCCTCGGCCTGATCCTGCACCCTCCCTTTCAGAGGAGACGACACCCCCATCTCTCTCTCTCTCTCTCTCTCTCTCTCTCTCTGCCCCGCTGGCCTCTCGTTCTGCCAGACTCAGCTCCCATTTCATAACATCCGCCTCACATTCAATTTTGCACACCCAGCTGAGATGGCTCCATCGGAGGCTGTCAGGATCAGCCCCTGCAGCTGGAACAGCGTCTCGACAGCTCCTGCTCACAGAGCACCAAAACCAGCAATTTTCTTTTTTTGGGGGGGGGGGGAGAAGTTTCTCAGCTTGGCTGAGCCCCCTCTCTGCTCTCCCCCCCCCCCCCCCAGCATCCAAGCGCCACACTCTGTGAACCTGGACAGGGAAAAGTCTTTCCCTTGTAGCACTAGGACGCCTGGGTGCGCCATGAAGCTGAATGCAGGAAGATTCAGGACAGATAAATGAGAGTCCTCCTTCCTGTGGAACTCCCTGCCACTGGAGGCAGCCATGGCCGCCAACCTGGATGGCTTTAAAAGAGGATGAGACAAATTCACACGGAGGAAAGGAGGGCTATGGAGGGCTAATAACCACGATGGCTTTGCTCCGCTTTCCGTCCCTGGTCAGAGGCAGCTGTGCCTCTGAATACCAGGTGCTGGAAACCACAGGAGGGGAGAGTTGGATCTTGTGTTCGAGTCTTGCCTATGGATTTCCCTTTTAGGGCATCTGGTAACCAAGCAAACCCCTGTGTTGCAAAGAGAACGTCAGCAACACGATGACCATGTACATACGCAATAGACAATCTTTATAGAATTCCTTCAAACTGTAACAAGTACAAAATGAAATCTTTGGTCCCAAAGTCTCTGAAAATCTTTAAAGGCACCAAACTTTGTACGATGAAAGACAAGCTGCGAAGCTTTGTGTATTCAGCAAATACGATGTCCAACACTGAACAGAGATTCCGGATATTGACTCCTGTTTCATAGAATTCTTCGTCAGCCTGGTGGGAGGATATAGAATTGCTTCATAAACTGAAAATTAAGATTTTACAGACGATGACCTGCAGGCACATCTCACGATACAAAAATTATAAACTATAATACAAACAGGAATGAAAAAGAGTCCATACCCCTTCTTATTTCGAATGAAGCACCTCTCTCCATTTAAAGACTTTCAGAGACTTTGAGACTCAAGATTTCATTTTGTACTTGTTAGGGTTTGAAGGAATTCTATAAAGGTTGTCTATTACCTATGTATACGGTCATCGTGTTGCCTAGACATTGCTGATGGCCCCTGTGAGGAGGCTGGACTAGATGGGCTCACTTTGGCCTGACCCAGCAGCCAGGCTGTCCTTTCGGAGCCTCCAGGTCCAGAGGCAGTCTATCTGGATTCCTAGGCTCTTAGGGGTCTTTGGCCACTGTGAGAAGAGGAGGCGGGACTAGAGGGGCTCTGCCTGATCCAGAAGACACTTTGCATGTTCCTGGCAAACCCACGTTCATCAGATGGAAGAATGTTTTCCACCGTGATGGTGAAATTAGATGCTGCCATTCCCTTTGTTCCCGGAATGTTTTGATTTGTCTGAGAATACTTTTGCCTTGCCTTGCCACCCTGGGCTCCTCCTGAGGGATGGCAGGATATCATGGCAGTGCTGCCTAGCGGTTAGCGTGTCTGAATAGGACCTGGGAGACCAGGGTTTGAATCCCAGCTCAGTCATGAAGCTCATTCAGGAGGCCTTGGGCCAGTCTCTCCGTCCAACCCGCCTTGCAGGGATGTTGTGGAGATTAAATGACAATGGGGCAAACCATGTTTCCCCCCTTGAGTTCCTGGGAGGGAAAGGTGGGATAGAAATGCATAATAATAATAATAATAATAATAATAATAATAATGCAGTTAAACAAAGAAGAAGAAGAAGACCCCCCATGAAAGAGGAATTGAGATTTCAACACTGCAGGGGGTTGGACTAGAGGACCTTTGGCGGTGCCCTTCCGACTCTACAGGTCTATGCGTCTATGAGTCTAGATTCTGAACAGACAGATATTTATCTCCCTCTCCCTTTCTCTCTGTTTCCTTCCTTCCCTCTCCTCATCGCTCCTTCCGGCCTCTGACACATTCTGCATTTCAGGGAGGAGGGGAGCAGCCCTTGACCGCTGGCCAAAAGGCGAGTCAGGAGGCGAGGGGGAAGCCATGGCGAGCCTGGCTCTGCCACCTCACAGGCCCCCAGTCCCGCTGGTGGTGCCGGCCCTGACGCTGGGCATCCTGTGATCGCTGCCTCGCCTCCTCCTCCTCTTGGGTTTAGCGCGCAGCTTCATAAATAAAAGGGGGAAATGAAAGCGGCCGAGAGACAAACCCCTGTGTGTTTCCGACTGAGTCACTCCACTCACCCCCCCAGCATCTCTCTCGCCCCCTCCCCTTTAACCTCATTCCCTGCAAACAGAAAACATCCCCCCCCCCTTTCCAACTTGGAAAACAAGAAAGGCCCTTTTCATCTTGGCATCTCAACTGTTTGGAAACATCCCATGGAAACCAAGCGCTGAGATGGCTGCTCCCCAGTGGCCAGACCTCTGCGTGGCGCTTTCTCTGGGGAGAAAGAGGTTTTGGGGGGGGTTGCATTGCTGCGCCTGCACCCCCCACCAATAAAAAAAAACCCTGCCCCCTTGTTCCGAGGAACCTGCCCACCTCCCTCTGCAAAAAAGAGCCGAGCCTCGATGTTCCAGGTTCCCTGGCACGAAAGGTTTCCTCTTGGCTGGGCTGGGGACGCTGCCAAGCTCCCCAGGGGGCGCCCCAAGGATAAATCTCCCTTTTGTCGGGGATGAAGGGGAAGCTGCGATGGTCCAAGGGATGGTCACAGTCCTCAGAGCCCAAACAGAGGTGTGGGGCGAGTTCCCGAGCGCCGGCTTCCATTGTCCCCCTTGGCGACGGCCATGGGGTTTTCTGAGGCCTTGGGTTGAGTCATCCAAAATGGCGGAGGGCCGAAAGTGTCCCTTGTGTGGGGGGGAGCCTGTCTTTCCTTTCAAGGCTTGCCCTCCACCTTCCAAAAGGGCATTGAACTGGCAGGCAAGAACCCCGAGGGGGAATTGAGGACACCGGCACCAAAGCCCCATCTCCTTCGCCGTCAGCTTTGGAAATCCTCCAAGGAGATGTCTTCACCTTGGCTGGGAAAATGTTGAGGTCAACATCTTCTCCCTACCTCCCCAAATGGGATGGCCTGGGACTCGGACTCGGAACCGGAGGAGTCTCAGTCTGCACCGGATCCTTTGCCTCAGGCATCATCTGAACCAAGTCTGGGGCCTGATCCTGAAGAGTCCCAGTCTGCACAGGTTCCCCTGCAACAAGCACCAGCTGGGCCGAGTCAGGGGCCTGATCCTGCCCTGGCTCCAGATGCGGGGATGACCTCGTTGCCTCCAGCTGGGCCATCCCTTACAGCTGCTCCACTACCAGTTGGGTCAGGGGGAGCTGAGGCGGCCCCTGGGTCTAGTCACCCACCGACGTCTCCCGAGCTGCAGAGACTCAGGTCTGAGAGAAGGAGAGACCTGAGTACCTGCAGGAAGAGTGCTTGCCTTTGGGCGAGACAGGGAGGTGAGTCGCTGGGGGATCAGGACCGGCCACTACCCAGACAAAGATAAAAGGCTGTCAGACCCCGTCCCAGGTTGCGGGAGCAACGTTGCTGTATGCCAGATCCTGCACCTGTCCTTGCCTGGTTTCCTGCCTTGGCCCCGGCAGATTGGGACTGACTGCTAGCGGAACCTTTGGATTCTGGACCGGACCTGGACCGCGGTTCTCAGTTTGCCCCCGGGCCCAGCACACCAAAGTCCAAAGTGGGACTGGAAGGAGGTCAAGGCCATCGGCTCCCAGAATTGTAGAGCTGTAAGGGACCCCGAGGGTCATCCAGTCCAGCCCCGTCCAATGCAGGAAGATGGTCACCCAACCGCTGCTTAAAAAGGAGAGTCTTCCCAGGGAGTCGATTCTACTGTGAAAGAGCCAGGAGAGCAAATAAGGGCGGAGAGGAGAGGGAGCTCATAGCCCAGAGGAGCGAAGGAGGGGCAAAGGAAGCAGCTTCAGGCTGACCAGGAACCCATCTAGCACGCACTGACTGGCAGCAGCTCTCCAGGGTTTTAGAAACAGGATATTCCCAGCTCTAGCTGGAAATAGGTTTTGATATGTGTTGGAAGCCAGCCAGATGGGTGGAGTATTATTATTATTATTATTATTATTATTATTATTATTATTATTATTATCATCATTACTGGTGCTGGAGGAGACTCTTGAGAGTCCCATGGACTGCAAGAAGATCCAGCCTCTCCATTCTGAAGGAACTCAGCCCTGAGTGCTCACTGGAAGGACAGATCCTGAAGCTGAGGCTCCAAGACTTTGGCCACCTCATGAGAAGAGAAGACTCCCTGGAAAAGACCCTGATGTTGGGAAAGATGGAGGGCACAAGGAGAAGGGGACGACAGAGTACGAGATGGTGGGACAGTGTTCTCAAAGCTACCAGCATGAGGGAGGCAGTGAAGACAGAAGTGCCTGGCGTGCTCTGGTCCAGGGGGTCACGAAGAGGCGGACACGACTAAACGACTCAACAGCAACCGCTCTTAGATGTTGGGGATTGAATCTGAGACCTTCTGCTTGCAAAGTTGGTGCTTTCCCACTGAGCCCTTAAACGAAGGCAAGTTTCTAGTCCTCCTGATCATGAAGGAAGGGCTGGCTTCCCCAGTTAGGCCACTGGTCTTTCTCACTCAGGACTGTCCACATCCCTGACTTGAACCCTCCTCTCCAACCTCACTAGCGCAGCTAGGTTTGTCTTTTATCTAACTTTCAGTTCGCCGGCACATCCTCCAAAAGGCTGAGACTTTGAGCCCTTTCTCAGGAGGGGGGTTGAGGGGGCGGTGCCAGCCTTCTGGCCACGGGACTCCTCACCCCCCCCCCGCCACCTCCTTGTCCATCGCTTATCCGAAACCTGAGTTGACCATCTGCCTTGGCAGCAGGAGGGCAGGAGATCTCGTTCCGTGTAGCCTCGTGCCTGGGACCATCTCCAAGCAAATGTTTTTATGGAGGAGATTTTCAAGAGTTCCAAAAAGGAGGGGGGGGGGGATTGTGCCTTTGGCACCTGCCTCCCTTTGGGGCCAGGAGAGGGAATTCTGAAAATGGAAGTACCCAATTGTCTTTATGAGACCCTGGCATGGTAGCTTTTCCTCCATGGATGGATGGAGAAGTGCCCTGGGCTCAGGGTGGGGTGAGGTGGTAAGACTTAATTTGCGCTGGGACTCAGTCCTGGAAGAGGATTTAGCACAGGGATGCTTGAAGAGTCAGAGAATCATGGAATTGTAGAGGGGGAAGGGAACACGAAGGTCTTCTAGTCCAGCCCTCTACAGTGCAGGCATTTTTCACCCAACGTGGGGCTCAAACCCACGACTCTCGGGATTCAGAGTCTCATGCTCTACTGACTGAGCCAGGGCCGTCTTACCCATAGGCGCTAGGGGTGCGGGGCACCCGAGCACCAGGCTCTCGGGGGCGCCAGGCCAAGAGTCCAGGGCCCGAGAGTTGAGTCCCGGGAAAAGTCCGCCAGTCGGTCAAAGCACTACGGTGGGCTCTTCTGCTGCGGGCGGCTGTGTGCCACGGGTTCGGGAGCGACTGAGCCAGTGAGACGCTGAGGCGGCCGGCCAGCTCTGCCCTCCTTTGTGCCTGGGACTGGGCAACCAGGGGGGGGGGGAGGGATCTAGTTATCTCCCGCTTGGACTACTGCAATGCGCTCTATGTGGGGCTGCCTTTGAAGGTGACTCGGAAACTGCAACTAATCCAGAATGCGGCAGCCAGACTGGGGACTGGGAGCGGCCGCCGGGACCACATAACACGGGTCTTGAAAGACATACATTGGCTCCCAGGACGTTTCCAAGCACAATTCAAAGTGTTGGTGCTGACCTTGAAAGCCCTAAACGGCCTCGGCCCAGTAGACCTGAAGGAGCGTCTCCACCCCCATCATTCAGCCCGGACACTGAGGTCCAGCACCAAGGGCCTTCAGGCAGTTCCCTCACTGCGAGAAGTGAGGTTACAGGGAACCAGGCAGAGGGCCTTCTCGGTGGTGGCACCTGCCCTGTGGAACGCCCTCCCATCAGATGTCAAAGAGAACAACTACCAGACTTTTAGAAGACATCTGAAGGTGGCCCTGTTTTTTTAGGGAAGCTTTTAATGTTTAATAAGTTAATGTATTTTAGTGTTTTGTTGGAAGCCGCCCAGAGTAGCTGGGGAAGCCCAGCCAGATGGGCGGGGTATAAATAATAAATTATTATTATTATTTGCGCCCCGGCTCCACATATGCTTAAGACAGCCCTGGCCTGAGCTATCCCTCAGGACATGAGCCTGCTGAATCAGGCCAATAGCCCATGAAGTCCACCGCCCTGTCATCACAGTGACCAAAGGCCCCCACGGACCTCGATAGACTGCCTCTGGACCTGGAGGTTCCATAGGCCCCTCAGAAAAGCCTGCTAGATCAGGCCAGTGGTCCATAGAGAGCAGCGTCCTTTTCTCATAGCGGCCAACCAGATGCCTATTATGGGAAGCCCTGCAGGAGTGAGTCCTACAGTCCCAAACGCTGCGACCTTCCAGTTATAATAACTTTTTAATTTTGGGTATGTTGACTGTAATCAACTGATGGGTTGAAAATAACAGACAAAAGTGCCTCTGAGCATGCACAAAGTACCTTGCCCTGGAGGGACGCCTCCAGGTATCTTTTTTTATTGGGCATTCATAATTATTTGTGCTCATGTTGGGATCAGGGAAGTTGCCCACGATCCCACTTTTGATACTGCTTTGGGTCTGAACAGATTTTGGGTCAGACGTCATGTGTGTATATCCAGGGCCTTCCCCTCCGACACCTCTCAGGTGGGTGCCATGGCCATTCGAAGAGAGCAAGGGAGAAGTTTGGGGTGAGCTCTGGCCCCTCTTTTTCTAGAAAAATAGCCCTGTGCATATCTCATAACTTCCTTCTGAAATAATGTGACTTTTCACATGGGAGATGTACTGTATATAAAAAAGGAATTCCAACTCTACAGTTTTATGATGCTCTGGGTTCACACAACACTGTGGGAACTCCTTCCTGCGGGGGGGGGGGCACCAATTTGGATGGCTTTTAAGAGGATTGGACAGATTCATGAAATGGCAGGAAGGGAGAGTTGCTCTTGTGTTCGAATCCTGATTGTGGGCTTTCCAGAAAAGGCACCTGGTCGGCCGCGGTGAGAACAGGAGGCTGGACTGGATGGGTCCACTTTTGCAGCTGACCCAGCAGGCTCTTGCGATGTTCCTGTGCAGAGTTTGTTTATTTTATCCTGGTGATATTTCACTATAGTACAGGGAAGACCCTTCAGATGGCAATAGTGTGTTAGCGTTGGGTAGGCATTGCAGAGTGACTGATTAAGAGGAACGGTTTGTGGCCACATTTACACCATCCCTTTCAAGCTTTATCACACCACTTTAGGCAGTCATAGCTTCCTGGGAACTGTAGTTTGTTAAGGGTGCTGAGAGCTGTTAGGAGACCCCAGAGCTCCCTGGGAAAAGGGAAAGAGCCTTAAACCTCTCCGGAAATGTGCAAACTGTCTGTATATTAGCGAGGACAGCATACAAACATGCATTGCCTATCATGGAAAAAATGTGTCTTACAATGGTACCTCAGGTTAAGTACTTAATTCATTCTGGAGGTCCGTTCTTAACCTGAAACTGTTCTTAACCTGAAGCACCACTTTAGCTAATGGGGCCTCCTGCTGCTGACACCGCCACCATGCAATTTCTGTTCTCACCCTGAAGCAAAGTTCTTATCCTGAAGCACTGTTTCTGGGTTAGCGGAGTGTATAACCTGAAGCGTATGTAACCTGAAGCGTATGCAACCCGAGGTACCACTGTATTAGGCATATGTGTTGATTTGGAGAATTTAGCACTAAAATCCTGATTCATTTTCACGAGGACCTATTTTGTTTTAAAATTGGGAACTGATTTGGAAATGTGGAGATGCGAAACTGAGCGAAAGTGAAATTGACCAATTGACTCTTCTTTGTCACTTCTGGTTTGGAGGTTGTGAGCTGCAAAGGAGTGGACTTTGGGTGTCCCCTGATTGAATCAGTCTTAATTGGAGTGGTTCAGGGTTGCAGCAGCCAAAACCTACATGCAGAAAGAATCTGGGTGCTGGGCACATGGGCTTTGCAATGGAGTATACGGAGGGTGGGTTGTGCAGAGAAAGCACAAAGCTTCAAAGGAACAGGCAGCTTCAACAAGCTGTGAATGCACAGCACTCTGGTGCAAAACTGGGATTTTATTTTAATTTTCATTGTTGAATTTTGACAGTATAAGTGATGGACAGGAAGCTGTCAGCCCAGAGGAAAGCAGAGCCAGCGCATGCAGATACAAAATTGGATTTTCTTTTCAAAGCAGTTTTAAGGGTAGGGCACCCTTCCCCTTTGGAAAGAAGATCCAGGGCTCCACAATCCAGGACGAAACTCACAGGCTTGTAGAGCTGGAAGGACACCCAGTGGTCATCTAGCCCAACCCGCTGCAATGCAGGGATCACAGATTTGGAAGGAGCCCCTAAGAATGTGGCCATCGGGCGACTCAAGGAGCCGCCACCTTTGCAAAGAGGAGAGAGTGCCAGTTTCGGGGAGAAACGGACACCCAGAGGGTCAAGGGCATAGCTTTCAACTTTCCCCTTTTCTTGCGAGGAATCCTATTCAGAATAAGGGAATTTCCCTTAAAAAATGGGAAACGTTGACAGCTATGGTCAAGCGACACATTTGCAAATGCTGTTCTCAGCCCACCTGCTCAGCTCCAGCACCTGGGGGCCTCCAAGACACTTTGGCGCCTGAGGGGAACCACAAAACGTTGCCTCTTCCTCTGGTGAGTGCAGACCCCAGGAGACCCCAGAGGGCACCTCCTGGCATTTCCTCCCTGGGCTGGAGAGACCACCGGCTCCTCCTCTTTGCCTAGAGCAGCGGTTCTCCACCTGTGGGTCTCCAGATGTTGGACTACAGCTCCCATCATCCCTGACCACTGGTCACGCTGGCTAGGAATGATGGGAGTTGTAGTCCAACAACATCTGGGGACCCACAGGTGCAGAGACACTGGCCTAGTGAAAGCTGGACCATCAAGAAGGCTGATCGCCAAAGACTGGATGCTTTTGAATTCTTGTGCTGGAAGAGACTCTTGAGAGTCCCATGGACTGCAAGAAGATCAAACGCATCCATTCTTAAGGAAATCCGCCCTGAGTGCTCACTGGAAGGACAGATCCTGAAGCTGAGGCTCCAAGACTTTGGCCACCTCATGAGAAGAGAAGACTCCCTGGAAAAGACCCTGATGCTGGGAAAGATGGAGGGCGCAAGGAGAAGGGGACGACAGAGGACGAGATGGTGGGACAGTGTTCTCGAAGGTACCAGCATGAGTCTGACCAAACTGCGGGAGGCAGTGGAAGACAGGAGGGCCTGGCGTGCTCTGGTCCAGGGGGTCACGAAGAGGCGGACACGACTAAATGACTCAGCAGCAACAACAAGAGGCCGCTGTGAAGGAGGCAGGGGGTGGGGGCTGCTAAGGAAGAGGCAGGTCCGGCCTCCAAGGAGACCACCAGCAGCGGCAACAGCAGGTGATGCGTTCCTCGGAGGCTGGGTCTGCTGCCCCTGTGGATCCTGCCCCCTGAGGCAGTTTCCTCATCTTCCCTCCTGGGTGGGCCGGCCACACTCCCTCCCTGACCAGTTGGAAGAGAGAGGCTGCCTCTTTTGCACATCTCAGGGGGCTCTCCAAAGGTCTCCTGTGGACCCCGACTCCTGGATTTGGAAGCCCTGGGCACCCCAAGTCCTGTTTCCAGAATGGAAACAGGATTCCCACCACATCACCACCCAGGGCCGGATTCAGGTTTGATGAGGGCCTCAGCTCCTGAAGGTAATGGGCCCTTTCTATGTCCAGCTGTCCTTTGTCAACAACAAATTGTCGCATATTCGTGCTGAACATGGTAATTGATGGACCCAATGGGTATCTAAAGCCATTTGCACATAACAAAATGTGTATTTTATCAAAGTAATTGTTGAACTGAAATACAGTTAAGGAGAAGTATATTAATAGTGAAATACAATTAAGAAGTATATTAATAATTAATATTAATATTAATAATATTAATTATTAAGCTCTAACTTAAAATGATTGGGGGCCCATTACTTACATCATAGGAGCCTACACAACACCAAATCCTGTTGCTGTGTGTAGGTTTCATTTTATTTGTTTTTTATCATATTTTGTAAATGTATATCCAGGGGTTTAATTTTTTGGGGGCCCTCCAAGAGAGTGGGGCCCTAAGTTATAGCTTATCTGCAAATCCGGCCCTGTCACCACCTCTGGCTTTTCAAAAAATTCCCCCTGGGACCGTCTTCCTGCAAAGCAGGGGCTTTCCTGAGGAGCTACAGAAAAAGCAAGATTCCAGTCCTCAGGGTTCGAAGTAAAGCACCGGTTTAAATAGACACACCGTCCTCTACACTGACTGGCAGCGCCTCTCAATGGTTTCAGGCAGAGGGCTTCCCCAGGATTGAACCTGGGTCCTCCTCTGTGCAAAACAGATGCTCTACCCACTAGGCAACACTGCTGCACCCCAGACACCTGCATTCCAGCCCAGGGCCCATCGTAAAGGACGCAGCCCCAAGCCTGAGCTCCAGCTGGGCGCCAGCCTCTGCGCGCCTCCTTCCAGTGTTGCGGGGGGTTGTGCTAGATGACCTTTGGAGATCCCCTACAGTTCTAAAATTCTGGGATTCCCAGCCCAACAAATACCAGTCTCCTTCCTCCCACTGCCAACAGAGCCCTGCAGCGCCCCACCTCAGAGGGACCGCTCCGCAGGGGCTGCCTGCACACTCCAAAGCAGCGACAAAGTGCTTTTTTTTAATAACCCAGATGCAGATTTTGATACCTGGGCAGCGGAAAGGAGGCCAAGGCTGGAGGAAGGCCGGCTGTGCTAATCCCCAGAGGGACGGGACAAAGGCTGCTTTGTGGGAAGGGAGATCAGTTTTCTCACCTGAAGACACAGGGATGGAGGAGAAGAAGATTTCTGGCTGGAGGGGGAGGAGGGGGGAGGGGGAAAGGGAAGCTGGGTTGTCGGACAATGGGGGGGGCATTCTCCTTCCCTTGGGGTCCCTGCAGAACACGGCTGTGATGCGGGAGGAGACGGTAGCCAAATAATAATAATAATAATAATAATAATAATAATAATAATAATAATAATTTATTTATATCCCGCCCTCCCCAGCCGAAGTCAGGCTCAGAGCAGCTAACAACAGTAAAATAACACAGCATTCTAAAATCAATTCCTTATAAAATCAGTTTGAATCAAATTAATAGCAGCCATTGGGCTAGAGTTCTGTGAGGATTGCCAAAGGAGGGGGTCAGACTGTGTCCTGGCCAAAGGCCTGGTGGAACAGCTCTGTCTTGCAGGCCCTGCGGAAAGATGTCAAGTCCCGCAGGGCCCTGGTCTCTTGGGACAGAGCGTTCTACCAGATCGGGCCCATGGCCGAAAAAGCCCTGGCTCTGGTTGAGGCCAGCCTAACCTCCCTGTGGCCCGGGACCTCCAAGGTGTTTTTGTTTGAAGACCGTAAGGTCCTCCGTGGGACATACCAGGAGAGGTGGTCCCGTAGCCACGTGCCCAAATTGGGGTGTGTGTGTGTCATTTTCTGCATCTCAAGCAGGAGAGATCAAAGGAATTCCTTCTTCACTCAGCTCATAGTTAGACTGTGGAACTCCTTTCCACATGAGTCAGGGGGGCCCAGCAGCTCATTGTTGTTTAGTCGTTTAGTCGTGTCCGCCTCTTCGTGACCCCCTGGACCAGAGCACGCCAGGCCCTCCTGTCTTCCACTGCCTCCCTCATGCTGGTAGCTTCGAGAACACTGTCCCACCATCTCGTCCTCTGTCGTCCCCTTCTCCTTGTGCCCTCCATCTTTCCCAGCTTCAGGGTCTTTTCCAGGGAGTCTTCTCTTCTCATGAGGTGGCCAAAGTCTTGGAGCCTCAGCTTCAGGATCTGTCCTTCCAGTGAGCACCCAGGGCTGATTTCCTCCAGAATGGAGAGGTTTGATCTTCTTGCAGTCCATGGGACTCTCCAGAGTCTCCTCCAGCACCAGAATTCAAAAGCATCCATTCTTTGGCGATCAGCCTTCTTGATGGTCCAGCTCTCACTTCCATACATCAGAACTGGGAAAACCAGAGCTAGCTCAGGTGGCCTTAAAAGGATTAGGCAAATTCACAAAGGATGAGAGGGCTCTGATGGCTAATAGCTTTGCTCGCCTGCAGGGCTACTGAATCCCAGTTGCTGGAACCTTCCGACCGGAAGGAAATGGTCCTTATCCTGACCCACTTCTCTCATTGTCCCATTTTCCCTCCTTGCTCAAAACTTCTGGCATTATACTAATTGGAAAGGGCCCAGTTTTAATTCCCACTGGCCCTTGTTCGCCGCCTCCACTCACAGCTGGATGAAAAGACTACCCCAGGCTTTCCCTTTTAATCTCTTATTCCTTTGCAGCTAAACTTGGGTCCTGCAATCAGGTCACTTCTTCTTGGCTTCCTGATAAGCTGGCCAGGCGGCGGGAGAGATGGGGTCGGCTCAGGGCAGATTCCCACGAAACACGGCCTCTCCCCAAGGAGAGTTTTATCAGCTCCGGGAAGAAACGGAGGCTTGTTTCTCGGAGATGGGCGATTACACCTTTCAGAAAACAGAAGCAGCCTGGCTGACCGCATTGTAAACGGCCACTGAAGTAGCATTGAAGAACAGCAGGAGAGTCCAAAGGGGTCCTATCTGGTCCTGTTCTCACAGCGGCAAAAACTCCCCGTAGAACTTAGGAATCCAGATAGACTGCCTCTGGACCTGGAGGTTCCATAAGGACATCAGAAGAACCATTGACCCACCTAGTCTTTAAAGCCCTAATCGGGCTCGGTCCAGTATACCTGAAGGAGCATCTCCATCCCCATCGTTCTGCCTGGACACTGAGGTCCAGCTCCGAGGGCCTTCTGGCGGTTCCCTCACTGCAAGAAGCCAAGTTACAGGGAACCAGACAGAGGGCCTTCTCGGTGGTGGCACCCGCCCTGTGGAACGCCCTCGCACCAGATGTCAAAGAGAACAACAACTACCAGACTTTTAGAAGACATCTGAAGGCAGCCCTGTTTAGGGAAGCTTGTAATGTTTGATGTATTACGGTATTTTAATATTTTGTTGGAAGCCGCCCAGAGTGGCTGGAGAAGCCCAGCCAGATTGGTGGGATATAAATAATAAATTATTATTATTATTATTATTATTATTATTATTATTATTATTATTATTTAGCATCCAGTTCTCTCAGTGTCCAGCCAGATGCCCCCCAAAGAGAAACCCACACGCAGGGTCTGAGTACAAGAGCCCCCTCCCTTCCTGGCGTTCAGAAGCATCACTGTCTAGGACTCTGGAGACAGAGCGCAGCTGTCATGGCTGGCAGCCATCCCTGGCTCTCTTCTCCACATATTTGTTGAGTCCTCTTTTAAAGCCGTCCAGGTTGGTGGCAGTCGCTGCCTCCAGTGGCAGGGAGTTCCACGGACTAACTCTGCTGCTGCACTGTAAGGCCTTCCTTTTCCCTGTCCCAAATCTTCCAGCCTTCAGCTTGTGCATCCTAGTCTTACGAGAGAGGGAAAGAAAACTTCTCTCTATCCATTTTCTCCATGCATTATTTGGCTGGGGGCCTCTCCTGGCACGAGGGCCACATTTCTGCCTGGGAGATGACCCAGGGGCCACATGCCAGTGCTGGGCGGGGCCAGAGGCAGAGTGGGCGGGGCAACTGATGTCCGTGTACAGTAGGCAAGTTTCCCCTCACTCCCCACTCAGGAAGGCGGCCCCTTCTCCTCTGTTGGAGGACTTTGAACAGAGTTTGGATGCCTCCCGCTCAAGGATCCTTGAACTACACTTCCTGAATTTCTGGGGATGGGCTAGATGGCCTTTCGAGGGCCCTTCCAACTCTGATTCTGTGAACTCAGAAGGTGGTGGGCTCTCCTTGGTTGGAGGTCTTTAAGGAGAGGTTGGGTGGCCACTTGCCAGAAGTTCTTCCGCTGTGGTTTCTGCATCAAAGGGGGTTGGTCTAGATGGCCTTTGGGGTCCCTTCCGACTCTGCAGTTCTATGAGTCTGTCTCCTGCCTCTGGCCAGTCTGCTTTGTGGAGCCCCCTCCCTTGCCGACCCACTCCTGAAACGCTAAAGGAGTGCAGAAGCAGCCGGTCCCCTCCACGGAGAGCCATTAACTTCTCACAGGCATTAAACATTAACCGCATGTGGTTTAGCCGGCATTAATTAGGGCAGAGAGCGGAGCACTGGAGACTCCCAAATGTACAGTGTGTAACAGTTTTATGCATCCTGCTCTCTGAGAAGGAGAAGAGGGCCAGCCTGGGTCTTTCTCCAAGTATCTCTCCCCCTAAAAAAAATTAAATTGCATCTCTGGGGAAAGATGTTTCCTTCTCCGAAATCCATGCAAGGCTCTACCTTCCGCTGTGACTTGGGAGCATCCCATGAAGGCGGACAATTCAGGACAGATCAAAGAAAGCCCCTTTCCACACAGGGCAGAGTTGGAACTGCGGAACTCCCTGCTGCAGGGATGGCCACCGATTTGCAAGGCTTAAAAAGAGGATTGGATGAATTCGTGGAGGGGGAGGCTCTTGAAGGCTGCTAGCCACCAGGGCTGTGCTGTGACTCCATGGTCCTCCTTTAACACTGAGGGAACAGGAGTCTGGCTTAGATGGGCCCTCTGGGCCTGATCCAGGAGGCTCTTCTGATAATAAATAATAATAATTTATTATTTATACCCCGCCCATCTGGCTGGGTTTCTCCAGCCACTCTAGGCGGCTTCCAACAGAACACTAAAATACAATAACCTATTAAACATTAAAAGCTTCCCTAAAGAGGGCTGCCTTCTGATGTCTTCTGAATGTCAGGTAGTTGTTGTTCTCTTTGACATCTGGTGGGAGGGCGTTCCACAGGATGGGTGCCACCACAGAGAAGGCCCTCTGCCTGGATCCCTGTAACTTGACTTCTTGAAGGGAGGGAACCGCCAGAAGGCCCTCGGATCTGGACCTCAGTGTCCAGGCAGAACAATGGGGGTGGAGACGCTCCTTCAGGTCTACTGGACTGAGGCCATTTAGGGCTTTCAAGGTCAGCACCAGCACTTTGAATTGTGCTCGGAAACATACTGGGAGCCAATGTAGGTCTTTCAGGACCGGTGTTATGTGGTCTCTGCAGCCGCTCCCAGTCACCAGTCTAGCTGCCGCATTCTGGATTAATTGCAGTTTCCAAGTCACCTTCAAAGGTAGCCCCACATAGAGCACATTGCAGTAGTCCAAGTGGGCTACTGAGGTTCTTGTGTCCCGCCTTCCATCTCACAGTCTTGAGTTGCAAGGTCCAGCTACAATATTCTAAGTGGAAATGAAACATTCCCCATGTGGCTCTTTGTCTTTCAGAATTTCACCCTCCGTGATAAGGCTCTGGAAGGATCCGGGGAGCCTAACTGCATAGCAAAACTCACTGGAGGCTTTTAAGCAGAGGTTGGGGGACCACCTGCCTGGGATTCTTTAGCTGTGATTGTAGGGGGTGGGCTAGATGTCCTCTGGGGGTCCCTTCCAGCTCTACGATTCTATGAGCCCCTGGACTGGTTGGAAATAGGACGGTAGGCAGGTATGTAGAGGGAGGACTGCTCGGGGGGCAGACTGAGACTGGTGGGGCACTGCCCCATTTTCCTCCAAAGCTCTCCGCGGAACATTTTCAGAGATTCCTCCCCGCTCCTCTGCTGAAACAGCAGGGAGGGCAGCAGTGCCACCCAAACATCACAGAGCCTTTCCTAGCCCCCGGCAAACTCTGGTTAAACTGTAACCTCGGGTCGCTTGAGAAAGAGGGTTGCTGCAAATCTGTTTCTTCCTCCAGGGCACCACGGAGGTGCTCGGAACAAGAGCCAGCTTGTTAAAACCTGTGTTTGGGCGTGGAGGGAACAGGCTGGGGGCACGGAGGCCACCTCTAGGAACTGAGGGTGTACAAGACCAGCAATCTCACATTGCAGGGGGACGGAGAGGTGTGGGCCTTTCGCTGGAATTGCTCATATTCCAAGCCCACGTCAAGGTCAGCGCTGACTGCCTTCCTTCCTGGTTGCCTTGTGCGCTTTCGCAGCGCATAGCAAGCTGGGGTCTCTAGGAGTTTATTTATTCCAGCGCCATTCCTTCCAAGGCACCTTCAACTTTGTTTGGCTGCGATTCCTGCATCACGGGGGGTTGGACTGGACAACTCTTTGGGTGACTCTTCCAAGCCTACAATTTTGTCATCAATGACCTGGAATCCCTGATCTCAGGCGTGTGTCAGCGTCTGCTTGTGTCAGAAGATTCAGGACAGACAAGAAAGTCCATCTTCACGTCTTGTAAACTACGGAACTCACTGATTTAGGAGCAGAGGGCTATCGCTGCCTGTTCTCGTGTCTCCACTGTTGGAGGCAGCAGTGCTTTTGAATCCCAAATTCTTGAAACTGGAAGGGGAGAGTGGGCTTGTGTTCAGATCTCGCTTGCGGGTTTCTCACTGGGGCTGCTGGTTCCCCACTGGGAGAGCAGGCCAGGGCGCTGGGCTGGATGGGTCCCTGTAGCCTGATGGAGCAGCGCTCCTCTTTTATTCCTAAACGCCCACTTCCAAGCCACCTCGATTGCGTTTGAGAGCCCACCCAGTTCCTTCTCCCCAAAATCCAGCTTTGCAACCTGTCGCGAGGAAGCCAAGTGCTGCCTTCCTCCAAGCCAACAACATCATGTCCCTTTCCAAACTGCTCCCATGCTGCTTTCAGATGCAAGGCTGCCTTCTTGGGGAATCTCACAAATCTTTAGGCCCAGTGGGCAGCAAAGGCCTTTCTGGGCAGGCCTGGCAATTCTGCAGGCGGCAGCAGAGAAAGGGGAACTTGCTCCAGCACCACCGCTTGCTCCCCACTGAGGTGGCAGGATGTGTCCTGGTGGGAACTTGCCAACAAACCAGTGGCTGGAACAGAGCAAGCAGGCAAGAACCACAGGAGCAGGGAGCGAGTGCCAGCTGGCATCTTCCAGGACCCACAAAGCCACCTGCTTCCTCTCTCTCTTCTCCCTGCCAAAGCCTCTTCCCCAACACCCAGATCCTTGAGCCTCATGGCAACTTGGGACTAGCCTTGCTCTCCCTCTTTCCCTCATTCCAGGCTTTATCCTCCCAGTCGTTGTGATTTTGGCAAGGCCAGATTTCCCCGAAGCCTTGGATAAACCCGGCAGCAAGAGCAGAGACTGTGGGTTGTAAATAAGGAAGGCTGGGAGGTGGGCAGAGGAGGGCGGCCAAGGGAGATTGTGGGTCTGACCATCAAAGCTCATGAGGAGCAGTTGAGGAAGCTGGAGATGCTTCACCTGGAGAAGAGAAGATGGAGAGCTGGCAGGATGGCCATCGTCAGATACCCGAAGGGCTGTCACATGAAGGAGGGAGCAAGCTTGTCAAGGGCAGGACCCCAACCAAGCGATTCAAATTGCAAGAAAGGGAAGGATGACTGAACATTAGGAAGAACTTTCTTAGGCCAAGAGCTGTTTGAGAGTGGCGGGCTCTCCTGCTTTGGAGGTTTCAAAGCAGAGGTTGGATAGTCCTTCAGGAAGTCTTTAGCTGTGACTCCTGTTTTGCAGGGGGTTGGACTGGATGACCCTCAGGGTCCCTTCAAACTCTACAGTTCTATGAAAGCCTCTTCCCCCAACAGCCAGATTCTGGAGCCTCATGGCAACATTGGCTTGAGACGAGCTCCTCTCTCTGCCTCATCCAAGGCCTTCTCCTCCCAGGGTTGCGATGACGGCAGTGCCAGGTGTCCCCAAAGAGCTTTGGCTACACGGAGGAGCCGAACGGGAGCAGGAACTGGGGGTGGCAAATGCAAAAGACTGGACAGCTCCCCGCCAGATCTCTGCAGGCCCTGGAAACCTCAGCCTCCTTGCCTTGAGGATCAGGGACCTGTCCAGGCTCCAGAGTAGAGGAGGAGGCAGCGAGGGTGAAAAGAAGGGGATAGAAAGCACGGAGGTGAAAGCATTTGTCTGTTTTGCAGGGGGGAACAGGCCAGACAGTGGCTGCATTGTATGCAGAGGAAGGGCCTGAATGGAGCTTGGAGGGACACAAAAAGCGCTTTGACAATCAGGAGTTCATTAGTATGCGCGGAGGGGAGCCTTGCTGCCTCTATCTCCCCCTCTCCATCTTTCTCTCTCTGCTTCCAAAAGGCTGCGCTCTGTGTCACAGAGAGGTGAGCCATGCAGAAAAGAAGAGTGTGAAAGGGATTTGGGAGGGAGGTAAAAAAAAATTGGAGGGGAGACAGAGAGAGAGAGAGGCTGGGCACCCAGATGCACAGAAAGAGCCCGGCCTCTCTTTGTTACATGAAATAATGGAATTTTTGGCAGGTGGCTCTTGAAAAGGTGCAAGAGGGGAAAAGGTCCTCTGGAATTCTGAAAGGTTTGGGAGGGCAGCTTCCTTCCTCTGCACCCACTCTGACCTCCCCAAGGTGATTGGGGTGAGCAGGGGGAAAGAAATGAATCAGGCAGGGTCTCCATCATCTGGGCCTGATCCCATTTTATTTCCTGTTTCCTTCCCTCTTGTCCGAGATCTTTAAGGAAGTGTCTCCTTGCTAGAGGTGTTTAAAATACACAAGTCACCTTCAGGTTCTATGGGTAAAAACTAATTCACCACGACCACCAAGTTTCCTGCAAATTCCTGCAGAATTTGCAGAGCAGAGGGACTCTGAATGGACACTGAATTTTTCATTAGGAGGGAGGAAGGAAGTTCTTTGTGCAGGAATCTGTGATGGCCAACACCTTGGATGACTTTAAAAGAGGACTGGATAAATTGAGGGAGGAGAGGGATCTACGATCATAATAAAGTACATCATTTCAATAAATAGCTCTAAGGGGTTGATGGATGAGCAGAACTATTTTGAAATACAAATCTGGCTGGCAGATCCTAGCAGCCTTGTCAGGTCAGAGTTCAGCTATCAGATGGTCAGAATCCCAGAATCGTAGCGATGGAAGGGATTCAAAGGGTCACCTGGTGCAACCCCCTGGAAGGAAGGAAGGAAGGAAGGAAGGAAGGAAGGAAGGAAGGAAAGTGCTGAGAGTGTCATACTGGGACCTAGGAGAGACCAGGGCTCAAATGCCCATTCTGGCCATGAACCAGAGTCATTCCCTCTCTAAGACTGACCTGCCTCACAGGGTTGTTGTGCAGGATTAAATGATGAGGGAGAGAACCATTTACGCCAAGCTCCTGGGAGAAAAACAAGTGCGATATCAGGAAGAATATCTTGCAAGTGATTCACAACTGATTCACAGATGGAACTCCCTGCCTATTGAGATCAAGCAGGCAGCTGCTCTGTACTCTTTCTGGTGGCTGCTAAAAACAAAACCCTGTTTAGACAAGCTTAGAAAAGTGAAGTAATTTTAATCTGTTTCTGTATGTTAACTTTCCTATGTTTTAAAGGAGGGTTGCGGATTTTTCTTGATTCTACTGTTTTCTCTTTGGTAAACTGCTTTGAGTTTTGTTGGTTTGTTTGCAATTTAACAGTGTGTAAATTCCATGATATGGATGAATAAATAAATGTTTGAAAGTAGTGAGGTGTTTTGCACGAGGCGGAAAGCCCTGGGGCGATACACACTTAGAAAGTTTAAAATGTGGGCTGACTTGAGGCTTTTGAAGAGAAATTCCACCCAGAAATTCTCCCCTAACATACCTGCTCTGAAGCTTATCAGAGACCGAGAGAGATGAAAGGGGCAACCTTCGCACTGGCTAGGAAGAACTTTGAAGCAACTGAAAGGGGGGGGGGTGTCATTCAGCTTAAAACTTGCCGCTGCTCTGACCCAGTGCAGCTGCCCTCAGTTTCAGGAAGGAAGTCTTCCCCACCCATAGCTGGGACCTTCTGTATGCAAGGCAGCTGTTCTGCCACTGAGCTGCGGACCTTGCCTGTAAAATAAGCTAAGATGCCAGTCCTCATGGTTCTGAACCAAGGGTTGAAATAGGAATGCAGGAAGCTGCCTTCGCCGAGGCAGACCAGCTGGTTCCTCTAGCTCATAGGTGTCTGCACTGACCAGTAATGACACTCCCGGGTTTCAGGTGGGAGACAATCCCAGACCAACCTGGGGATAACCTTCTGGAGGCAAAGCAGCTGCTCTCCCACTTGCAAGGCTTCCTTGCCGAACCGGCTTATAATGGGCTTTTGAGGCATGGCTGCAAAGGGGGTCACTACAGCCCCAACCACAGGCCTCAAGAGTTCAGTTCCAAAAGTGTTCAGGCGGCCAGTTTTGAACCCTCACTCAAGGCAGCTGCTGTCCAGGTAACTGTCTTCCTTTCCTGCTGGTGAAGGATTCCAGCTAAGAGCTTTTCAGCGCTGGAGAAGGCTGCCTCAGGGAGTTGGAGGTTCTTAAGCCGAGGTTGCATGAGCGTCTGTCAGGGGCTTGGGCAAAATGACCCGGCCAGGACCCCTCCTAACTCTGAAAGGCAATTCAGAAGAAACACTAGCACTCACTTTTTGCTGGCAAGTTTTTAAAGGGAGGCTGAATGGCCACCTGTCAGGGGTTATTTAATTGTGACTACTGCACTGCGGGGGCTGGGGGGTGAACTAGATGTCCCTCGGGGGTCCCTTCCGACAATTTCACGAAGAAGGAGAAGAAGCTGGCAGGGCAGAGGAGGCAGAACGAACTCCCGGGAACATGGAATGCCAGGCTGGCAAAGCTCTGTGAGAGAAAGCTCTGTGTGTTTCCCACATGCAGCATCCCACACAGGCATGCGTCCGCTCTCGTTCTGAGCGCCCAGCTGAACACCCTGAACCAAGTCAGGGGACACCCAGGGATGAAGCCAGAGGGACGGAGTGAGACGGGGGACTTCAGCCCTCCAGGAGGAGATGGGGCCAGCCAAGGAATAAACACGGCTGGCGGGGATTAAGGTGGACCACTGAACTTGCCAAGAAGAGCTCAAGACGGGAGAGAGAGATCATTTGCTACAAGATTTTCCTTGTTTCCCCGCTGTCAGGATGTATCCGGTTTTGGAGGTGGGATGTTTAATAATCTGCCCTGCAATGTCTAGCAAGCAGCCGGGGTGGCAATTCAGGGTGCACAAACCTGTCACTTTTGGTCCTCATTTCCTCAAAATTTAAATTCACATCTCAGTATTCCTGCAGCAATTTGTTTTTCAAACACGAAAATGGGTTAGTGTCCGAGTGCCAATTGCTCCAAATAAAAAAACTTTTTTGCACGCCGTTTTGACTAAAGTTCATATTTTCTGCAAGCGTTCCCCAAATACAGTGCAGTTTTGCATTCTGAAGTGCACTGTTTCCAAACATACGCATCTTTGGACAACTTCTTTGGCTGGAGGATTGCAAAATTCAGAGGGGCGCAAATCCCAAAGGGCGGGTTTCGTGTGTTGGATCAAGTGCACATTAGAGAGTTTCTCACTAAAATGCATGCCAAAAATTATTTTTTCTCTCCCCCCCCCCCGAGTTGCAACAGGAAGTTAGTGAAGTCCCCGAATCCACCCAGACATTTTGCTTGCCCAGAGGGGTCTCTCCTCCGCAAGTGGTCAAAGAGGAGTGCAGGTGGGTAGGACTCCCGAGACGGAAACTCGCTACCTGTGGAGCATCTCAGGAAGTCCCACTGTCCACCTGCTCAAAGTCCAACCACCCTCCTCACCATCCTGTTGTGGCTTCCACCGTTTCACAGAGTCTTACCTTGAGTCCAGCAAAGGTCCGAAGAGCAAAACTGGCCAAGGGTCAGGGTTCAACCGGACTTTTCGCCGAAGGGAATCTGAGCTAAATCGACGTTGCTCCTTCTTCTCGTCCCGCTGCCCCTGTGTGTGTGTGTGTGTGTGTGTGTGTGTGAACTCTCTCTTGCACACACTTCCCAAACCTGGGGCTCCAAGAGGCAGGATTCAACCACAGCTGCCAACACAGGGGCTCAGAGGCTTCTCGCAAAGGCTTTTAAATTCAGGACCCACCATCAGATAAGAGAGCTGCTCTGAAAGGCTGAGTCTGCCCCATGGATTTTGTGCCTCTTTCCCCTCTCTCTCTTTCTTTTTCTCCCTTACAAAACTTTGCTCAAGTTCAATTGAATGAAAGGATTTATTTTGTTTTGTTTTTTTAAAGCAGGGGGCGGAAGAGGGAGGTGATTGACGTCTTTGGCAGGCCTATCGCAGGAGGGCAGTGGCAAGGGACAATGGCGGGAGGTGGAGCTGTGCGGAGTGTAGAAGAAAGGGGGGGAGAGAAATCTGGCAGTGAAAGGTGGGAGGGGAGTGGGCACCAACAGGCAGAGCCGGAGGGTTAAAGTTTGAGAGGCGAGTTAATGAGATGGAAATCAAATCGCTCGCTGGGGATAGGGTTGCCTCCCTGCCCCAAACCCTCTGTGTTAAAAGGTCACGGGACAAGGGAGAGGAGAAGGCAGAATGGAAGGGGGAGGGGGAGGCGTATTAATTACAGCTGGATTTAAAAGGCACATGAATACTGTTGCAGAGGGAGCACCCGTCCGTGGAGGTGCAGCGCTAGAGGTGGCGGCGACAGAGGACGACACCTGCGCTGAGCTGTGAACAGATTAGTCCTTCCCATCCTCTGGGGACCTGGGTGAGGTTCCCACGCCACCCGGCCTCCCCCCCCCCCCCAAAGACCTCACAGGCACCAGTTGTGAAGCGAAGGAGGAAAGCAATCTTTTAGTGCGGCAGAACCGACCCTTTGGAACTCCCTGCCTATGGACACCAGACAGGAGGCGCCTTCACTGAATGCTTTTTGGTGCCTGCATGAAACATCGTTGTTTAGGCAAGTTGATGTAGGTTCCATCTGTTCTTCGTTTATTGCTGGTTTTTGTCTTTCGAATGTTTTAAAAGAGCTGCTTTTACTGGTGATTTCATTGTTTTAAGCTCTTAGCAAACCACTTGGAGGGGTTTGGGGTTTATTATCCTTATTAAAAAGTTCTACACTGTGCTTCATCCGAGGATCACAGGGTGTTTTATGATATACCGTATTTTTCGTCCCATTGGACGCACCTAGTTTTTTGGGGGGGAAATAAAGGGGGGGGGGAATTCCCTTTATTTCCCCCCCAAAAGCAGGTCGGGGAATCCAAACCAGGTCGGGGAACAGCGGGATGGCAGCACTCCGCCTCCCCGCTGCCCCCCGAGCTTGTGGGGCTGCCTGATGTCTGCCCGAAGCGCGGGGCGCTCTGCTTCAGCACGCCCCGTGCTCCGTGCAGCAGGCTGCTATCCGCAGCCTAGGGAGACCTGCTTCAGGAGGCCCTCGCGCTGGGCGGCAGGCTGCTGTCCGCAGCCTAGGGAGCCCTGCGGGAACTCCCGCGGGCTCCCCAGGCTTGCTGATAGCTTCCTGAAGCCTGGAGAGCGAGAGGGGTCGGTGCGCACTGACCCCTCTCGCTCTCCAAGCTTCAGCGAAAGCCTGTATTTGCCCCATAGGACACACACAGATTTCCCCTTCATTTTTGGAGGGGGGAAAGTGCGCCCTATAGGGCAAAAAATACGGTAAAAACACAAAACCACATAACATAATAACAAAGTAAAACAATAACCTCCCACCCACAGTTTAAAAGGCCTGAGAGAAGAGAAATGTTTTTGCCCGGCACTTAAAGATCTGCAGTGAAGGTGGCAGGCGAGCGTCCCTGGGGAGAGCATGCCACAAGTGGGGAGTCGCTGCAGAAAAGGCCCGTTCTCATGTTCTGCCCTCCAGGCCTCTTGTGGATGAGATGCATGAGGGAAGGCCCCAGACTAGGATCGTAGGGTACAATTAAGCAATGCATAGATGTTATGAAACAAAATATAGTGGAGCAGCAGAGCTGAAAATAATGCCAATATATTTCCACATCTGGCCCCTTTGGTTGCAGATAGTACATGGGTAAAAAGGTAAAGGGACCCCTGACCATTAGGTCCAGTCGTGGACGACTCTGGGGTTGCGGCACTCATCTCGCTTTATTAGCCGAGGGAGCTGGCATACAGCTTCCGGGTCATGTGGCCAGCAGGACTAAGCCGCTTCTGGTGAACCAGAGCAGCGCACAGAAACGCCGTTTACCTTCCTGCCAGAGTGGTACCTATTTATCTACTTGCACTTTGACTTGCTTTCGAACTGCTAGGTTGGCAGGAGCAGGGACCGAGCAACGGGAGCTCACCCGTCACGGGGATTCGAACCACCGACCTTCTGATCGGCAAGCCCTAGGCTCTGTGGTTTAACCCACAGCACCACCTGTGTCCCTAGTACATGGGTAGATGAGTCTAAAACACCCAGGACACAAATTTTCACAGCCCTCTAGCGGCTCTGGTGGCTCATTGACCAGAAGTAATGTAAACTCTGGAAGCGTAGACTCAGTTCTGACCACACTAAGCCTCAGGAGGAACCTCCAGTTTCAGAGGCAGTCTATCTGAATTCCTAGGTTCTTAAGGACATTTGGACTTAAGGATGCTGGATTATAGGGGCCTGATTCAGCTGCTCCAGGTCTCTTCTTGAGTCCTGATGCTGAAATTGCTCAGAATGGATTTTCTATGTTCAAAGACAGAATAGCTCTGGATCCCAGATGCACTGCAGAGTTCTTGCCTATACTATACTGGGTCTTCAGCATCTGGGATTCAGAGGCAGAACGTAAAGGTAAAGGACCTCTGGATGGTTGAGTCCAGTCAAAGGCGACTCTGGGGTTGCGGCGCTCATCTCGCTTTCTAGGTCAGCAGGACTAAACTGGAGCAACGGAACACTGTGATGGAAACCAGAGCGCACGGAAACGCCATTTACCCACCGCAGTGGTACCTATTTATCTATTTGCACTGGTGTGCTTTCAAGCTGGCAGAAGTTGGGACAGAGCTCACCCCATCGCAGGGATTCAAACCGCCGACCTTCTGATCTGCAAGCCCAAGAGGCTCAGTGGTTAAGACCACAGCACCACCTGCTCCCTGATTCAGAGGTACACTTTATCTGAACGTGGAGGTTCCATTCCTACCCATCACCACCAGCTGGCCTCCATCTTTCACCTTGATCTGACTGGACCTTCCCTGAGTTCATGTCCTCATGTGATCAACTCCATCACCAGGGCCACAGATTTGTCGTGGCGAATTATTTCTAGCAGTACGGCACTCCTCTGTCTCTGTCTGGGAGTCGGAGGAACTGGCACGATCATCACCCAGCACAATGCACATGTTTGCGAGAGACCTACAAAATTACACATTTTGTGGTTTTCCCTATGACTAAAGGACCTGGGTGCTGAACTTTAAGGTTATTGTTCTGGGGGAACCAAGGGACTTAATTGAACCTTCGGAGTACAACAGGTTTCTTGGCTGCGTTCTCCTTCCTCTTGTTTCAACATAGTTTGCTCCAACATTTCACTCTTTTACAAAACACAAGATTGTAAGAAGAGCCCGTCTGCTGGATCAAGCCAGAGGACCATCTGCTCCAGCCCCCTGTTCTCAGAGCGGCTGACCAGATGCTTTGTTTGGGGAACCCATGAGCAGGATCCGAACCCAAGAGCAGCCCTCTCCACTCCTGGGGGTTCCAGCAACTGGTTTGTTGTTGTTGTTTAGTGGTTTAGTGGTGTCCGACTCTTTGTGACCCCATGGACCAGAGCACGCCAGGCACCTCTGTCCTCCACTACTTCCCGCAGTTTGGTCAAACTCATGCTGGTAACCTCGAAAACACTATCCAACCATCTCGTCCTCTGGTGTCCCCTTCTCCTTGTGCCCTCCATCTTTCCCAGCATCAGTGTCTTCTCCAGGGAGTCTTCTCTTCTCATGAGGTGGCCAAAGTACTGGAGCCTCAGCTTCAGGATCTGTCCTTCCAGTGAGCACTCAGGGCTGATTTCCTTAAGAATGGATGCGTTTGATCTTCTTGCAGTCCATAGGACTCTCAAGAGTCTTCTCCAGCACCATAATTCAAAGGCATCAATTCTTCGGCGATCAGCCTTCTTGATGGTCCAGCTCTCACTTCCATACATCACTACTGAGAAAACCATGGCTTTTACTATACGGACCTTTGTTGGCAAGGTGACGTCTCTGCTTTTAAAGATGCTATCTAGGCCTGTCATTGCCCTTCTCCCAAGAAGCAGGCATCTTTTAATTTCGTGACTGCTGTCACCATCTGCAGTGATCATGGAGCCCAAGAAAGTAAAATCTCTCACTGCCTCCATTTCTTCCCCTTCTATTTGCCAGGAGGTGATGGGACCAGTGGCCATGATCTTCGTTTTTTTGATGTTGAGCTTCAGACCATATTTTGCGCTGGTATTTGCAAGCATTGCAGGCAGAGCAGAGCCAGGCTGGCCAGCCGCCATCAATAGCCCTCTCTCTTCCTCCGTGAATCTGTCCCATCCTCTTTTAAAGCCATCCAAGTTGGTGGCCATCACCGTCTCCTGTGGCAAGGAGTTCCACAGTTTAACCCTGGTCTGCATGAAAAGATTCCTTTTATCTGTCCCGAATCTTCCAAAACTCAGCGTCAGTGCATGTCCAAGAATTCTAGTGTGATGAGAGATGGAGAAAAGTTGTTCCCTGCCCTCTCTCTCCATTCCAGGCTCCTTCCTAAGAGCATAATAACAGTGTGTTGGATCTACAAAGGAGGAATGGATTTGTAAACTCAATGAATGTTTAATTTTGGCAAAATTAACTGCTATAATAAGAAATCAGTCGAATCAAAAATTTAAAAAAGCAGTGGAAATGTTTTGATGAATATATGGCAAAATATTGCTAAAAAAAGATATGCTAATATGCCTAGATTAAAATGTGAAGTACTGGATGGAAGAAAAAATAGTAAGGAAAGATAACAAGAATATATGGATGATTTGAGAAGATTGTAGAATGCAATGATTATTGTAAATTGTATAATGTGGAGGAAATCGAGGGGGGTGGAGGGAGTGGGAGGAAGGAGAAAAGAATAATATGATGGATTGAGGATTGAGGAAATATAAATGTAAACGTATGGGGAGGAAATGGTGTTGGTTTTGGTACATCTGTATTGTAATGTAATATATGAAAACCAATAAATAAATAAATAAATAAATAAATAGGTACGTAGGTAGGTGGCGCTGTGGGTTAAACCACAGAGCCTAGGACTTGCCAATCAGAAGGTCAGCGGTTCGAATCCCCGTGATGGGGTGAGCTCCCCTTGCTCAGTCCCTGCTCCTGCCAACCTAACAGTTTGAAAGCACACCAGTGCAAGTAGATAAATAGGTACTGCTCTGGCGGGAAGGTAAATGGCATTTCCGTGCACTGCTCTGGTTCGCCAGAAGAGGCTTGGTCATGCTGGCCACATGAACAGGAAGCTGTACACCAGCTCCCTTGGCCAATAAAGCGAGATAAGCGCTGCAACCCCAGAGTCAGCCACGACTGGACCTAATGGTCAGGGGTCCCTTTACCTAGGTAGGTAGGTAGATAGACAGAAAGATAAATAGAGATAGATAGATAGATAGAGAGAGAGAGAGAGAGAGAGAGAGAGAGAGATGATAGATAGATAGAGATATAGAGAGATAGAGAGATAGATAGATATAGATAGATAGATAGATAGATAGATAGATAGATAGATAGATAGATAGATAGATGATAGACAGATGAAAAAAGAATGTGTTGGATCAGGCCACAGGGGGCCCATCTAGTCTAGCATCTTACTCTCCCACTGGCCAGTCAGATGCCGATTATGGGAGACCCACAGGCAGTATCCAGGCACAAGAGTCCTCTCCCATGTCTCCCTGGAAGGGGCATTCAGGAACATTTCTGCCGGAGGGCAGAGCATAGGCCTTGTGGCTCCTTGTCTCCTTTGACAGACCTCTCCTTAGCCGCCTTCCCTCTCAACTGGCCCATCCCAAAGGCTGCAACACACACGGAGACCATCCTGGGAAAGCGACCCCATCTCCCCCTCGCTTGAAAGACACGGCGTTTGCAGGGGGACAGGTAACGAAAGGAGCTCCAGGTCAGGGCTATCAGGTGACTTGCGCGCCGGAGACGACATTCCCCTTTCTGCTGGGATTTTGCAGAGGCTCTTTTGGGCCAGATGCCTTTGCAGCAGTGATACTCCCTTGGAAGGCGAGGCCTTTTCAGCCGGGGAAATGGAGCCGGGGGCAGCCTCATCGGGCGAGAAGTCCCTGGAGAGAAAAAGACGGAAGCAAATCAAAAGAGGGAGCTTTTTGTGCGTGAAGCAGAAGGAACAAACATATCACACCTGTCCTTTGTCTCCTGATTTTCCTTCCCACCACATTTTCCACCAGCTTTTCTTCCTTTCCATGACCCCACGATTCTTTCTCTCTTGCTGTTAAAACTGCTTCTCGATTCCAACTGGGTTGTTTGCAAGAGCTCCTGTGTCGTCGGTTTAAAAGTCACCTTCGACGGTCAATGTGTGTAAAAAACCAGCAACTCTAACTTCCTCCCCACCCCAAAAAAATACTTTTAAGAACATGAGAAGATATGAAGAGCCTTCTGAAGGGGACTCACCAACTCCAGGCTTCTGTCCTCACAGCGGCCAGCCAGGTGATCATTATAAGAAACCTGCAAGCAGGATAATAATAATAATAATAATAATAATAATAATAATAATAATAATTTTATTTATACCCCACCCTTCCTGGTTCAAAAACCGGGCTCAGGGCGGCTAACAACAAATTTAAAACTCTTAATTATAAAAGCAGCATAAAATACAGTATAAAAACATGAATAACAATAAAATTCAAAAATCAAAAATCAATTTAGGGGAAATAAGTATTAGATAATCCCCAGGGCTAGCTGGCTGAATTGGTCCTACTTGGGCCAGTGAGAAGACCAGGGGAGAATTAGCTGTGGGATCCCAGAGCGAGTGAGGGAAGGGAAGGGAAATAAAAGATCAGGCTGAATTCAAATTAAAGGCCAAGCTGAATAGTTCTGTCTTACAGGCCCTGTGGAAGGAGGTTCAATCCTGTAGGGCCCTGGTCTCATGGGACAGAGCAGTCCACCAGGTCGGAGCCACCACTGAGAAGGCTCTGGCCCTGGTGGAGGATAATCGGACTTCCTTAGGGCCCAGGACCTCTGACCTATGGTTATTCATGGACCTTAAGGTCCTCTGCGGGGCAGACCAGGAAAGGAGGTCCTGTAGAATACAGGACTCTCCCCTCCTGTGGCTTCCAGCAAATGGGATTCATGAGTATTGCTGCCTCTGACTGTGAAGACAGACCATAGCCATCCTAGCTAGCAGCCATCAATAGCCCTCTGCTTCCATGAATTTGTCCAGTTCTCTTTCAAAGCCCTCCGGATCAGTGGCCATCACTGCCTGCTGTGGGAGGGAGTTCCGCAGTCCCACTCTGCTGCGAGAAGAAATACAAATTCCATCCTGTCCGCAGAAAAGGGCCTTTTCTATTCCTTGCTCCGAAACAAACACACATGCAAGTGGGAGGCTTTCCTCCCCCGTTCCCTTTTCATCCTGACCCTTTCAAACATGCCGGGGGGGGGGGGGCTGGGAGAAGAGTCTTTTAATGGAGATCCTACCACGCAAGATAAAATGAGAAGCATCGAGGCCGAGGCAAGGAGGCCCTTTTCTGAAACGCACGGGCCCTGGGTGGGATCCAAATGGCTGAGAACAAGAGATGTTCTGTTTTCATTTGTGTCGTGTGTCTCCCCCCCCCCACCTCAAAACCTGCCCCCCCCCACGACTGGACCTGGCTGAGCCACTGAGAGAGAGCTGCTTGTCTCAGCAAGAAGCCAGCATCTCTCTCTCTCTCTTTCTCTCTCTCTTTTCTGCAATCCACACGAACCCCTGGTGACAAATTGCCCCCGCCTGATCAATTTGGATCTCGGGCAGCCTGACAGGTATCCTTCTTGACAGAGCTGGCTGGGAGGGAGCAGACATTGCATTTTGCAAGTGGCAGAGAGAGAGAGAGAGATAGAGAGAGGGAAAGAGAGAGACGCACCATCAGCAGTTCTTCAAAGAAAGAAAAATATGGGAGAAGACAAGAAGACAGGTGGAATCTTCCACTGTTGGTTTGGGAGTCTAGGGGGACAAAAGCATATCAGAAGAGCCTGCTGGATCCGGCCAAAGGGGCCCATCTAGTCCAGCACCCTCTTCTCACAGCACCTGCCATGGAGGAGTGGGGGGGGGGAAGGCCCCCACTGGGAACCCCCAAGGGAAGAGACTCAAGGGACTGGTGGTGGGACAGTGATGAGTGGTGGGAGGGAGAAGAAGGAGCAGACTGGGAGGAGGAAGAGGCAACAGGATTTAGTGAGCAGGAAGAGGCTGTGGCAGAGAGCAGTGCAGACTCAGAGGCAGGAGCAGAAGGTGGAGAGGAGGGGACCAAGGGGCAGAAATCAGGCAGGCTGCTGAAGAAGACAGGGGGTCTCCGCTCTCCACTGGCCCCCCAGGACATAAAGAGGGATGAAGAGGACAGAGCCAAGGGAGAAAAGGTAAAGGAGCCCAAGGAACCAGGGGAGGAGGAGTCTTAGAGAGACTGGGAAGGCAGTCCTCACAACTGCCTCATTGGGGCAAGGCCTACTGGGAAGAGCTGCTGTGACCACTAGGCCTGTGCTGTTTCGGTTCCTTTGAATAAAGAGTTAACTGACACCTGGTGAGTTATTGCTGACCTGCCCCCCCCCCCCCAACTGCCACCCTGACATAGGCCACCCATGTTCTTCCTGTCCTCACTGTGGCCCAATGTCCCAAAGAAGAGAGGAATCCAGATAGACTGCCTCTGCACCTGGAAGTCCCATCAGAACAGAAGTGGAGTCTGGCTGCTGGATCAGGCCCATGGCCCATCTAGTCCAGCATCCTGTTCTCGCAGGGGCTGACCAGAGGCCCATTAGGAAACCCACAAGCAGGATTCAAGCACAAGAGCAGGGGTCAGCAAACTGTTTCAGCAGGGGGCCGGTCCACTGTCCCTCAGACCTTGTGGGGGGCCGGACTATATTTTTTTGGGGGGATGAACGATTTCCTATGCCCCACAAATAACCCAGAGATGCATTTGAAATAAAAGGACACATTCCACTCATGTAAAAACAGGCTGATTCCTGGACCGTCCGTGGGTTGGATTTAGAAGGTGATTGGGCCGGATCCGGCCCCTGGGCCTTAGGTTGCCCACCCATGAGCAACTCTCCTTTCCTGTGGACTAGATGGGCCCCCTTGGGCCTGATCCAGCTGCAGGGCTCCTCTTAGGTCCTTCTAAGACAGCTCCTCCCTTCCTTCTCTCCCCCCCCCCCCCGCGATGCTTCAATTTTGTTCCCATCTCCTCAGCTGCTCCCTTCATTAAAAACTCATTGCTGCACTGTTGATTATTTCTGCTATGCAAACGTGGGCAGCAGAAAATGCATTATTAATTTGACACGGGGAAGGCAGGTGGGGGGCAGAGAGGGGCGAGTTACACAAGTCCTGCTGTCCTTCTGACGTTAAACTTAAGCAGAGCACACACAGCTCCTTCCGGATTCACACTACATAGGAACCGTGGAAGCTGCCGGCTGCCCAGTCAAACCATTGTCCCATATACCCCAGTATTGTCTACACCAGGGGGCAGCAAACTTTTTCAGCAGGGGGCCGGTCCACTGTCCCTCAGACCTTGTGGGGGGCCGGACTATATTTTGGAAAAGAAAAAAATATGAACGAATTCCTTTGCCCCACAGATAACCCAGAGGTGCATTTTAATTAAAAGGACACATTCTACTCATTTGAAAACACACCAATTCCCAAAGTGTCCGTGGACCAGATTGAGAAGGTGATTGGGCTGGATCCGGCCCCCGGGCCTTAGTTTGCCTACCCATGGTCTACACCAGTGGTATCCAAACTTTTTTCAAAGAGGGCCAGATTTGATGAAGTGAAGGGCCATGAAGGCCGACCAAAGTTGTTAACCTTTTTTTAGGATTGAAGTTGTTGAGGGTTTTGGTTTTTTTTTAAGGATTTTACCCCAGAAAATAAACTGCCACAGGGGCCGGATTACACCAACTGACAGGCTGGATCAGGTCCCTGAAACGGACTTTGGACATGCCTGGTCTACACTGACTGGCAGCAGCGCTCCAGGGGTTCAGGCAAGGAGTCTCTCCCAGCCCCATCTGGGAGATGCTGGGGGTTGATTAAGGGGCCTTCTGCATTCCAAGCAGCTGCTCTGGCAAAGACCCAGAAATTTAATCTGTGGGAAAGACTTGAGGCCCATAAAGTTTTGAGGGCTGCTTGTGGGCTTCCCACTGGGGCAGCTGGTTGCTCCCTGTGAGAACAACATACAGGACTAGATGGCGCCCCTTTGGCCAGGCTCTTCTTATGGAGCCTCCAGGTCTGTTGTTGTTTGGTCGTTTAGTCATTTAGTCGTGTCCGCCTCTTCGTGACCCCCTGGACCAGAGCAGGCCAGGCCCTCCTGTCTTCCACTGCCTCCCGCAGTTTGGTCAAACTCATGCTGGTAGCTTCGAGAACACTGTCCCACCATCTCGTCCTCCGCCGTCCCCTTCTCCTTGTGCCCTCCATCTTTCCCAACATCAGGGTCTTTTCCAGGGAGTCTTCTCTTCTCATGAGGTGGCCAAAGTCTTGGAGCCTCAGCTTCAGGATCTGTCCTTCCAGGGAGCACTCAGGGCTGATTTCCTTCAGAATGGATAGGTTTGATCTTCTTGCAGTCCATGGGACTCTCCAGAGTCTCCTCCAGCACCAGAATTCAAAAGCATCCATTCTTTGGCGATCAGCCTTCTTTATGGTCCAGCTCTCACTTCCATACATCACTACTGGGGAAACCAGAGCTTGAACTATAAGGACCTTTGTTGGCAAGGTGATGTCTCTACTAGAGGCAGTCTATCTCGATTCCTATGTCCATAGGTATATTTGGCCACTGTGAGAAGAAGAGGCTAAACTAGGCGGGCCCCCTTGGGCCTGATCCAGCTACAGGGCTCTTTTTCATGTTCTTCTTCATTTAATCTGCACAACCACCCTGTGAGGTAGGCTAGGCTGAGAGGAGGTGATTGGCCCAAGCTCACCCAGGGAGCTTCATCGCTGAGCAGGGATTCGAACCCTGGTTTTCCAGGTCTTTGTCTGACACTGCATCACACTGGCTTTCCGAGAGACCTTCTACTCTGAGCCAGGAAGGACAAATTGCTCACATCCATTATGCAACCGTCTGAGTGCCTCCACCGCTCCTGACAGCCTTGGAACTTACTTCATACAGACGTGGATTTCATTTTGTGTCTATCTGGACATCTGAAGAGCTGAAACCTATAGATATGTCTAAATTAAGAGGGAGGGATGGATGGTTATTGAATCTTAATGTGAGCTGATTCTTTTGGTCACCTTCACTTTCTCTGTTCAATTCTTATTAAAATCATGACTAATAAATAAATAATTGCAATGGAGTGACTGGCTGATGGCTGAACCAAAGGAAAGCAGTGGGCTTTCCTTCGTTGCAGATTTCTAAATCAGGTGGCCACCTGTCAGGGATACTTGAGCTGCGAATCCTGCATCACAGGGGATTAGACTAGATGACTCTTGGGGTTCCCTTCCAACCCTACAATTCTATGAACAACGGCAGCAGCGGCAACAACTCTCCTTCACTGGAGGTTTTCCAGCAGCTGCTGGATGGCCACCCACCAGTGATTCGTTAGCTGTGATTCCTGCACGACGGGGGTTGGACTAGATGACCCTCGGATACCCCTTTCCACCCTACAGTCCCATGATTCTATAAGAGCGTGACTGGCTGGTGGCCTGACGTTTCCCTTCTCCCCCCCGTGACAACCAGCCCTCAGCGACACCCTCCGACGAGTTCCAAAATCATGCCTCGTCGTGCCTTTTCGGGGAGGGGGCGGCGATGTTGGTTCTGCTTCGCCCGCCAGAGCTCCCCCTCCCGGTTCTCTCTTTAAGCCGAGATGGTGCAGCCTCGCCACCGTTTAGCATCCCAGCCAAAGGACGTCCAGAGCCGTTGCCTTGGCGACGGCCGGGAAGTAAGGGTGCCTGGGAACGCGGGGGGGGGGGGGAGTCTCCCATATATAGAGAGGGAGAGAGAGACTGACTCCGGGGCTGATGAGCTGCGGCTAAATTTAGGCGGAGGAGGGAAGGAGCAAGAGGCGCCGGGGATGTCATGCAGGGGGGCCCGGGCGAGATGGGCCCCGCCGGGGATCGGCCACGGATCCTGCCCGGCCCTCCCTCTCCGCTCTCCACGCTGCTGCCGCCGCTGACCTCAAGAGGCAGGACGCTTTCAGCACCACCAGGTGAGCGGACAGCTCCCTCGAGGGACCCAGCGGCCTTAGCAAAGGATGGAGGAGGAGGAGGATGCAGGGACCGGGTTGCCAAGGAAACGAGCTCGTGGCGCCTTCGCGGGCAGGGGTCCTTCCCGGGTGGGAGTGGGCTGGGAAGGAGGTCACGGAGAGAATAACCTTCTAAGGGGAAGCAGCCTTGCAAGTAGAAGTCTCTGGTTCAACCCCCCTGGGGCATCTCCTCCAGGCAGAGTTGCTGAAACCCTGGCGAGCCACTGCTGCCGCTCAGTGTAGGCAGCATGGAGGTGGGTAGACCAATGGTCAGACCCGGTAGAAGGAAGGCAGCGCCCTCTGTTCCTGTGAGAGGGGTGGAGGTCTTACGGACGAGCTGGAAGGTGTGTAGAGGAGAGCAAATCAGGGGGGAAGGGGAGAATCAGGGAATGGTAGAGTTGGAAGGGGACTCCGAGGGTCATCTAGTCCAACCCCCTGCAATGCAGGAATCCTGTCCACAGATGTCCCTGGGTGGGCTCGAACCACCAACCTTCTGGTTAACAGCCAGACGCCAGAGAATAATGCATACTGCTCTATTTGGCCTTGGGCAGACCCCACCAGGAGTCCAGTGTCCAGTTCTGGGCGCCACAATTTAAGGAGGATATCAAGAAGATGGAAGGTGTTCAGAGGAGGGAGACCAAGATGATCCAGGGTTTGGAAACCAAGTCTTATAATAATATAATAATATAATAATTTATTATTTATACCCTGCCCATCTGACTGGGCTTCCCTAGCCACTCTGGGCGGCTTCCAACAAAATATTAAAATGCAGTAATGCATCAAACATTAAAAGCTTCCCTAAAGAGGGAGTTGGGGATGTTTAGCCTGGAGAAGACTGAGACGAGAGATGAGAGCCATCTTCCGTTATCTGAAGGGCTGTTACACGGAAGAGGGAGCCGGCTGGTTTCCTGCTGCTGGACCCAATCCAGTGGATTCCAAGGACAAGAAAGGAGATGTTGACTAAACATCAGGAAGAACTTTCCGACAGCAAGAGCTGTTTGGCAGGGGGACAGACTTCCTCGTGAGGTGGTGGGCTCTTCTTCCTTGGAGGTTTTTAAGCAGAGGCTGGATGGCTGTCCGTCAGGGATTCTTCAGCTGTCATTGCAGGGGGTGGGACTAGATGACCCTTATGGCCCCTTTTGACTCTATGATTGTGTCTTACCTGCCCTGAAACTTGCCATTGCCAGTCTCCTCAGTTTAGGCTTATATATCTAGGAAGCTGCCTTGTACTGATTCAGAACCTTAGGGTCCAGCTAACTCAGTACTTCCTGCACTGACTGGCAGGCGCTCTCCAGGGTCTTTCCCAGCCCCAGCAGGAGGCACTGGGTATTGAACTTGAACTACCCACAGAGCAAGTGCTCTAACCACTGAGCCAGTAGCTCTTCCCCTTTACATAAAGCAAGTTTCCAGTCCTCATTGTTCTGAGTTGCAGAGTATACCGTGAGGCCTTAACAGCAGCTGAGGTGGGAAAGTCGTATCTCACTTCCCACCTCTTATACTTCCTTTCCATAAAATCTGCAAACTTATTTTTATTTAAAACTTTCACGCCCTACTCTCCACTGCAAGGGCAAATCCAGAGTGAGTTGCAAAGTAAAAAAAATCAGTGGTATCTCCTGTTTTAATTCTGAAAACAACAGCCATGGAAGGTAGGGAAGACTGGGGAATGGGAGAGAAAGGGCAAAGGAGGTCACCAGCAGGGGAGAAAGGATTCGAACCCAGGTCAATTTCCCTAAAAATCACAGAATTGTATATGCTTATTATGCCTTGTTTTATCCTGACAGTAACAACTTTTTTAAGGCAGCAAAACTGGAGAGGGAGTTTTTTAAGGGTCTCTTGCAAACTTCCTGAGAGGCCAAGGTTTCTCCCGGGTTTCAAACAATGAGACGTTCCCACTCCTGCCTGGCGACATCGCTGGACCTTGAACCCATGACCTTCTGGCCTGCCACTGGACAACAGCCCTTCAGGACCCCTGTCCTCATGGCAGGGGGTGGACTAGATGAGCCTTTGGGTGCCTTCCTGCAATTCTATTATTCTATCTGCAAATCCTCGTGCCTGACAATTGATCAGTCGGGTGGGCAGGAAGAGGCATGGCGGTTTTGCAGGGAGGCCATTCACCTTCTGGTGCATTTCATTTTTCAACAAGGAAGTTAAGATATGTGGGGAGATGGGAAAGGAAAGGGGGGGGGCAGTCAGGCTGCAAATTGAGGGCAAGGCAAGGCCAGAGGCTGGTGGGTTGGCAAGAGAAGGGAGCCTTTTCTTCTCCGCAGGAACGTTTGTGCGTTGGGTGGGGTTGGCGGTTCTTAGGCAGGCCTCAGGGCTTGGGAACAACCTCCCACCCACCCACCCACCAGCAACCACAAACAGTTAAATCCTGACACAGGCTGCAAGCAGTTTCTATGGCGTTCTGCTTCCAATGGATCCTGGAAGCTCAGCTCAGCATCGGGAGCTGATTCAGGATAGGACCCATATCCTTAGTAGTGGGAGCATAGGGGATTTGATGGATTGGTGGGGGGCTCCCTGTGGCTTCCTACTCCCTTTTTCCTAAAGCTTTGGGGACCCTCAGAGTCCGGACAGTAGCCTCTCTCTCTCTCCACAGTCAGATCATAGCAGCTATCCTTGGATTAAAGACGTAAGGACGTAAGAAAAGCATGCTGGATCCGGCCAAAGCGGGCCCATTCAGTCCAGCCTTCTGTTCTCACAGTGGCCAAATCCCCGTAAGGTCCTAGGAATTCAGATAGGCTGCCTCTGGGCCTGGAGGTTCCACAGGGACATCAGAAGAGCCTGGCTGCTGGATCAGGCCGAAGGGGCCCCGTCAAGTCCAGCCTCCTGTTCTCACAGTGGCCAACCAGGTGCCTCTTTTGGGAAGCCTGCAAGCTGGACCCAAGCGCAAGAGCCCTTTCCTGTCTGCTGCCAGTCAGTGCAGACTATACTGGGCAGTGTGGGCTGCAGTGGTTTGACTCTGCATAAGGCTGCTTCCTGAGTTCCAGTCCCCAGTGAAAATAGGGGGACTCCTTGGGGGCTCAACACCCCCGTTCTCCTAAGGTTCTGCTCTGCTTCCACACTGGAGTCAGCGATGCTTCTGAATGCCAGTCGCTAGAAAATGCAGGAAGGGAGAGGGCTCTTGTGGTGGAATCCTGCCTGTGGGTTTCCCCCGATGGGCATCTGCTGGACTAGATGCCCTCCCCCCTTTGGCCTGATCCAGCAGCCAGGCTCTTCCTAGGTTCTTATGAACCTCCACGGAGCAGCCAGAGGACAGCAAGGTTGAGCTACCAAAGAGCACCAGCCAGGAGCCTGGGTTGATGGGCAAAGTATCAGGACCATGGAGAGAGCTTCAGGAGAGGAGCCTGAACGTGGCTCAAAAATAAGAGGCAGCGTCCAAGGCTGGCATTGTGAGGTTGCAGCTGAAGCGCATCAGGGGGTGCTGCGCACATACACACACACACACCTCTCCCCAGGGCTGCCCTACTTGGTGTGCTTGTTCTTCCCTCTCCTTGCCAGCCTCGCTATGAGGAGACAGGAGAGGGGGCTGAAGTCCACGCTCACCCAGCCTTGTCTCTGCCAGGGTGCTGGCATGGACTGGGACCCAGATAGGAATGGGGTCAGGAAGAGGAGGAACACCAGCTGCAAAACAACAACAACAACCCACCTGGATACTTTTTGGGCACCTCAATCTTTCACTGGCAGAGAAGGGTTCAAGAGGGGCTTCTAAGGGCCTGGGTATGCAGGGCTCAGCCTTGGGGTACAGAGTTGGGCCCAGGGAGGTGTACCTGGGACCTTCGCCCCCAGACCTGTGATTTAAAGCACTTGCCAACTTTGCAGCAATCTGCTCCTAGTGTTGCGTCTGGCGTAAGAGAAGCACACGGCCTCCTCTGCTCTGCGCTATGGGGAGGAGAGAGGGTCTACCTGCAAACCATCAAAACGAAAGGTGGGGGGGCGTCCTGTGGGGTCTGGGTCCCCTTGTGAGATTGGGGTTTAAAAGGCAGTGAGGGGCAGTGAATCCTGTAAATTAATTCTGACCCTTTTGAAAAAAACAAAGCAAAACACAATATTTCTTCCATACTGAAACTCCTGCCGGTCAATTGAGCCAAAAGTTCGGGCATCCTAAGAAAGCAAAGTTTCTCTCAATCCCCTTTCTGCATCATTTTTACAGAACTGTCGAATTACAGGGTTGGAAGGGGTATCAAAGGGCCATTTAGTCCAACCCCCTGAAATGCAGAAATCAGGGCTAAAGAATCTCTGACAGGCTGCCAATCCAAGCTCTGCTTAAAAACTTCCAAGGGAGCAGAATCCACCACCTTCCGGGGTGTCAAACAGCTCCTACTGGCAGAAAGTTCTTGATATTTAGTCAGGCGCTTTTTTCTTGCCTTTTAAACCCATTGATTTGGGTCCTCCTCTCCGGACCCCTCCCTGCAAAAAGCTTCACTGGAGCTCTTTAAGGAGAGGTTGGATGCCCACCTGCCAGGGATTCTTCAGCTGTGAATCCTGAATTGCAGGGGGTTGGACTAGATGACCCTCAGGGTCCCCTCTGACCTTACAGTACTTTGAGTCTGTGAACACACTCTCAGGTGAGAGTGGCCTCTTTCCCCAAACACTGCCTATTAATAACCAAAGACAGACACGGTTTATCGGGAACGGGTGTAATTGTTCAATTATTGCTGCGGACGCAGTTTAAAAATAGAGCCGTGCTTAATCAGCCGAGCCATCTGGGCCTCGACAACACACCCACCCGCTCCCCTCGCAGCTTTGCCACCAGCTCTGCTGAGGGAGGCACAGATCCGTGGGCCCAGATCAGGACAGGTAGCCTGGGAGGGAGTTGGGCGATCTCCTCCTCCAGCCTAAAGACTCGAAACAAGCCTTTAAACACGCATGGGAAATAAGCATGGGATTTGAAACTTTATAAGTGGTGTTTGCAACTTATTCCACAACAACAAACTGAGGCAGAGGGGGAAGGATTGCATATTGCATTTTTTAAAAGGCCAAGTTTCTAGGCTTCGTGGTTGCAACTTCAGATTTTGAGGTGTGCAAGCCTTAGATCACATAGTTGAGCTGTGGAACTCCTTGCCACAGGAGGCAGCGATAGCCACCAACCTGGGAGGCTTTCAAAGAGGATTAGACACATTCATGGAGGAGAGGGCTTTCAATGGCTACTAGCCACAATGCCCATGGTCTGCCCGCACAGATGGAGGCAGTCGGTGCTTTTGAATAGCCTTGTTGCTCAAATCCACAGGAGGGCAGAGGGCTCTTGCGTTCAGATCCTGCTCTTGGGATTCCCTTTGGGGCTAACGATTGCCCACTGTGAGGGCAGAATGCAGGACTAGATGAGCCACAGGTCTGATCCAGAACATTGCCTTTTTGACCTTCCTTTCCCTTCAAGCCCTTCCCCAGTCTCTGTGTGCCTGTGGAATCATTCCCTGCTCCCTTTAGTTTATTTGGTCTTTGCCACCCTGCGCTCTTTCGGGAGGGAGGGCAGGGTATAAATTTAGGATCACAGATTGCAGAGCCGGGGTCCCCATCCAGTCTGCCTCCTGCCGTGCAGGAATCACAGCTCAAGAGTCCCAGTGACAGAAGCCAGCAGGAACAGGCTCCCTCTTCTGTGAATTCCACCATCCAATGTCTCCCAGTGCAGAGAAACACGGCTGTTACGTAAACCCCACTTTCTCTGTGTTTACACCTGCAGAGGTATGTGTGTGTGTGTTTTAAAAAATTGATGCCTGTCTAGGCACAATACCCACTTAGTGAGAGCCTTCCCCCCTGCCCCCCGATCCACGTCACCCTCTCCCTGAACCCACCATGAGAAAAGGATGCCAGTTTTAGCATCGGCAGGTCCCACACCACACCCCCACGCAGGCAGTTTAAAAACACACAGGCACACACCAGGAGCAGGATGAATAATGCTAATGTTTTTGCAGCATGGGGCAGCACCATGAAGATGGTATTTTCTGCAGCCAGCCATCCCTGGGAACAGGGATGGGTGACGCTGGGCCCACAATTAATTTGCGAAGTGGGTGCAGGAATGGTAGCAAAAAAAATGTTTCCTGGGAGCAGTTAATGTTCTTGCAAGCACAATTAACAGAGCACTTTCTGGAGACTCCAGGGTTCCCTGCGGGGCCCAGCGGCTGCCCCCATTGGTCTGTTACAGCAAAAATTCACAAAACAGAGCCTTGCAGGACCTTAAATGGGCCTGTTCTGCCACAAAGGCAGCTGTGGGACTCTGGGCTGCTTTCTCAGTGGCTATGGGCTCACAATCTGGACTCTTCTCCATGTAATCTGGTGCCGCAATAAGCCTGAAAGCGCTTAAGGGGCCACAGAACTCATAGAATAATGGAATCATGGTGTTGTAAGGGTTCCCAGGGGTCATCTAGTCCAACCCCCAGCAATGCAGAATTCACAACTGAAGCATCCCTGGCAGATGGCTATCCAACCTCTGTTTAAAAACCTTGAAGGAAGGAGAGTCCACCGCCTTCCAAGGGAGACCATTCCACTGTTGAATTTTGAAATAATACTCTTGAATTTTTGCATAATATTCATCCCTTCTCCTCCCAGCCCACCTTCCGCTCCTCTCTCCAGCATCCTTGGATGTACAGAAGGTAGAACTGGCACCCTCTAGCATCTAGTCTCGTTCCCAGGGACTAGGGTCCCGATCCCAGGAGATCAAAGCCTCTCAGCGTAACACCCACAGTCCAAACAAGTCTGGTCCAGAGCATCAGTCTTGGTCCAAACCTGGCGCAGAGGCAAGGTCACCATAATAAGGCTGGGCGGGTGTGGCTGGAGTGAAGAGCAAAATGCCAAAATCCCGTGTCTTGTATACTTTAGTTGAGATTTCTGCACTTCAGGGGGTTGGGCTAGATGACCCTTAGAGTCCCTTTCAGCTCTGCAGTTCTGTGATTCTATAATTCTGTGCTTCCTGAAGGTCCACGGTCTTCCTCTGGGGGGTCTGTGATTGTCACCAGGTAAGGGCTGGACACAACATCAAGAAAGGTCTCTCTAACACGCCCCAGAGCACTAGCCGTGATTTGGCAAGCGGGTGCACTTTTCACAGTGAAGATTTAGGTATAAAAGGCTTAAAAATAAAGGAAAGGAGCGACACCCACCTTGTGATTGCACAACCGCACTCTCAAATTTTGACACTTTCCTGCTTTTACCGTTTGAAGATAAAATGCTTCCGTTTTGCGGAACAGACAGCCTCGTCGCTGCTCCTGTTTCATCTTGTCTGCCTATTGCCTGGGTAGCAACTCGCACCCGGCTCCAACCACAGCCCTGTCTGCCAACTGGCTCAGGGTGGGCAGGGCATGGAGTCCGTGGGGAAGGGTTCCACGACTGGCCTCTGGTGGATGTAAAAGAGAGTGCTGGAATAGTTGTCTGGCAAAAGGTCCCAGATTCGGTCCCTTTTGGGATCTCCAGGTAAGTTTGGGCAAAGACCCCCTGCCTGGAATATCCTCCAGATCTGCTGCTGCTGCTGCCAGTCAGTGAAGGCAGAACTCAGCAGGATGGACCCAATAGTCCAGCTCAGTATAAGGCAGCTCTCCTCAGGTAAACTCTTTATTCTGAATCATGAGGACTAGAATCCTGCTTTGCTTTTGAAGGGAGGGCCCCGTGTCAGTGGCAGAGCCCCTGCTTGGCATGCAGAAGGCCTAGCTTCAATCCCCACTGGCAGCATCTCCAAGAAAGGCTGGAAAAACGCCCTATTCCCGCCTGAAACCCCAGGGAGCTGCTGCCAGTCAGATCAGGCAACACTGAATATTCAGCCACTTATTATTGAGGGGAAGTGCGTGGGACAGGTCTCGGTGTTTCGATTTCTGGGAATGGAGTTGAGAGACAACCTAACCTGGGGAGAAAACAGCAAAGACCTGATGAAGAGAGCACAGCAGAAGTTATATTTTCTGAGAATCCTCCGGGAAAACAATCTCTCAAAGGACCTGTTGATGGCATTCTACCATTGTAGTGTAGAGAGTGTATTAACTTATAGGTCTGTGTGTGTGGTTTGGGAGCTGCACAGTCAGGGGGAAAACCAATGCTGTCCAGGGTTGTAAAGACTGAGGAGAGAATAATTGGGTGCACTCTTCCCACCTTGGATCAAATCTATGCTTCCAGGTGCCATAAGAAAGCTGCAGAGATAGCGCAGGGTAGTGCGCACCCCGGAAATGATCTCTTTCAGCTTCTGCCTTCTGGAAGAAGGTCCAGGGTTATAAAGGCCAGGACTAGCCGTCGGAGAAACAGTTTCTACACTAATGCAATTCTGGTTCTAAACGCAGCATAAGGGGTCTCCATAGTATTTTAAAATGGGGTTTCAGAGTTTTTAGGGGTTTTTGAATGTTTTATGTAGTTTTTCAATTTCATTGTTCTGCATGGGACAATGACAATAAAGATATCGGATATCGGATATATATATATATCATAGTCAGTGGCCTGGCTCTGCACCAGGCAGCTTCCGGCACTAACCCGGCCTCCTGCGTTTCCCCCTCTGCAGACTCGGAGCCGCTGCCCGGGCCCCGCAAGCGCTAACATGGCGAAGGACAACTCAGCTTTCTCCTCCATCCATGAGCCCCTGGCGCCCGAAGCCAAGGTCCCGGGGCCCCAGCTCAAGCCGGCAGCCCTGCGGCGCCTGGGCGAGGAGCCCGAGAAGGCGGAGAAGAAGCGGGGTCGCCAGCGGTACGTGGAGAAGGACGGCAAGTGCAACGTCCAGCATGGCAACGTCCACGAGACCTACCGCTACCTGACAGACATCTTCACCACGCTGGTGGACCTCAAGTGGCGATTCAGCCTGCTGGTCTTCATCCTGGCTTATGCCAGCACCTGGCTGTTCTTCGGCCTCATCTGGTGGTTCATTGCCTACTGCCGAGGAGACCTGGACCACCTGGGCGACGACGCCTGGACGCCCTGCGTCAACAACCTCAACGGCTTCGTCTCGGCCTTCCTCTTCTCCATCGAGACGGAGACCACCATCGGCTACGGCCACCGGGTCATCACGGACAAGTGCCCAGAGGGAATCATCCTGCTCTTGCTGCAGGCCATCCTGGGCTCCATGGTCAACGCCTTCATGGTGGGCTGCATGTTCGTCAAGATCTCGCAGCCCAACAAGAGGGCCGAGACACTGGTCTTCTCCTCGCACGCCGTGGTCTCCCTGCGCGACGACCGCCTCTGCCTCATGTTCCGTGTGGGGGACCTGCGCAACTCGCACATCGTGGAGGCCTCCATCCGAGCCAAGCTCATCAAGTCCAAGCAGACCCAGGAAGGGGAGTTCATCCCCCTCAACCAGACGGACATCAACGTGGGCTTCGAGACCGGAGACGACCGCCTCTTCCTGGTCTCCCCGCTCATCATCAGCCATGAGATCAACGAGCACAGCCCCTTCTGGGAGGTCTCTCGGGAACAGCTCAAGAAGGACGACTTCGAGATCGTGGTCATTCTGGAGGGGATGGTGGAGGCCACAGGTAGGCAGGGGAGGGCGGGAGGGAGGGAGGGGACCCCCAAAAATGATCCAACCCACAAGCCAACTTTTATATGGCCACTGGAAACTTTTCTATCCCATCAGGACCTGCTCAGGCAATTGAGAGGACACCTTTCCACAATGGTTAATCGATATCTGGATTTTTTCCACTTTTTATAGGGTTTTTAATTGTACAGTTTTGTGGTTTATTGCTGTAAACAGCTGAGAGAGAGAGAGAGAGAGAGATATGATGATGATGATGATGATGATGATGACGATGAATTTCCTGCCTTTTCTCCTGCCGGGACTAAAGGCAGCTTACAAACAGAAACAAGAACCGCTAAAAACATAGAAAATTTGATTATTAAAATACAATTTAGCATTGAGAGAATATAAAACTATATACTATATATATGAGCAACCAACCAGTAATTGCAATAAAAACAGCCTTAAAAGCAGCCAGTTCCCAAACGCCTGTTAGAACAAGGAGGTTTCCACCTCCCAGTGGAAGGGAAGGACAGCAAGGAGCTTCTCCAGGGAGGTGGCTCCAAAGTTGTCTGGGAGCAGCCACCACCAAGAAGGCCCTGGGAGAACAGGATGCTGGACTAGAGAGGCCTTGGGCCTGATCCAGCAGGGTCTTCTTGCATTCTTAAGGCAGCTGCTCATGTTCCTAATGAGCCTCAGCACCTTGCCCAGCAACGCTCCTGCAGGTGAGCTGGTGGGATTGAGCTGGGATAGAAGGCCCTCGGCCAGGGGTTGGCAACCTAAGGCCCGGGGGCCGAATGCAGCCCAATCGCCTTCTCAATCTGGCCTGCGGACGGTCTGGGAATCATTGTGTTTTTACATGAGTAGAATGTGTCCTTTTAAATGCATCTCTGGGTTATTTGTGGGGCATAGAAATTCGTTCATCCCCCCCCCCCCAATATATTCCGCCCCTGCCCCCACATAGTCTGAGGGACGGTGGACTGGCCCACAGCAGGTTGCTGACCCCTGCGCTAGGCAGTCCCTAAGCTAGAACTGGGCTCATGAGTAGATGGGCAGTCAGAAACTGCTTTATCCTGAGTCAGACCATTGGTCCACCTGCATTTCCTGCACTGACTGGCAGAGGCTCTCCTGAGTTTCAGACTCTGGGTTTTTTCTCCAAGCCCTTCCCAGAGATGCTGGGGGATTGATCCTGGGACCTCCAGTGCTGGTTTCTACAGGCCTCCCCCCCCAAATAAACCAAGGTTCTAGTCCTCGTGTTTCTGAGTCAGGCTATAGGTCCTTCGCACAGCGCTGAGCTGTGGCCGTGGCTGGTGGTGTGCAAATGGACCCAGGGCCTTTTGGGGGGGGGGCTTCCCTCTCAGGGGGTCCTCACCCTTTTCTTCAGGACCCTCCAGCATTGACTTCTCTCCCCTTCTCTGCCCCGGGTGCACTTACATAAGCCTCCTGCTCTGGGTGCTGCTTCCAAAGGCTTCTGGCTGACGGATGGAGTGCCCGTGGTGTGTGTGTGTGTGTGTGTGTGTGTGTGTGTGTGTGTGTGTGTGTGTGTCAGGCTTTGAAGATCACTGGGCTTGGTTGGGGTGGGCTGGGGGCGAGGGGGGAGGGAGGGGAGACTCAAAGGCCCAGCAGATGACCCCCAATGGTCTGGCTCAGTATAAGGCAGCTTCCCATTTAAAACAGAACCCTGAGGAGTAGAACTTTGGGGGTTTTGTAGATGAAAGCCTCCATGGCAGAACAGCTGCTCTGCATGCAGAACGTCCCAGGCAGAAGTGGGGCTGCTTGCTCTTGCTGAAAACCTGGAGGGCTGCTGCTGCCAGTCAGTGCAGACAGTACTTGTGCTGCTTAAACTCAAGTCAAAGCGTTGGTGTGCTTTGAAAACTGGGGCGAGCGCTCTGCGGTTTCTCTCTTGGCTGCCCAATTTAGTGGGGCAATGAAGCCATTTTCTGTTTATTAAGGAGCTTGGGGCTATATAGACATTCAGCTGCCTAAGAATTTCTTCCTTTGATAGCATTTTCACCTGGTTTAGCTTGGTTTCCCCCTTTAACGACCATCCAAAAGATGGAAGAGATTGTTCTGTGGAGCACCCTGAGACCTCCGGGTACAGGGCGGTATATAAATTCAATAATAAATGAATAATAATAATAATAGGTGGACCCAGCAGTCAGTATATAAATCTAATAGATAAGTAACTAAATAAATATGGGAGCATTCCTCAGGCGGCAGCAGTGGGGTAGGTAGTGGGCCTCCCCTTGGGCTTCCGCCGCCTGAGGCAGGTGATTCAGCTGGCCTCATCGGTGGGCCGGCTCTGCTCTTTGCGTATGAAGAAGCTCCGCAGGAGATGTGACAACTTGACTTAGGCAGGGGTCAGCAAACTTTTTCAGCAGGGGGCCGGTCCACTGTCCCTCAGACCTTGTGGGGGGCCAGACTATATTGGGGGGTGGTGAACGAATTCCTCTGCCCCAGAAGTAACCCAGAGATGCATTTTAAATAAAAGCACACATTCTACTCATGTAAAAACACGCTGATTCCTGCAGCGTCTGCGAGCCGGATTGAGAAGGCGATTGGGCCGGATCCGGCCCCCGGGCCTTAGTTTGCCTACCCATGACTTAGGGAAACCGTGGGCAGCTCATGTAAGATAGATCCCTGTCGCAATAGGCAGGGAGTTCCAAAGGGTAGCTAAAAAGGTAAAGGGACCCCTGACCATTAGGTCCAGTCGTGGCCGACTCTGGGGTTGCGGCGCTCATCTCGCTTTATTGGCTGAGGGAGCCGGCGTACAGCTTCCGGGTCATGTGGCCAGCAGGACTAAGCCGCTTCTGGCGAACCAGAGCAGGGCATGGAAACGCCATTTACCTTCCCGCCAGAGCAGTACCTATTTATCTACTTGCACTTTGACGTGCTTCTGAACTGCTAGGTTGGCAGGAGCATGGGCAGATTCTGATCGGCAAGCCCTAGGCTCTGTGGTTTAACCCACAGCACCACCCGCTTCCCTAAAAGGGTAGCTACTGCCACATATAAGATGGGTTTCATGCCAGGGCATTAGGCAGCATCAGCTCGGCCGGTCAAACGTCCGCCTCCATCTGAAGGTGGCGTTTGGTGACTCTGCCTGTCCTAACTCAGTTTCCCCGCTTTCTCTGCTTTGACCCCCCCAGGGATGACCTGCCAAGCGCGAAGCTCGTACCTGATGGACGAGGTCCTGTGGGGCCATCGCTTCATGTCCGTCCTCTCTCTGGAGGACGGCTTCTACGAAGTGGACTACAACAGCTTCCACCAGACCTTCGAGGTGCCCACGCCCAGCTGCAGTGCCCGGGAACTGTCCGAGGCGGCCGCCCGCATGGATGCCCACCTCTACTGGTCCATCCCCAGCCGGCTGGACGAGAAGGTGGAGGAAGGGACCACCGAGAAAGCGGCGGTGGAGGAGGACGCGGACAAGGAGAGGAACGGGAACCTCGCCAGTGCCGAGAGCGAGTCCAAGGTCTGAGGGGGCCATGGGGAGAGGTGGCCAGGCCATGGCAGGAGGCCCCGCTCCAGGCACGCTTCCCAGCGAGGAGGAAGCGCGGACAAGCCGCAGAGAGAGCAAGGCGACAGGGCAGGTGGCCGGAGAGCGGAAGGAGGATGCGGGGCTTCATCGACGGACCAGAGAAGGGGCCCCGAAAAGGATTCTTAATGACCCCCTTAAAAACTAGCTGTTCCCCCAAACCTCCAGATATTGTCAGACTCCAACGCCCAGCAGCCGGGATTTTGGACAGAGGGAGCTGTCGTCCGTCGGGGAGGGCCTGGGGCTGGGAAGGTTTGCCTTCGACACACAGACACACCCTGACATTTGTATCTGTACAGCTAGACAATAAACCTGGGCAATAAAGAGGAAGGTGGAGTCTTGACTGGGGATCCTGGAGGTGGTCCAACTTCATGGGAGACTCTGGGGCTGGGGGGGGGGATCTTTTGCAAGGGGGTGGAGAAAGGATGGGAGACAGGCCAAGAACCCACCCCATGAACCCGCCTTCCTTCCTCACAATCACAGAACTGTCAATTTGGAAGGGATTTCTAAGGGTCCTCAACTCCCCGCAATGCAGGAATCACAGCTAAACCATCCCTGACGGAAGGCCAGCCAACCTTCATTTAAATAACTTCCAGGGAAGGAGAGCCCACCACCTCCCGAGGAAGCCCATTCCACAGTCAGGCAGCTCTCAGGATCAGAAAATGATTCCTAATGTTTGGTGGGAATCTCCTGCCTTGGAAGTCCAGCGAACGACCTGGCCGCTGAATTCTGCACTGGCTGAAGTGGCTGGGGATACCCAGCCAGATGGGGGCAGGGTATAAAAACATTATTATTATTATTATTATTATTATTATTATTATTATTATTATTATTGTCAGACGCAGGTCTGCAGAAAGATGCAGGTCTCCATTGTCAGTGAACGCTTTATTCAGGTTACAGGTAGGTAGCTGTGTTGGTCTGCCGTAGTCAAAACAAAATAAAAAAATTCCTTCCAGCAACACCTTAGAGACCAACTAAGTTTGTTCTTGGTATGAGCTTTCGTGTGCATGCACATGTGTGCATGCAGAAGCTAGGAGTCAAGAAGCCAAGGGTCCAAGGATCAAGAAGCAAAGTGTCACGAAGCCGAGGTTCAAGGATCAGGAAGCAAAATGCCAAACGCAGAAAACGCAGAGCCGAAGGGAAATGCTGACCTTATATCCCTTCCCGGCTCTTGCCGCCAGGTGTTGTGAGTTACCAAGTGGCCTCACCTGTGAGGCTGCACCTTGCCTCTTCAGAACAAACTTAGGAAGGCCCCAGTCCTGTGAAGCCCTACTGGTCCCAGGGTCTGGCTCCTGCACGCAATCCCAACATCCCACGAGAGAATGGGCTCTCCTTCCTTTGAGGTTTTTAAGCAGAGGTGGGATGGCCGTCTGTCATGGATGCTTCAGTTGAGATTCCTGCATTGCAGGGGGCTGGACTAGATGACCACCAGAGGTCCCTTCCAACTCCATGATTCTGTGTTTCTAAGGGTCACCTGGTCCAACCAACTCCCTGCAGTGCAGAAATGACAGCCGAAGAATACCTGACAGGTGGCTCTCCAACCTCCATTTGAAACCTCCAGTGAAGTTGACTCCACCAATGTCACAGTCCAGTTCACGGGCTGTCGAAGTCCCAGCTGGGGACGTCGGGACCGGGGGCAAGATGGCAGGGTGGGAGCAGGAACAAGAGTCCAGAAGCCAGGGGTCCGAGGATCAAGAAGCAAGGAGTCAAAAAGTCAGGGGTCCGAGGGTCAAGAAGCAAGAAGTCACGAAGTCAGGGGTCCAAGGGTCAGGAAGCAAGGAGTCAGGAAGTCAGGGGTCCGAGGGTCAGGAAGCAAGGAGTCACGAAGTCAGGGGTCCAAGGGTCAGGAAGCAAGGAGTCACAAAGTCAGGGGTCCGAGGCTCAGGAAGCAAGGAGTCACAAAGTCAGGGGTCTGAGGGTCAGGAAGCAAGGAGTCACGAAGTCAGGGGTCCGAGGGTCAGGAAGCAAGGAGTCACGAAGTCAGGGGTCCGAGGATCAAGAAGCAAGGAGTCACGAAGTCAGGGGTCCGAGGGTCAGGAAGCAAGGAGTCACGAAGTCAGGGGTCCGAGGGTCAGGAAGCAAGGAGTCACGAAGTCAGGGGTCCGAGGATCAAGAAGCAAGGGGTCACGAAGTCTGGGGTCCAAGGGTCAGGAAGCAAGGAGTCATGAAGCCAGGGGTCAGAGGATCAAGAAGAAGGAGTCACGAAGTCAGGGGTCCGAGGATCAAGAAGCAAGGAGTCACGAAGTCAGGGGTCCGAGGGTCAAGAAGCAAGGAGTCACGAAGTCAGGGGTCTGAGGATCAAGAAGCAAGGGGTCACGAAGTCAGGGGTCTGAGGATCAAGAAGCAAGGGGTCACGAAGTCAGGGGTCCGAGGGTCAAGAAGCAAGGAGTCACGAAGTCAGGGGTCTGAGGATCAGGAAGCAAGGCAGGAAGTGTCTTGCTGTGGCCAAAAGCCGAAGGGAAATGCTGACCTTACAGTGGTACCTCGCAAGACGAATGTCTCGCAAGACGAAAAACTCGCAAGACGAAAGAGTTTTTCGTTTTTTGAGTTGCTTCGCAAGACAAATTTCCCTATGGGCTTGCTTCGCAAGACGAAAAACGTCTTGCAAGTTTGTTTCCTTTTTCTTAAAACCGTTAATACCCAGGGTGCATTGCTTGAAGAGGTGCAGTTGCGACTTGACCGTGCTTCGCAGGACGAAAAATTCGCAAGACGAAAAAACTCGCAGAACGAATTAATTTCGTCTTGCGAGGCACCACTGTATATCCCTTCCTGGCTCTTGCCACCAGGTGTAGTTTGTTACCAATCGGCCTCACCTGTGAGGCCACACCTTGCCTCTTCAGAACAAACTTAGGAAGGCCCCAGACCTGCGAAGCCCTACTGGTCCCAGGGCCTGGCTCCGGCATGCGCTCCTGACAAGGAGAAAGGGGGCTATCAATGGCTACTAGCCACGACGACTCTGCCCTGTGGAGGCAGCCATGCTTCTGAATGCCTGTTGCTGGAAACCGCAGGAGGGGAGAGTTGCTCATGCGCTCAGGTGCTGATTATGGGCTTCCCACAGGCATCAGGCTGACCACTGTGAGGACAGGAGGCTGGGCTAGATGTGCCCCCTTTGGCCTGATCCAGCTTATTGTGTTCTGATGCTCAGACCTGTCACCGTCTGGCTCCTGAAGTAGCAGGCAAAGGGCCACCTCCCTTTTCGTTGTTGTTGAGTCGTTTAGTGGTGTCCGCCTCTTCGTGACCCCCTGGACCAGAGCACGCCAGGCCCTCCTGTCTTCCACTGCCTCCCGCAGTTTGGTCAAACTCATGCTGGTAGCTTCAAGAACACTGTCCAACCATCTCGTCCTCTGTCTTCCCCTTCTCCTTGTGCCCTCCATCTTTCCCAACATCAGGGTCTTTCCCAGGAAGTCTTCTCTTCTCATGAGGTGGCCAAAGTCTTGGAGCCTCAGCTTCAGGATCTGTCCTTCCAGTGAGCACTCAGGTCTGATTTCCTTCAGAGTGGATCGGTTTGATCTTCTTGTAGTCCATGGGACTCTCAAGAGTCTCCTCCAGCACCAGAATTCAAAAGCATCAATTCTTCGGAGATCACCCTTCTTGATGGTCCAGCTCTCACTTCCATACATCACGACTGGGAAAACCAGAGCTTTAACCACACGGACCTTTGTTGGCAAGGTGATGTCTCTGCTTTTGAAGATGCTGTCTAGGTTTGCCATCTCCCTTTAGAGTAGACTAATCCACAAGGCTTACAACTCGAAGAGGGTGTTTTAAGCTCTCTCTGTTGGGTAGCTTAGCGAAGCTTAAGTTTTGCAGATCACAGCTGATGTCAGGCTGATAACAGCAACAGCAACACGCTTTCATCTGCCTGTCACAAGGAGGGCGCAGAACAACATGGGGGTTTGGATAAAAAGGCCTAAGAGGGCACCAATCCCACAAGTGCCCTCCTAAGTAAGAGGATGGAGGCTGCCGCAATAGACCTCGAGCACCAACAACGTGCTCTGATCTCTCAGCCGTTGAAAATACACACACCGGCATTTCCACATGGAAGGCAAAGAGCAGAAGCCGTGTCCCTTGCCAGGCGGTGCCTGATATTACGCTCACATTTCTGTGAGTCCTGGGGACTCATTGCCACAAGATGTCGAGGTGGTTGCTAGACATGGGATCGGCGGGGGCAGGATCATCAAGTGGGGAGACGTGAGGAGTTTGGGCTCAGCTCAGCTTGCAGAAGAGGGCTTTGCTTGGAGTTAAGGCAGATGGAGAGATGGGCTTTCAGATAATAATAATAATAATAATAATAATAATAATAATAATAATAATTACACCCCACCCATCTGACTGGGTTTCCCAGGCGAGGAAGCGGCGACCTGATAAATGTTTGTAAAACTATTCAAAAGAAGAAGCTGAACTTTGGAAGGTCCTTTGTCACGCAGCAGAGTTAAACCCTTCCTCAGGCTCTTCTCGTGTTCTTAAAAAGGTAAAGGTACCCCTGCCCATACGGGCCAGTCTTGACAGACTCTAGGGTTGTGCGCCCATCTCACTTAAGAGGCCGGGGGCCAGCGCTGTCCGGAGACACTTCTGGGTCACGTGGCCAGCGTGACAAGCTGCATCTGGCGAGCCAGCGCAGCACATGGAACGCCGTTTACCTTCCCGCTAGTAAGCGGTCCCTATTTATCTACTTGCACCCTGGAGTGCTTTCGAACTGCTAGGTTGGCAGGCGCTGGGACCGAACGACGGGAGCGCACCCCGCCGCGGGGATTCGAACTGCCGACCTTTCGATCGGCAAGCCCTAGGCGCTGAGGCTTTTACCCACAGTGCCACCCGCGTCCCTCCTTCTCGTGTTCTTATGGACCAGCATATTGCTCAAACCAGCGGCCCAGGTACAACTCTCTCCCAGCTGCTTTGGAGCCAAGGAAATCAGAAGCCACCCCAACGGCCAGTGCTATGAGCCAAAGATAGACGAGAAGGAAAGGAGGGTTCTGCTTTGGCAGCCTTCGCAGCTTTGCAGCAGATAACCAAGCCTCTCATATCTGATTTTATTCTTTCAGTTGGGACCCAGGGCTCCCCGCAATCGAGAAACAACAGCGATCGTTTAGCAGATTGGTAGCAGATCTGAGCAGCCTTCATCTGACCTGATAAGGTGAGCAGGAGAGGAAGGGGCTTCACTGGCTCCATCTAGCTCAGTGTGGCTGACACTGACTGGCAGCAGCAGCAGCAGCTCTCCAGAGCTTCAGGCAGGAAGCTTTTTCCTAGCCTTGTCCAGAGATCCCCTCACGGGCTGAACCTCAGGCCTCCTGCTTGGAAAGGGCGGGGGCTGTACAGCCAAACCTCCACATAAGGACATCAGAAGAGCTGGGACCCCCAAAGGTCATCCAGTCCAACCCCGTGCAATGCAGGAATCTCAGCTCAAGCTTCCAGGACAGATGGCCGTCTGAGCTCTGCTTAAACACCTCCAAGGAAGGAGAGTCCCCTTGGGGTTCCTGCCCAACTCCACAAGTCTATGATTCCCCAGACTTTTGATGATCACATTTAATTCTTATATATATTGTCAAGGGCTCAGGAGCAGAGGCGCAGGGGAGAGAGGAAATGGAGAGCGAAGGGGAGGAATCTGAGGGCAGCGGAGGGCAGAATGACAGTGACCCGAGAGATTCCATGAGCCTCTCCAGTGAATCAGAAGATTCCCAGAAGGGGGCGCCGATGGCCAGGGCAAGGGGGGTCCCAGGGGGGACGCACCAGAAACAAGGGGCCAGCGGAGACTCCCAGAGCAGTAGCTGGAAATCAGGGCCAACTTCCCCACCAGAGCGTAGTGGGGGGGAAGAGCCCCATAGGTCAGAGTCAGCGTCTCCTCCGGCAAGCAGGGAAGAGGAGTCAGGCCCAGCTGGCATCCCCGAAGAGGGAAGCAGTGACAGGAGCAGTATAACGGTCAGAAGGAAGGTGGCAGGCTGGGCGCCAAGTTCAAATGTACAGGCGCGCGGGACAGCAGGAAGCTCGGATTGGGAACCAGGTCCTAAAGCCCGCCGGAGGGAGGGGGAAGACTCGGGGGAGTCAGCGTCAGAAGAGTCTAGGAAGGGGAAAACCCCAGCGGACAGGCGGACCCAGAGGAAGAGGGAGCAGAGGAAGAGGTGGAGCAAGGCTAGGGTCTTAAACTGGTGTCTGGGGGGAGGAGACTCAGACGGAGCTTCGGCGGTCTAGAGTTTAAGACGTAGAGCTGCGCGCCGTGGCTGTAAATGAGAAACTGAACTTCAATAAAGACTATTTAATATAGCAATGGACTGGCGTTGGTCCTCTGTGAGCTGGGACCAGGGGCAGCCCTGACATATATATATATATACATATATATATACACACACACACACACACACACACACACACACACATGCACACACACATGCACACACACATGCACACATACATTTTTATTATTTTTTTAACATATCAGTTCCAACAGTCATACAACATAACTTCTCACCTTATACAATATTTTTAGACTTCCATCAACATCTCTGATGATTTTCCATTCTTTGTCACTTATTATGCATTTCTTAATTTCTATATTACATTTAATTATCCTTAACTAATAATTCTCCTCATTGTCTTTTTTGCAATATTTCAAATAATTCACCTTACAAAACTTATCGCAGCCCTACTAGCGTAATCTGTTCATCACAGTTACTTTTCAAATAGTTCATATATTTACTCCAGTCTTCTAAGAAACTCTGATCCCGCAGGTTTCGAATCCTTCCTGTTAATTTATCTAATTCTGCGTAGTCTATCAACTTCATCCTCCATTCTTCTTTCGTCGGTAGTTCTTCTTGCTTCCATTTTTGTGCCAATAATATTCTTGCTGCTGTTGTTGCATATAAAAACAACTTACAATCCTGTCTATTAATATCATCTCCTACAATGCCATGTAAAAATGCTTCTGGTTTCTTAATAAATGTATATTTCAACATCCTTTTCATCTCATTATATATCATTTCCCAGAAGTTTTTCACTTTTTTACATTCCCACCACATATGATAAAAAGTTCCCTCATTTTCTTTACAATCCCAACATTTATTACTTATTTTATACATTTTAGCTAATTTTACGGGGGTGATACACCACCTATACGTCATGATCACATTTAATTCTCGAGAGGGAGGGGGTTAATATAGAAGACCCCTCCCTCCTCCACCTCTCGCAATCCTCTCCTGATCAGCTCAGACAGCGGCTGCTTTGCAATCTTTGCCGCCCTGCCTGCAGAGCGGGCCCATATCTTGATTTGGGGGGGGGGGGGGTTTCCTTGTGGTTCAGAAAGGGGAGAATCACCCGAGTGAAGGGACGGGTTTAAATCATGCCAAGGCCAGATGCCAAGGCAGATTGGCTCTTATCTTGACCCTGAGCTCTCCTTATCTCTCTGCTAGGAAGGGTTGACAGTTGAGGCTTGTGGTCGCCTCATCGTTGACTCACAAACTCCACTCTGGGGCGGGCAGCACTCTTGGGGGAAACAAGCCTTCCGCCCAGCTGCCCGCCGTTGTCGTCGCAAGGCTCACCGTTCCCCTGGCATCTCGGCTCAACACCTGTACCCAAAGTGGCCCATCCGAGTGGGTAGGACTGCAGAGCCGAGTGCGGATTCTGCAGGCGGCAAAAATTTCTCTGGCAAATTATTGCAAGGGTCAGCCTTTTTATGCTTCTCTGCCGCTTTGCAAATGAACACATTTCGATTTCAAGCCCCGCAGCTTACTCTTCCCAGAGCTACAATTCCCAGCGCCCTTAAACTGCAGTTCCCGGGATTCTTTGAGGAGCGAAATGTGCTTCCAGTGTGCTTCAGATGTATGGTGTGCGCACAACCTCACAACTGCCAGGTGTCAAGCTGCTCATTGACGGACACCTTGCCCCCCACGGCCCAGGGATTTAGATCTGCCTCCAAGGCCCTCTCCAAGCCCTGTGGGCCCCCAGGGGCCACACCTAAGGACGTGACGTCAGGCGAGGCTGGCTGCTCCTCCTCCATCTTCTGCAACCTCTCATCCTTCATTCTTCCGTTACACAGAACCAGCAAGGGCCACTCCTTGCACTTTCTGGAAGGTGCTCAGAGCCCAAAGGGAGTCGTCTGGCAACCCTGTGGTGTGGGACACATGCCCCCAAGGGCCACCCTGGCTTCCTTGGCCTGACCTTCAAGAAGGCGGGCAGGAGGAAGCCACTCCCCCCCTTGCTTTGGACCAGAAAGGGGAGGGAGAGGCGGCTGCCCCTCTGAGCTTCCCAGGCTCCTCACACATCAATCATCATTGCCCCAATCTCTCCAGAGAGACTGGCATGGATCCCCTCGTGGTCTTCCTCCTCCTCCTCTGCACCTTCCAAGCTGCAAGTGAGTAACATCTGGGAGACTGTCAGTTAAATTCTCTCTCTCTGCTCCATAATGCAACACCCTTGCCTTTCTCTCTCTCTCTCTAAAAATATTTTTATTACAGTAGTTTTACATAAGGTTATACACAATAACTGTAACCATTCCAAAACATAAAAATAGAAAAGATTCTTTCAAACCTTCAGACCTCCTTCCCTCCCCCCATGGGTTCCAATTCTAAAAATTTCATCTTTTTCTTTTTTCCTGCATCTTTTACCGTTATCCATCTGTTATATATAGTAACCAAAGTTCATTTCACTTTACGAGTGTCACTGTATCTCTGGCAATGATTTCAACTGTCTACAGTGGTCTTTTTAGTATATTAAGAAGTTATTCCAATCTTTTAAGAATACTTGGGTCTTCCTGGTTTCTGATCTTTCCCGTCAGTCTTGCCATTTCTGCATATTCCATCAGTTTGGTCTGCCATGCTCCTCAGGTCGGTACTTCTTTCCATCTCTGGGCTAGGAGCATTCTCGCTGCCATCGTTGCATACATAAACAGTCTTTTATTTTCTTTTGGTAGTTCCCCACCTCTTATATCTAACATAAAAGCTTCTCAGAGCCCAACTAAGTTTGTTCTTGGTATACACTTTCATGTGCTTGCAAATACCAAGAACAAACTTAGCTTATACCAAACACAAACTTAGTTGGTCTCTAAGGTGCTACTGGACAGTTTTTTAATTTTTTTCTATATTTAGAAAATTCACTGTTTTTTAAACAAAAGTTTTCTTCAAATTTTCTTATATCATATGTAACCCAAGGTACCACCAAGGTTATCGTATGTAACCCGAGGTACCACTGTATTTGTTTTTTATCCTATACAGTGGTACCTCGGGTTACAGACGCTTCAGGTTACAGATGCTTCAGGTTACAGACACTTCAGGTTACACACTCCGCTAGTGTGCCCAGAAATAGTACCTCTGGTTAAGAACTTTGCTTCAGGATGAGAACAGAAATTGTGTGGCGGCAGCGGGAGGCCCCATTAGCTAAAGTGGTGCTTCAAGTTAAGAACAGTTTCAGGTTAAGAACAGACCTCCGGAACGAATTAAGTTCTTACCCCGAGGTACCACTGTATTTTGGAAATGTACATTCAGGTTTTTCTTCCTTTAAATTTTTTGGGGGCCCCCAAGAGAGTGGGGCCCTAAGCTACAGCTTGTTTAGCTTATATGTAAATCCGGCACTGATCTTGCCCCTTCTTGGTTTGTTGCCCCAGGGATGGATGACACAGGAGGGGTGAACTTCGTTGAAGGTTTTGGGGAGTCCGTCACGTTGCCCCTGGAGATTCCCACCCAGAACATCTCCACGCTCTTCTTGAACTGGAAGTCTTTGTCGAGGAAGAAGGCACTGGCTCTGTGGACCCCCCAGCACCCCTTGTTTGTCATCGACGCAGAGTATTCTGGGAGAGTGAACTACTCCAAGGAGAACAATGTCTTGCAAATACGCAACTTGACCCTGGCAGACGGTGGACCCTACGAAGTCGTCATGGGAGTCGTCCCCCACGAGACCATCTTAAAAAATTACACACTATTCATATTTCGTAAGTTCTGAGGGCACAGCAAGGCTTCCTCGGGAACCGTAGGATCGTAGAAATGTAGCGTTGGGTGGGAGTCCCAAGGGTCCAAACCCCCTGCAATGCGGGGGTCACTCCGAATGGGAGTTGCTATTTGTGGCACCAGTAGATCTACAGGGAAATGTTGCCAGGAGGAGTAGTTTAGAGAAAAGTTGGTGTTAGAGAGAATCAGCTCATGGGTTGGAAAAATAAGGGGCATTATCGAGGATGTGGGGTCTTTATCTTGGGCTACAGAGACAGCCACTTGATTCGGGACTGGCAAAATAAAGTTCTTCTTCATGCAGCACATATTTTTCACTCCATAAGACGCACCTGACCATAAGACACACCTAGTTTTTAGGGGAGGAAAACAAGAAAAAAAATATTCTGAACGAAACAGTGGATGTATGATTTTTGTGGTTCATGCTGTGGCCACAGACATGTGATTTGACAGTGAGTTTGGGGTAGCCGAATGCAAAAATCCTGAGGATCCATGTGGACCCATGCTTTGTAACCATGTTTTTGCACCATTGTGGCCCCAGGAAACAGTGGGTGTGGGTGTTTTTTGGTGCAGGCTGTAGCCATGGACATGCTATGTGATCTCATGGTGAATTTGGGGTGACCCAATGCAAAAATCCTGAGGATCCATGGGCTTTTACCTCCCGCCTCCCAGGCAGCCTCCTTTATCGCTAGCCTCCCTTATCTCCCTCCCTGATCACTTGCTGATCAGCGGCTTTGTTTCAACACCCACTTCCCTCTTTTTTAAAAAAGAAAAGCATGATCTGCTTTTCTCCCCTGGGCAATTCGGCTCCAGGGACCACACATTTGCTCCAAAAGACGCACAGACATTTCCCCTTACTTTTTAGGAAGAAAAAAGTGTGTCTTATGGAGTGAAAAATATGGTAGTTAGAACTGTGGGACTCCCTTCCGCAGGAGGCAGTGATGGCTACCAAACTGGGCGGCTTTAAAAAGAGGATTGGACAAATTCGTGGAGGAGGAGAGGGCTATCGACAGCTACTAGCCACAATGGCTAGGCTCTGCCCCACGGCTGGAGGCAGCGATGCTTCTGAACACCAGGTGCTGGAGGTGGCAGGAGGGGCGAGGGCTCTTGTGCCCAGGTGCCACTTGCAGGTTTCCTAAAAGAGGCATCTGTTAGAAGAGGAGGCAGACTTGAGGGCCCCCTTTGGCCTGACCCAGCACCTTCTTCTTCTGTTCTTATGGAACCTCCAGGTCCAGAGGCAGTCTATCTGGGTTCCTGGGTTCCTAGGGACATTTGGCCACTGTGAGCGCAGGATGCTGCACTAGGTGGGTCTTCTCACAAGGCAAAATGTGCATGTACTATTATTTGGGGGAGGGGAGGAAGTACACTGCTCCCCACTTTCCAGTGCTCTATTTTTCCTCCCCCCCCCCAAAAAAAGAATAATCCTGCAGATGAATCCAGGGCCAGCAGCAGCCCCTCACCCCCCCCCCCAATGACATCCCTGCGCACTTCAGGAAATAATACCAATTCAGAGAAGCAATTAGCCGAAATAGTTGCATGATTCATAGAATCATAGAATCCTAGAGTTGGAAGAGACCACAAGGGCCATCGAGTCCAACCCCCTGCCAAGCAGGAAACACCATCAGAGCACTCCTGACATATGGTTGTCAAGCCTCTGCTTAAAGACCTCCAAAGAAGGAGACTCCACCACACTCCTTGGCAGCAAATTCCACTGTCCAACAGCTCTTACTGTCAGGAAGGTCTTCCTAATGTTTAGGTGGAATCTTCTTTCTTGTAGTTTGGATCCATTGCTCCGTGTCCGCTTCTCTGGAGCAGCAGAAAACAACCTTTCTCCCTCCTCTATATGACATCCTTTTATATACAGTATTTGAACATGGCTATCATATCACCCCTTAACCTCCTCTTCTCCAGGCTAAACATGCCCAGCTCCCTTAGCCGTTCCTCATAAGGCATCGTTTCCAGGCCTTTGACCATTTTGGTTGCCCTCCTCTGGACACGTTCCAGTTTGTCAGTGTCCTTCTTGAACTGTGGTGCCCAGAACTGGACACAGTACTCCAGGTGAGGTCTGACCAGAGCAGAATACAGTGGAAAGATAACAGGAAAGGGGACCCGCCTGCAGTGTGATGCCTGGGTGTGTGTGAGCAAAACCATCTTTAGACAAGAACGCAGAGCCCAGGGCCCAATGAGAGGCTTCCCTACCCTGCTGCTAAATGGTTTCCTGCGAGGGGCTCAGATGCGTCTCTGTTGATAAGAAACCAGCTTGCTCCTCTCAGAGACTCAGATCTCTTCTTCCACGAAGACTCGCTGAGTCAAACTTCCAGGTTCTTGAGAGGAAGCCAATCAACGGTCGCATTGCAACGTTGCGCCAGAATATTAAGGCCGTGGCCCACCTGGTGCAGCCTCCTGTCTTCACAGTGGCCAGCCAGTTGCCTCAAAGGGAAACCATCGTGCAGGATTCACGACCAGCAAGACCAGCTCCCCCCTCCTGCAGTTTCCAGAAGGGACATTGGGGAGCCTTGCTGCCTCCAACTCCAGAGGCAGAACAGAGCCCCCTCCCCCTCCAAGAATGCCCCCATTACCCTTCTAAGGCCACCCAGCTCTACCTCTCTCTTAAATCGGAACCAGCGAAGGCGGTGAAGGTCCTGTGTGAGTGTCTGGAGCAGTTGGAGGATGGATGGCCGCTAAGGGATTGAGGTTGAATCCTGACAAGACAGAATTAGTGTTTTGGGGGGACAGGGGGCGGGCGGGTGTGGGGGATTCCCTGGTCCTGAATGGGGTCACTGTGCCCCTGAAGGACCAGGTGCGCAGCCTGGGAGTCATTTTGGACTCACAGCTGTCCATGGAGGCGCAGGTCAATTCTGTGTCCAGGGCAGCTCCATCTGGTACGCAGGCTGAGACCCTATCTGCCCACAGACTGTCTCACCAGAGTGGTGCATGCTCTGGTTATCTCCCACTTGGACTACTGCAATGCACTCTACGTGGGGCTAACTTGGAAGGTGACCCAGAAACTACAACTAATCCAGAATGTGGCAGCCAGACTGGTGACTGGGAGCGGCTGCCGAGACCACATAACACCGGTCTTGAAAGACCTACATTAGCTCCCAGTACGTTTCCGAGCACAATTCAAAGTGTTGGTGCTGACCTTTAAAGCCCTAAACGGCCTTGGTCCAGGAGACCTGAAGGAGCGTCTCCACCCCATCATTCAGCCCAGACATTGAGGTCCAGCTCTGAGGGCCTTCTGGTGGTTCCCTCATTGTGAGAAGCCAAGTTACAGGGAACCAGGCAGAGGGCCTTCTCAGTGGTGGCACCTGAGAGCTGTGGAACGCCCTCCCAGCAGATGTCAAGGAAATAAACATCTATTTTACTTTTAGAAGACAACTGAAGGCAGCCCTGTTTAGGGAAGTTTTAAATGTCTGACGCTGTGTTGTCTTTAATATTCGGTTGGAAGCATGGCTGGGGAAACCCAGCAAGATTGGCGGGGTAATAATAATAATAATAATAATAATAATAATAATAATATTACCCCAGGAGTCATCTAGTCCAGCCCCCCTGCAAAGCAGGAATTGCAATTCACGCATCTCTCACAAATGCCCATCCAGCCTCTGCTCAAAAACCTCCAGGGAAGGAGCGCCCGCCACCTTCTGCTGTCAAGCAGCCCCACTGGCAGAAAGTTCTTCCTAGTTTCTTCAAAATCTTGTTTCTTGAAATTTGAATGTGTCGGCTGGGGTCCTGCCCTCCGGAGCAGAAGAAAACAAGCCTGCTCTGTCTTCCACGGGATGACCCTTGAGATATTTGAAGATGGCCATCAAATCTCCTCTCCGTCTCCTGAAGAGAGCACAGCTGAGGTTATATTTTCTGAGAATCCTCCGGAAAAACAATCTCTCCAAGGACCTCTTGATGGCATTTTACCATTGTACTGTTCAGAGTGTATTAACTTATGGTCTGTGGGTGTGGTTTGGGAGCTGCATGGTCAGGGGAAAAACAATGCTATCCAGGGTTGTGAAGACTGCGGAGAGAATAATTGGGTGCACTCTTCCCACCTTGGATCAAATCTATGCTGCCAGGTGCCATAAGAAAGCGGCAGAGATCGCGCGGGATAGTGCGCACCCCGGAAATGATCTCTTTCAGCTTCTGCCTTCTGGAAGAAGGTGCAGGGTTATAAAGGCCAGGACTAGGCGCCTGAGAAACAGTTTCTATCCAAATGCAATTTTGGTTTTAAATGCAGTGTAAGGTGCCTCTATGGGAGTATATTGTATTTAAAAATGGGGTATCAGAGTTTTTAGGGGGCTAACTAGGCTGGGATAGCAGGCTTGTTGGTTTTAGAATGTCTGATGTAGATTTTTTTAATTTTGTTGTTCTGCAAGGGACAATGAGAATCAAGATTATCATATCTTCTCCAGCTCTCTCAACTGTTCCTCATAAGGCTTCGTTTCCAGACCCTTGACCATCTCAGTCGCCCTCCTCTGCACACCTTCCAGCTTTTCAATATCCTCCTCAAACTGAGGAGCCCCAAAATGGACGCAATATTCCAGGTGGGGTCTGACCAAGGCAGAATACAGTAGTGCTACCACTTGATCTGGGCACTAGACTTCTGATGAGGCAGCTTAGAATAGCCTTAGCCTTTTTTGCTGCTGCAACACACAGTTGGCTCACTATGGCCAGATTCCGTCCCATAAAGGGTTGGGGAGGGAATAGAATGACGTGCTTCTTTCTCTGCCCCCCAATTCTTGCCCATCTCCCCCCCCCCACCTTTCCCTGCCCCTCTGCAGGCATCAACATCACCAAAACGTGGTGGGAGATCAGCTCCTGCACTTTGTTCTGCGAGTTGGGGGCTGGGAAGATGGCCAACGTGACCTACAACTGGACTCTCACGGCGACGGGGGCCCCACTTTCCCAAAGCAGCCGACTCGACCTCGTCATGAGCCCCACAGATGCGCATCAGTCCTACTCATGCGGCGCGAAGGCTCTTGGGGTCCAGGTGAGACGGGACATCTCTCCCTACGAAGACTGCGGGGTCAAGGCTTCAGGTAAATGCCTTCAGGGAATCGCAGAATCAAAGAACGGTAGAGTTGGGAGGGGACCCCGAGGGTCATCTAGACCAACCCCCTACGATGCAAGGGACACGGCAGAAGTTCCTAAAATAATGCCTGGCATGGAGAAAGCAGAGAGAGGAAAGGTTTTCTCCTTCCCTCCTAAAACTAGAATTCATGGGCATCCAAGGAAGTTGACCATTGGCAGACTCAGGATGGATAATAAAATAATAATAATGGTAAAATTTTATTTATATCCCGCCCTCCCCAGCTGAAGCCGGGCTCAGAGCAGCTAACAACAATAAAAGTAACACAGCATTCTAAAATCAATTCATTCTAAAATCAATTCAGAATCAAATTAATGACAACCATTCTGTGAGGATTAACGAAGGAGGGGTCAGACTGTGCCTTGGCCAAAGGCCTGCGGCAGTCCCTGCGGGAAGATGTCAGGTTCCGCAGGGCCCTCGTCTTTTGGGACAGAGCGTTCCACCAGATCGGGGCCACAGCCGAAAAAGCCCTGGCTCTGGCTGAGGCCAGCCTAACCTCTCTTTGACTCAGGACCTCCAAAATGTTTTTATTTGATGACCATAAGTTCCTCTGTGGGACATACCAGGAGAGGCGGTCCTGTAGGTATGAGGGTCCTAGGCCGTATAGGGCTTTGAAGGTTAAAACCAGCACCTTAAACCTGATCCTGTACTCCACCGGGAGCCAGTGCAGCTGGTATAGCACCGGGTGAATGTGATCTCCCAGCGAAGACCCTGCAAGGAGTCTCGCTGCGGCATTCTGCACCCGCTGGAGTTTCTGGGTCAGTCTCAAGGGCAGCCCCACGTAGAGCGAGTTGCACTAATCAAGTCTGGAGGTGACTGTCGTGTGGATCACAGTGGCGAGGTCAGGGCGAGAGAGGTAAGGGACCAACTGCTTATTTCCTTAGGATAAAAGAAAGTCTTTCTTCACAGCAGCACAGAGTTAACCTATGGAACTCCCTCCCACTGGACAGCAATGGCCACCGACTTGGATGGATTTAAAAGAGGACTGGGCAAATTCATGGAGGAGGAGAGGGCTATGGAGGGCGACTGGCCACAACTGGAGGCAGCAGTGTTCTGAATGCCAGTTGCTAGAAATTGCAGGAGGGAGAGAGTTGCTCTTGTGCTCGGATCCTGCCACTAGCTTCCCTTTGGGGCACCTGGTGAGGAGGCTGGCCTGGATGGGCCCCCTTCGGCCTGATCCGGCAGCAGCCAGGCTCTTCCTGTCTTCTTGTGGAAACTCCAGGTGCAGGAGCAGTCTATCCAGAGTCCTAGGTCCTTAGGAGTATCCGGTCCCTGAGAGATTAGGATGCTTGGCTGGATGGGTCTGATCCTGCACGCTCTTCCCACGTCCTTATATTGGTGGTTTTAAGCCAATCCTTTGCCTCCTCTCTTTGCACAGCACTTGGGAGAGTTTGTGGTTTGGGGCTAAATTAGTTTATGTGATTTCCCAATAAACAAACATGAAACAATTACCTCTCTCCCTCTCCCTTCCGCAGGACTTTTCGTGGTGCTCTGCTACTGGGTTGCCAAAATCATCCTCACGCCCGTCCCCCTCTTCCTCCTCTATTATCATCACTTCAAGAAAGCCAAATCCGCACAATACACTGTCTCAAAGGAACGGACAGACGTGGACTACGAAGTCGTCCACTTTGAAGAAGCCAATTATGAAATGGACTACGTGAATTAATGTCCACACGGAAACGATTCCTCAGAAAAGGCGAGGGCCAAGTTTGCCGCTGCTTCCCACCCGCCCCAAAGTCTCCAAACATTATTTCCAGTCTTCCGGGAGTCGGCAGCATTTGAGCTCACCGGGGCTTCTTTCTCCCAGCTAAACAGTGTTAACGGAGAAATCCGAGGGCTCCCTTGGACAAAAACAAAGACACCAACCAGGATAACTTGGAGCAAAACAGCAGCCTGTAGGCTTGGCCTTTATTGGATACTGTCGCGACAGGACTCCCACCCGCAACAAGATGAAGCAAAATGGAAGTCCAGAACAAAAGGAGACCCCAACTTTTATTAGTTACTAATCCCCCAAACTACACCTCTAAGACTACATCACAACTACATCACAAAAAAGGAGGGGTTGAGGGAGGAGTTGTGGTGGTAACCTGAGTGTCCTGTCACCTGGCTGGTTCCCCCTTTCCCCCTCCCCATGAATACTTTCCAGGTGACAGAGGGGAGTTTGCAGTTTCCTGCCCCCAGAGGGAAGAGCTGATTATTGTCCTTTGTTCCAGTCTGTGCTGAATCCACTCCCATATGCAAGTTCTTTGTGATCTTGATGGTCTTCTGTCTAGGACCACCAGGGTTGGCATAGCAACTGGGCAGGGCTCCTGTGGATGTGCTGGGATGCTCAAGGGATTATGGCTGCCCTGTATCAAACACTCCCCATTTTGTAGTCCTTCCTTCATGGAGTCAAATAAAAGTGGAACGGTGTAAATCCGATGTATGGTTGATTTTCTATGAATTTATAACAGAAACATTGCTTATGTCTTTTGTGTGTGTGTGTGTGTGTGTGTGTGTGGTGTGTTTGTACAAACTGAATGATGTGGGGGGGGGGGGTTTCCTGCAACAACAGGACCCCTCTCTCTGCCAGTTTCACCCTCAAGGCTACCTTACAAGTCAGCTGGAAGGAAAGGGTCATAGATCTGAAGGTTTGGGGGGTGGGGAACCCCAATGCCATCAAGTCCAACCCCCCTGGGGTCATCCAGCCTGACCCCAGCTAAATCGAACACTCAACAGATTGCTGGGCAGTGTGCAATCACACACCTCCTCCCAAATAAATTCTGGGTAGCCCCCCCCCAAAAAGCACGCTCTTATCCCAATTTCCAGCAAAGAGGAACAGAATCACGGTCAAAGTTGATGGTCTGTCCCACAGCTGACGCTTGGAGCAGAGGGAGATGCCTTATGCAGAGTCAGGCCCTGGGCCTACCTAGCTCAAGGTGGCCCACACGGACTGGCAGCAACGGCTCTCTGGGATTTCAGGCAGAGGCACTGTCCCTGAGCTACCTCTTATTCTTCCACCCTTTCCAGAGTCATGCTGTATTAAGCCACAATGCTAGGCGCCATTTCCAGGCCCTATGGAACTCCACGCCACTTGCTTCTCAGCACATAGGGACAAGACTGGGGAGTGTGGAATCTGTGGCTGTTTCGGAGACCGGCCCCCTTGTGCTGTGGCCCTATATACAGGCTTTACCTGGGAGGAAGCGCCATGATTGGAACATAGTAGGGCTTACTTCTGAGTAGACATGCATAAGCTTGTGCCATTATTACCCCATCCATGACTGCTTCAATGGGCGGAACTGGCACTGCTCCTGGGGCCACATCATACCTGTTCTGAATTTGTAAGAATTCAATTGCTTAGTGTGGCAGCAGCTAAACTTTGGAACTCCCCACCTCTTGACACCAGACAGATGCTTTCAACTGGACTCTTTTCGGCACCCGCTAAAAACATTATTGTTTCGTCCAGATATGTAGAATGTTGGCATGTGTTCTAATCTGTTGTTGGTTTTAATTTTTTGAATGTTTTTAAGGAGTTGTTTTACTGAGAATTTTATTGCTTGTAAACTGCTTTGAGGGTTTTGGTTGTTTTACAGTCAAGAGCGGTGTCTAAATTACATGAAACAGATACGTAACAATGTTTCATTTAGTTTTCTTCCCTCTCCCCCTGGGCAATTGCAACACTGCCCTGGCTCCCGGTTTCGCTAAAATGAAATCAAAACCACCAAAGGTCTGTAGAAAGTTGTAAGGGCTTTTTCTGCCTAACGCTTTGCAAGGAAATCCATTCTCAAGAGACGTTAATTCACAAAACCCTGAGCATCTTAGGTCCAAGGTACTGCGGGGACAGTCTGAATCCTTATATCGCAGTTCCGTCACTGAGATCATCCACAGGATTTGCTCATTCCATGAATCCGTGAGGCAACAAGGAACTGAGCCTTGAGAGTCATTGGCTCAGCCCTGCGGAACTCTCTGCAACTGGAGATTCGATAGGCGCCTTCCAACTTTTAAAAGCTTGTGGAAAACTTTCCTATTCTGCCAGGCCTCTGCAAGCAATTGAGACACCCTTCCATGTTTAATTGACGCCCGTTTGTAACTGTGTGGTTCCATGCATTTTTGTTGGCAACGGCTTTAACGAAAGAGGGGTCCATATTTTTCATAAACAGATCATTTCGCCCTCCACAGACCTGAGCCTGTGTTGATGCGCTACTCAGAGAGGAGGGAGCGGCACCCCTGAAGGCTCAACAACTCTCTCCAGAAACTCCCCCTAACCAATTTTATTTTTTTACCAAGGCATTTTCCCAAAAGCCCAGAAGGAAACAAAACAAAGAAGGAAGGAGGGTGGTTTGCCATAAAACACGGTTGGCTGGGAAACGGGTACTGCTGAGGCGTATGTAACGAAGCAAGGCGTAATTAGGAAATGAAGCTCTGTCTTTTTTTCTATGCAGCAGAATCTGGTGCGCAGAAGGCCCAGTCCCTGAAGTCACACCTCCAGGCAGAGGTCTGGCTGACGAGGAGGCCACTTCCTCTGTCCCCCTAAAAAACAAAGGCGCTAGTCCTCATGCTTCTGCATAATCATGCTTTCTGGCCCACGTTGGACCAGTCTGGATAGTTGGCCTTGGTGAAGACTTGACGTTTTCATCCCCAAAAAAGTTTTTGAGTTTCTGCTGAAATGAGGCTGCATTTTAATGTTGTCTTTTAATCTTGTTTTTTAAGTTGTATTTCAATCGTTTTATATCTGGTGTTATCCGCCCTGAGCCCGGTCTTGGCTGGGGAGGGCAGGGTATAAATAAACATTATTATTATTATTATTATTATTATTATTATTATTATTATTATTATTATTATCATCATCATCATCATCATTATTGGGGTGACATAAACAGGAAGAGGCATAACTCAGGGACAGGGCACCTGCTGGGCATGCAGAAGGCCCCAGCTTCAATCCCCACTGGCAGCATCTCCAGGCAGGTCCGAAAATGCCCCCTGCCTGCAACCTTGGAGAACTGCTGCCGGTCCGTGTGGGCAGCCCTGGGCTAGGTGAGGCAATGGAGCTTGCTATAAAGCAGCTTTCCTGCACTCCTGAGACGCGTTGGGGGGGGAAGGACCTGGATCCCGAATGGCCAGTCTGGCCTGAGCCAGAGTCAGTCTCTCTCTGTGTGCTGTCCAAACTGAAGGAGGGGAGGGCTTGGTTGTTTGTGGCTCTACAGCGCCTCCTGCAAGAGTGGCCAGAGAGGAGCACTGCAGCTCAGTTGGGCCAAGGAGGCTGCAGCCCTTTTGCTGGCCTCTAGGTGGCAGCATTGGCTGGGAAACAGCAGCAGCAGCAGCGACTCCACCCGGAACATGCCCTAGATGAGAAAATAATATAGATTTATATCAAATGTGTTTATTTTGTGTGGGGTTTTTTCCCTTCTTTCTTTCCCCCCTTTTTCTTCTTCCTTTTCTCTTTTCCTTTTTGTGCCTCCTTTCTTGGTCTTTCTCATTTTGATTCGTTAAGAAAGAGATAAAAGCGTAATATGAAAACTGCAGTAAGTTAAAAGTGATGTTGTGTAACGTTTCTATCACTATTTATGTATTGTTAAAATCGGTTAATTGTAATGAATTGATGTAACAATTACTGTGGGCTTTTCCCCTTTGTTATTGTTGAATTCTAAATAAAGTATTATTCTTCTTTTAAAAAAAAGATGAGAAAATATAGCAGAGGGGCAGCGAAGTCTCCCGTCCCTCCAAACCGAGGAATCTCCTGTCCCCCAGTCCATCTTACAGGGCTGCCATCGCCTCAGCAATATTCCCACCCAGGAGGTGCCTTCCTTAAGCATCCGGTTTCCCTTTCCTCTCTTTAACCGTCTGGAGGGTGGGTGAGGTTCGGAGTTGACCACCTGCATTTTCTTCCTAATTATTTCCAAAGATGCCTGTTCTTGCCCAGCCAGGATTGCTCTGGACAATGAATGCAAAAGTCTCTAAGCGACATTGGCATCGAGTGCCAAAACACTGAACGGCGTCATTTTGGGGTTTGTTGCAGAAATTTATGTATAGGTTGGGGGGGGGGGTGTTGCCCCTCCAGCTGATATCTTGCACATGCAGCCCACTACCAAAACCAGCACCATCACTTTTGTGACTTGTCCCCACAAAACACTTCATCACAGTTTCTTCCTATCTATTCAAAGGGCCTTTGCTGCATGATACCAAATGTAAGAATTCACTGATCAATGTATCTGTGTACTGGCTCACTGGGAAAACTTCAGAAATTCCTATAGACATGTGAGCTCAGCTCCTCAGCAGCCCCTCTGCCTGAGTGAGAATCCCTTGCATCCTGATACCTGAGTGCCAGACAGGTAGCCGTTCCAGAAATAGCAAACCCAGATGAAGGCAAAAGGGTGGGATGAACTTGGCTGGGAAACAGGGAAATGTAAAGATCTCTTTTGTTTCACTTGATGGGCGTTTGGTGGAGGGCAAGGGGAACCATGGGGCAGGGACCAGGGTGCTCAGATTACGGCCGCCAGACCTCCCCTTTCATGACGTAACCATGATGTATGAGTGATGTAGTTGGGGGGGGTGTAACATGGGGATGAGCAGCTAATAAAAGTTTGGGTTCTCTTTTGTATGGGGCTTCCATCTTGTTCCACCTGGTGGCAGGTGGGAGTCCTGTCTTGACAGTCTTCAATCAAGACCAAGCTGACTGGCTGCTGTTTTGCTCTGGTATTCCTGGCTGGTGTCCTTGTTTTTTGTCCAAGGAAGCATCAGATTTCTCCGTTAATGGGTTTTATCTTCTTTTTAAAATGAAAAGAGTTTTCACGAATCTGTGGCTCCCGGGGGTTGGACTGGATGACCCTCAGGGTCCCTTCCAACTCTCTGACGCCACAAAATGTCTTTTAAATGAACCGACTCACCCTTGCTCCATCTGGCTCTGCCAGGCTGCCCCATCCGTGACCCCTTTTCTTTCTGCGCAGCCCCCACCCCTCAAAAGCCCCCCCACCCCAAACATCTGCCCCCGAGACTGGAGAACCGGCAAGGAAGCCCAAGCAGCCACGGCGGAGGCCTGTCAAAATCCCCATCCTGCCGGGGGCTGAGTGAGCTCGCTGCCCGCCCCGCGGCCCTGCTGGGCTCGGCATGGGAACAGAGCTAAAAATAAACCCGAGCAGACAGAAAATAAAACGGCAGTTTCTGGGTAGATTCTCCCGCTGGCTGAGTGGCACGCCAGGATCCTGTCGCTTCCTGAAAGACTGTCGAAATACAAGATCTCCCAGGACAGCTGCTCTGGAACCAGGAGGGACTTCAGGCCGGAGGGATCTGGCTGTGTCCGCTGGCTTGCATTGACTGCATTCTAATGCCTCCATTTTCAATTGATTGATTGCATTCGTATCTTGCCTTTTTCGATGGATGGGTGGATCGCACCTAAATCCCACCACTATTGATTGATTGCACTTATCACAGAATCATGGAGTTTAAGGGACCCCAAGGGTCATCCAGTCCAACCCGTTGCAATGCAATCTCAGCTTTATATTGAAGTTATATATATATATATATATATATATATATATATATATATATATGAGAGAGATAAATGTTAATGGATTTGCCAGGCAAACACATACATAAATGTATGGGCCACATGTCTGAGGCAGCACAGGAGGGCAGCCCTGGAGCCATTTTGGCTCCCAAACTGACCAAATGTTTTCTCTGCAAGGTCAAGGAAAATGGAAAAGCCTCCCCATTGCCTTTTCCTTCACAAATCCTGTCTTAAGTCTGTCTGTGTATGAATAGGGTGAGCCTGTGTCCTGGCTCAGGAACTAAGTATTTATCATTACAAAAGACAGGCCAGGTTCCCCAGGGTATCCAATCAAGTGAGCATTAACAAGTAACCTGCCAGATAGGAGATAAACAACGCACTCAGATTTCTGTTGTAGACCGCCCTTTCTGTGATGTAGGTATGATGTTTCTGGGGGTGGTCTTGGACTCCAGGGTGGGCAATTTAAAATGTCTATATAAGGGCAGGCACACCTTTGTTCTGGGTCCTCCTCCTCCTGCATGTGAGGGGAGAACCCTGTTGCAACAGTTCAATAAAGATCTGGCTTACTAGCTGCTTTGCTTCTCAATATTCTCTGCTTGGCCTCTGTTCTTTTCTCTGACCAATGGAGAACCTGCAAAGGACTCTGTAAGGGCTCTTCTGTCCCCCATAAGGGAATATGGGCAGATTTTCATTTATTACAAAACGTTTTTTGCAATGACCTTCAAATCAAAGAATTACATAGTTTTGTGCGTTGACTTTCCCACCCTCGTCTCCACGGTGTTTTTGCTCAGACTTTTTCCACTGCATTATCTCTTTATCCATTACCAAAAGTTCCTGTATTAGCAATTATTTTGTAATTTTTCTTTTGCTGCTTTTATCTCAAATGCTGTGCGCAATTTCATTTGACTGCAACGCTTTTCTAAATAGTTCACATTCTTCTATAGAAAGTTCATCCTGTTGCAACAGATCAATAAAGATCAGGCTTACAAGCTGCTTTGCTTCTCAATATTCTCTGCTTGGCCTCTGTTCTTTTCTCTGACTGATGGAGAACCTGCAACGGACTCTATAAGGGCTCTTCTGTCCACCTTAAGGGAATAAGGGCAGATTTCTGTTTATTACAATATCCCACCTGCTTCTTCCAAGGAGGTCAAGGCGCCCTAGACACTTCGCTGCTGCCGGTCTTATCCACACAACAACCCTGCAAGGGAGCTCAGGCGCAGGGCGAGTGATTGGTCTCTCCCAAGCCCTAGCCAAGCGCTCTAACCACTACACCAGGTGCAGAAGAAACACACTTAAGCCGTAAAGAATTCAGAGCCGAGGGATTTATTCCGAGTACCAGAACCTGACGTAGCTCATGGCCCTTCTGCATTCCCAGCCACCCCAGATTTTCCTCCTCCTCCTCCTTCCCCCACAGTTCAGATGTATAAACTTAGCCTTTTGTTGCTTTGCTCTGGGAAAACCACCAGGAGTCAGAAATCCTTGCAAGGCACCCAGAGGTCCGCTAGCGCTGAAACGTGGTGCTTTCGAGGGCATCGCAACTGCCTGCTGTCTCGACTTGACAGCTCAGGGAAGATACCTAGCTTCATAAATTCGTAGAAAATCCATACTTTAACCAACAGTCCTCATCCCAGCACCATTTTAACCCTTAAAGAAAGGTGAATTTATTCCCCAAGCGTGAGAGCACAGACATGGCCCCCCACCCAGGGGGTGACCAAGGGGCAACAAGAGACACTTGCAGAGGCAGTTGAGCAAGTCAGGTCTTCTGAAAGCCCCTCTCCAGACAAGTCCTGAGGGCCAGGAGATGTCGAGAGTTTTATTGTTCTTTTGGTGACTTAAGAGGTGTTGGGAAAGGGGTCTGATAAAGTGACCTCATGTTGAACTGGTGTAACCCTTGTGTACCCCTCCCCATTTGTGACATGCCCGTGATGTAGTGATGATGTATCAGTGATGCCTCTCAAAGTGTATTCTGGGGGAAAGAGGGAATGTTTAACAGAGGAGGTCGCCCCATGCTCAGGGTTCTTACTCCTGGGGGGGACCTGCTGTGCAACAATAAAGATCAAGGTCTACTGACTGTTGTTTTGCTCCAAATTACTCGGCTGGAACTTCTTTTACTAAGTGCATAGACCCATGGGGGACTTGCAACCCGATGAGCTAGGCTCTTGAGTAGTCTCTCACCCCAGATTATTTTCCATAACACTGCCATGATGTCATTGTGGAGCAGATAAAATGGGATACTTCTCGCAGGAACAGGCAACCGTGAGGGTTAGTGGGGGAGCCCCCAGGAAGACTCACCCCACAGACAGAAGAACAAGCACCTTTGGCTAAAATGGTATTTTGCAGGCGACACGAGTGCTGTCCGCCTGATCCAACCTTTTCCAGAGAAATCCAGAGAACCCCCCGGGAAAAGGGGCACTGCAGCAGGCTTTCAACTGCAGATTTGGGGAGACACCCCCCGCCAACAAGGAAGCTGGTAGGTGGGGCCCAGAGGGCAGGGCTCTTCTTCTTCCGAAACCTTTAATAATTACAAAAATAGACGACGGGGACTGTCGTAAAATAACGCTCCCTTCTGTCTCTCTTTCTCTCTCTGCTCATCACTCTCGCGTTGGGGAGAAATCAGTCTCGCAGTTGCCTCTGGGATGAGAGTGACGTGGCTCAGTTGTTCCATGGAATTGGAGAGTTGGAAGGGATCCCCAGAGAGTCAGGACTTGCGGCACAAGGATCCCCGACAGGTGGCCCTCCAACCTCTGCTGAGAAACCTCCAGGGAAGGAGAACTCTCCACCTTCTGAGTTTCAGCAACCGCGAAACCAGTGGGGGAGGTTCAAAATCACCACTGGGGGTCAGATATTGCCGGCCGGCTCCTTAGTGGTCCCCTAAACTGATTCATTTGGCACAAGTAAGATCCTCCCTCCGCCACCCTGAGATTCTCCACCCCAATACTTTTTCAAGGAACAAAAACAGAGGAAGACGACTGACGGCAGCCTCGCTGGCTCCCTGTTTTGTCTCGCAGAGTTGTGCATTCGGTGGTTCTTTTTCCTGAGCTTCTTTGCAGATCAACAACACACACATGCTCCCCACCTGCACACAGAGCTTGGGTTCCTGCCGACGTGATGAGAGCAAAATGTTTCTGGGGGGCGCTGTCTGTGACTGGCTGCTTTGGGAAATGTCTTGAGGATGATATTTGGGTGGTGTGAGCTAACAGCCGCCGTCCAAGAGGTTTCTGGGGCTGCAGCAGCTGGGTCTTCTTCAGAGGGCTTCCTTTTCTGCAACGAAGAAAGCAACAGGGACCCTTCTGCCTACTCTCTGGCCCCCAACCGGCTGCAAAGAGCCCCCCAAGGTGATCATTGTACTGTCTTGTCATAAACATGCAGCTCATTGAGAAAAGAAAGGGTGGAAGGATAGAAGGAAGAACAGTCCCAGGCAGAGAGAAAACAAGAGAAGGCAGGGTCTGTGTTGATGGCAGGAGACAAGCAAGGCTTCTTCAGGAAAGACCCCCATCAAATGGCAGGAAGGTCACCCCCCCCTTTCTCCCTCTCCTCCCCCCTAACTCAAGCACAGCACCAATTTCTGCGGGAGAAAACGGAGGGGTCAAGAAAGGACGTTTGGGCCGTTGGCAGGATGGGGAAATGTCCTTCCCAAGAGGTCCTGGAGCACTTCTTGCTCAGGAAGAGTTTGGGGCGGCAGAGAGGGACCCAATCCAGAGTCAAAGAGGAGGAGCAGAGGCTTCCTTCGCGGAGCCTGCAGAGAAACTGGATCACCAGGCACAACAACGTCAAGGGAAAGAGGGCAGCCGGAAGATCGGAGACAGAGGAAGCTCCTACAAAAGGGGAGAGACGGGGAGTGGATGTGGGTCAACAGGCACAAACCCCTCTGACATTAAACCTCCAAATCCATATTTTACCCCCAGAGGCCGTGGCGAATTAATTGCAATAACCGGGGCAAAAAGAGCTTGCTGCAAACGTGGGAGTCGATTTATGGCCTGTGGACAACAACGCGTTTGCCGTGACCCGGTTTTCAAAATGAAGGGGATCCCGGGAAACCATTCCCAGTGAAGGTGACTTGGGTGCAAAAGAGGTCAGGGAGCTCCTTCCCTCTTCCGTCCGCAAGTGGCCTTAAAGGTCATCTTGGGACAAATGAACCTGAAAGGAAAACGACGAGGTGAAGCCACCGGATTACGGGGCATCAGGGCATATCTGTTTAGCTGGGAACGACCCAGTTTGAGCCCCACGACTGAAGAGAAACCCTTCATGCATCTGATTCAGCAGACTGTGGTCCATGAAAACTTCTGAGGCCACAATTTATATTTGTAAAGGATTTCAGGGGCTGCAAGAATCATGTTTCGTTTGGGTTTTTTTGTTGCAGCAAAATTAGTCACCTTGCAAGGAACTCCTCACTGCTAGGAGATCCAGCACAACCACATCTGACGTATCTCCAACTTGCACCATTTCAAGCTGGGCTGGTTGAAACGGCGCTCCTTAAATCCAAGCAAGGTGGATTTAATGTTAGTATTTTAACCTTTGTTTTTGTTGTTGTTGTTGTTGCAAAGGAGGGTGGGCAGGAGCAGATCTGGCCCCCCTTTAAACAGAGAGCTGGGGGTCCTCCCTGACTGCTGAGGTTCGGCCGGACCCAAAGGAGGACAGGGAGACACGGAACGCAAACCCACACACACGCAGCCCCCCACCTGGCAAAGGTGCATCACCTCCTTCCTCTCGTCCGGCTTTCACCTCTTTCGGAGCCTCTTCATGAAGCAGCAGGTGACGGTGACGAGGACGGTGACGCCCATGAAAAGGGCACTGGAGACGCCCGCCAGGAGAGGGATGAACAAGGTGTCGATGGCTGGGGAGAGGAGAGGAAGAAACGGAAGAGGGTCAAGAGGGCATTGGGCCAGGTTTAAAAGCACCTTTCCCAAAAAACCAGAGTCCTTTTCGTTGGGATAATTCAGAGAGAAATTCCCAGCTGTCAAAAAATGTGGGAATGTTCAGGGATGCAGGAGAAGATATATTGTTTGATTATAGCCTTTCCAACTTGTGTTAACAAGTTCACAATTTAGCAGAGTAACATTCCCCTTTTTAAACTCACAGCGGATGCATTTGCTCAGGCTGACTAAAGCCTCTAGAATAACTGTTCTGGTATTTCCCCCTTAAAGGTAAAGGTACCCCTGCCCGTATGGGCCAGTCTTGCCAGACTCTAGGGTTGTGCGCTCATCTCACTTAAGAGGCCGGGAGCCAGCGCTGTCCGGAGACACTTCCGGGTCACGTGGCCAGCGTGACGAAGCTGCTCTGGCAAGCCAGCACCAGCGCAGCACACGGAAACGCCGTGTACCTTCCCGCTATAAAGCGGTACCTATTTATCTACTTGCACCCGGGGGTGCTTTCAAACTGCTAGGTGGGCAGGAGCTGGGACCGAACAACGGGAGCTCACCCCGCCGCGGGGATTCGAACCGCCGACCATGCGATCGGCAAGTCCTAGGCGCTGAGGATTTACCCACAGCGCCACCCGCGTCCCTCATTTCCCCCTTATTATATAAAAGATGAGACATGACACAGTCTTCTATAAAAGTATAAAAGAGTTTACTCACTCACATTCTGTTCACAATCGGATGCCAGAAGGCAGACTTAGCTTAGAAAAGTAACATACACCTGTAAACTATCTCATAAGGAGACCGTCCCTTTGTCCTCTCTTGGCTGGAAGCATCTTTGGCTAAGCAGATGTTGCTTCTTCAACGCATGTAGTCAAAGGAGAGAGGTGGCTGCCCTGCCCTGTGCTTTTGTCGTTACCTGCAAAATTCCTCTTTGAACCTGTTGGGCAATAAACTTTGGTCTACATCTATTTGCTCCGGTTGGTGGCTGGACTCCTTCCTTCATTCCTGCGGACTCTGCCTGAGCAGCCGGGGGACTGAGCAGCCTCGCACCTAGATTTTTCTGTAACACCCCTAAGTCCATGATTGGTCAGGGATGAATGGATGGAGGTTGGATGCAGTGAAAGCAAGGCAGATCTTTATTTTTCTGTGGCAACAGAGACACCGAACCCTTTTAAGGGTGTGCGTTTGGCACAGAGAAGAAGGACATCTCCTCTACAAACCGCCAGCAATCTCATCACCCATAAGGCGGGGTGAATGTGGCTCAGGCAGGCCAAGGTGTGATATTCCTGAGGATCTGGCAAATTTTACGTAGTTCCAAACACAGTTTACACAAGACATTAGCATTTGATAAGACCGTCAGACATCTCTCAATGCAGAGAGCACCTTGGCAAACAATGGCAATGAATAGCAAGGAGGTTCATAGATATAGGAGATGAATCCCTTCAGGAACGTCCCCTGCTTGCTATCGGCCTCCCTGTTCTCAGGCAAGGGGGACTGAGGAGGCAAAGGAAATATTGAGCGTCTTTAGGAGAGCCAAGATGGCTTTGGGATTGCTCTCCTGTACTATTGTAGACATGTGAGTTATATGCTTACGTATGTGTGTTTACCTCATGCAATTATCAACATTTATTCTATATTTAAGACCTTAGAATCAGTTAAATCTTAGAATAGCTTTGGAAGTGGATATAGGCTGCAGGGTTAGAAGTAGAAGATAGTGTATTTTAAAACAGTTGTCAGAGCTGCCCCTGGTCCCAGCTCACAGAGGACCAACGCCAGTCCGTTGTTATATTAAATAGTCTTTATTGAAGTTCAGTTTCTCATTTACAGCCACGGCGCGCAGCTCTACGTCTTAAACCCTAGACCGCCGAAGCTCCGTCTGAGTCTCCTCCCCCCAGACACCAGTTTAAGACCCTAGCCTTGCTCCACCTCTTCCTCTGCTCCCTCTTCCTCTGGGTCCGCCTGTCCGCTGGGGTTTTCCCCTTTCTAGACTCTTCTGACGCTGAGTCCCCTGAGTCTTCCCCCTCCCTCCGGCGGGCTTTAGGACCTGGTTCCCAATCCGGGCTTCCTGCTGTCCCGCGCGCCTGTACATTTGAACTTGGCGCCCAGCCTGCCACCTTCCTTCTGACCGTTATACTGCTCCTGTCACTGCTTCCCTCTTCGGGGATGCCAGCTGGGCCTGACTCCTCCTCCCTGCTCGCCGGAGGAGACGCTGACTCTGACCTATGGGGCTCTTCCCCCCCACTACGCTCCGGTGGGGAAGCTGGTCCTGATTTCCAGCTACTGCTCTGGGAGTCTCCGCTGGCCCCCTGCTTCTGGTGTGTCCCCCCTGGGACCCCCCTTGCCCTGGCCATCGGCGCCCCCTTCTGGGAATCTTCTGATTCGCTGGAGAGACTCATGGAATCTCTCGGGCCGCTTTCATACTCCCCTACGCTGCCCTCAGATTCTTCCCCCTTGCTCTCCATTTCCTCTCTCCCCTGCGCCTCTGCTCCTGAGCCCCTGACAACAGTATTATTTGTAAGTGATAAAATGTGAAGATTTTTACGGTAAAAGTAAGTGTGATAAAAAAAGGTTAAAAATTATGATATATGAAACTGCTAAAGATGAGGTAAAATGAAAATCAGCTGGGGGGACTTGGGGAAGTTCACCTAACAATGTTTAGAAAAAATAAGGATGAGACAAGAATTTGTTTGTATTGTTTGTTTTTATGTTTGTATTGTTTATCTGTGTTAAGAAATGAATTTTTAAAAATGGGGGGGGGGGAGACCTTAGAATTACTATAACAGGCGACTGACAGCCCTCTCCTCCTCCACATATTTGTCCAACCGGATTTTTAAGGCACCAAGGTTGGTCATCACTGGCTCCTGTGGCAAGGAGTTCCACAGTTTAACTCTGCGCTCTGCAAAGAAAGCCTTTCTTTTCATCCATGAAAAAGGACACCGTCTGCCCCAAATCTCCCAACAGGAAGATTTTGCCCGACTCCACTCCCCCTCCCGAAAAAAGAAGGGGTTACTCACCCAACGTGTACGGATAGACAGTGACCATGTTGGACTTGGCGGACCCAGCCTTGTACCAGCTGAGGTCCGGGTAGCACACCCAGGCGGTGACGGCGCAGTGGTACTTGCCCTCGTCCGACGGCTGCACCCCGTGGAGGCGCAGGCGGTGGCTGGTGGGGCCGGCTTTGTCCACGCTGACGGCGCCCCCCGAGGGCCGGCTGGCCAAGTCAGCCACCCCCTCGCGGCTGACGGAGGCCAGCAGGACCCCGTGAGAGGTGGGTCCCTCGTCGGGCAGCTCCACCCACCAGCTGAGGGCCAGGGCGATGTCCTGCGTGGCTTCCACCGAGACGTTGCAGCGCACCTCAGCCGTGTCCCCGCGGTAGATGGTGGCGGACGGCAGCCACGCCGTGGCCTCAAGCACCACCGCTGCAGGGGGGGGGGCAGAGAAGAGGACGGATTCAGCATCGCCAAACCCCAGCAACATACCTCAGAGACACTCCTCTGCCTGGCAGCTTCGATTATCATTTTTCTTAACCAAACCAATTTCCTGGCAGAAATAGAAAGATCCTTGTAAAAGAGCAAATATAATGTTTTCTGATATCTGACGAAAACAAAGAAAGAAATACAGTAACTTGGAACTGTGTGTGAAAAAATTGTAGAAATAATAGTACAATGAGTCTAATCGGAAGCCAAATAGGTTTGTTTTGCTTTGTTTTCTTCTTCTTCCTCTTTTCTTTTCCCCCTTCCCTTCGCTCCCCTCCCTTCTTCTTCTTTATCTCTTTTCCTTTTTGTGTTTCCTTTCCTGGTCTTTCTCTTTTTGATATGTTAAGAAAGAGATAAAAGTGTATTATGAAAACCTCAGCAAGTTAAAAGTGATGTTGTGTAATTTCTTTCTTAGTATTTATAAAATGTTGGTTAATTGTAATGATTTGATGTAGCAACTACTGTGGTTTTTTCCTTTGTTATTGCTGAATTCTAAAAAAAGTTGTATTCTGTTAAAAAAAAATGAAAACCCCAAACCGGACAGTAAAGTCACGGGAAGTTTAAAGCAAGTCAAAAGCAAAAAGAAATTAGAAGCAGGATCCACGGGCCTTTGTGGGGGGAATTGCCTGAACTGCCTGCCTGGTGGGAGAGAAAGGTTTTCAGCAGGCATTTAAAAATTGGCACAGAAGGCGCCCGCCTGGTTCTGTTTGCCCTTTTAATTTTACATTAACTAAAAAGACATATTCAAAAACTATTGTTCGATTCAACTGCACAGGGGATTTTATTTTTATTTTTACGGTTTATTTCCTCTTCCTCCTTTTTCTCCTCAAACCACCTTGGCAGGTAGGTGAGGCTGAGAGGGAGCGACTGGACTAAGGTCACACACAGTGAGCTACTTCAACTCTGCTCAGATACTTGGAAAGCCGATGTGAATTTTAACCGGCCGATTTTAACTTTCCCCATGTTTTAAACTATTGCATTTTTTCCTTGATTGCACTGTTTTGTCTTATTTAAGCCGCTTTGAGGTTTGTCTTTACAATAAAGCAGTGTGTGTGTTTTATGAAATAAATATACAGTCATACCTCGGGTTACAGACACTTCAGGTTGTGTGTTTTCGGGTTACGGACGCGCCAAAACCCATAAGTACTGGCAGTTGCATATGCTCAGAGGTGCTAAATCGCGCTTTGCGCATGCACAGAAGTGCCAAAACGTGACCCGCACGTGCACAGACGCAGCGCTGCAGGTTGCGAATGCTGTGGGTTGCGAACATGCCTCCCACATGGATCATGTTCGCAACCCGAGCGTCCACTGTAAATGAATAAATATATGTAAAGAAGAAGGAGGAGGAAGAGGAGGAGGAGAAGGAGAAGGAGAAGGAGAAGGAGAAGGAGAAGGAGAAGGAGAAGGAGAAGGAGAAGGAGAATCTAAACAGGACATGAGAGCAGAATCAGCTTTAACGGTTCCAGGGCTGCAAAGTGTCCTTATGCCAGCAAAGGAGAGAGCAAATTTGGGGACCCAAAGCCAGCTCAGTGACCCCATACGCACCTTCCGATTTCATGTCCACTGTCAGAGCCTCGGACCGGACACTGGCCACTTCGCGCAGCTTGTCGCCAGGGGAGCGCACAAAGGCCCACACCACGCACCGGTAGGAGCCCACATCGCTGGGCTGCGCCGACTCAATCCGCAGCTGGTAGGAGCCCAGAGGAGAGGCCAGTTTCTGCAGGGAGACGTGCCGCCGGCCGACGTCGCGGTTGGCATAGCTGTCGCCCAGGACGAGAGCCCCGTCCGGGTCCAAACGGGCCACCAGGCGCCCTTCTCCCTCACTGCCCTGGCTCACTTCCCAGCCAAGGGAGTAGACGGTGTGAGGCAAAGGGGTGGCCTGGAGGCCAGAGGCGTTGCAGAGGAGTTCCAGGGCTTCTCCAGAGCCGACGCGGACTTTGGCGGGGCTGGCGGAGGCGGCCAGCTGGCTGGCTGAAAGCAGAGGAAGAGAAAGTCAGGGGTGAGAAGGTCAGAGCAGCCCGTGCGAAAAGGATCAAAGGGTCCCAGCAGATCCCGATTTTGACAGGAGTCAACCATGTGATGCAGCAGCAAAAAAGGCTAATGCAATTAATTCTAGGTCCAGGGAGGTCATAGTTCTGCTCTCTTCTGCCTTGGCCAGACCCCACCTGGAATAATGTGTCCAGTTCTGGGTACCACAATTTAAGAAGAATGTTGACAAGCTGGAAGGTGGGCAGAGGAGGACAAGAAGGCCTTATGAGGAGCAGTTGAGGAAGCTGGATATGTTTAGTCTGGAGAAGAGGAGACTGAGAAAAGGTATGAGAGCCATCTTCAAATACAGTGGTACCTTGGTTCTCTAATTTAATCTGTTCCAAAACCAAAGCGTTCCAAAACCAAGGCACGCTTTCCCATAGAAAGTAATGCAAAATGGATTAATCCGTTCCAGACTTTTAAAAACAACCCCCCAAACAGCAATTTCACATGAATTTTACTATCTAACAAGATCCTTGATCCATAAAATGAAAGCAATAAACAATGTACTGCAGTCACACAATCAACCAATAGCTGAACTGGGTTCCACACAGTCACAAAAACAAAAGAAAAAAGTCGCAAAAACAAAAACGCAAAGTAAATAGCAAAACCAGACAGACCTCAACGTAACACTCAAAGCGGAGCACGTTCGGCTTCTGAAAAAAGTTTGCAAACCGGAATACTTACTTCCAGGTTTGCAGTGTTTGGGTTCCAAGTTGTTTGAGTCCCAAGGGACCACTGTATCTGAAAGGCTGACCCATGGAAGAGGGAACAAGCTTGTACAGTGGTACCTCTGGTTGCGAACGGGATCCGTTCTGGAGCCCCATTTGCAACATGAGCAGAACGCAACCCACGTCTGCGCATGCTGCAATTCGCCACTTCTGTGCATGTGTGTGACATCATTTTGTGTGTCTGTGCCTGCGTGAGCGGCGAAACCCAGAAGTAACCCTTCCTGGTACTTCTGGGTCGCCGTGGGATGCAACCTGAAAAGACGTAACCTGAACCGAACGTAACTAGAGGTATGACTGTATTCTCCTGCTCTGCAGGGGGACACAAACCAATGGATCCAAATGGAAAGAAAGGGGTTTCTGACAACTTTAGGAAGAGCCATTTGGCAGTGGAGCAAAAGGTGGTGAACTCTCCTTCGCCGGAGGTTTTTCAACAGAGGTGGGATGGCCACCTGCCAGGGATTCTGTAGCAGTGATTGCGGGGGGGGGGGAAGGTGTGTGGACTAGAGGACCTTTGGGGTCCCTTTGAATTTGTACGATTCAACGGATGCAGGACTCGCAGCGAAGGAATCCCTGGCAGGTGGCCACCGAACCTCTGCTTCCAAACCACCAGCGAAGGCGAATCCGCCACCTTCCGAGGGAGCCCGTTCCACTGCCAAACGGATCTTCACCCTCAGACTCTCCCATCTCCAAGAGCCACAGTGGATCCATCTGCTCTGTGGATCCCTCCTCCCGAGGAAAACTCACACAGGGTAAGGAGTCTCTATGGAAGTAAGGTAAAGGTAAAGGGACCCCTGACCATTAGGTCCAGTCGTGACCGACTCTGGGGTTGCAGCGCTCATCTCGCTTTATTGGCCGAGGGAGCCAGTGTACAGCTTCCGGGTCATGTGGCCAGCAGGACTAAGCCGCTTCTGGCGAACCAGAGCAGCGCACGAAAACGCTGTTTACCTTCCCGCCAGAGCGGTACCTATTTATCTACTTGCACGTTGACATGCTTTCAAACTGCTAGGTTGGCAGGAGCTGGGACAGAGCAACGGGAGCTCACCCCGTCGCGGGGATTCGAACCGCTGACCTTTGGATCGGCAAGTCCTAGGCTCTGTGGTTTAACCCACAGTGCCACCCGCATCCCATTCTATGGGAGTATATTGTATTTAAAAATGGAGTACCAGAGTTTTTAGGCTGGGAATAGCTGGGATAGCAGGCTTGCTGGTTTTTGAATTTTTCAATTTCGTTGTTCTGTATGGGACAATGACAATAAAGATTACTGTATCGTATTGTATCATATCGTACCTACGGTGCGGACGGTGACTTGAGCCAGCACCACCCGCTTCTCTGCAATCTGCTGCCAGCTTCCGTCAGGATCCTGGATCCACTCCCCGGCGACGCAGTGGTAGATCCCTGCGTCTTCGGGCCTCAGCCAGCCCAGGACCATCTGGTACCGCCGGTCTCCCGTCTTGGCCAGCGACAGCTCTTGCGCCCGGTGGCGCTCGGCGAATCTCTCGCCAGCCTCCACGGCGAAGTCTCGGCGCACAGCGATCACCTCCTGCAGAGGCTGGACGTCCCTGGAGGCGTCGGGGGCGGACAGGCCGAAGGAGACGGAGAGGTGGACGTGCTGTGGGGTCTGGCTGCTCACGGCGCACGTCAGCTGGAGGTCCTGGCTTTCCCAAAGCGTCAGCTGGAGCGGAGAGGCGGGCACAGCCCCCCGGCTGCGCAAAGGGGGCTTCGGGGCGGAAGGAGCAGCCGGCAACACGGAGAGCTTGTCGGGGATGACTGTGGGGCAGGAGGAAAAGCGGATCAGGGCCCCCGTCAAGCGCATCAGGCGATGGGGAAATTACGGCTCTGCAAAAATGGGCGTCTTAGGCAAAACCGCACCCGAAACACATACCATATTTTTTGAAGAAGAGTTTGGATTTGATATCCCGCTTTATCACTACCCAAAGGAATCTCAAAGCGGCTAACATTCTCCTTTCCCTTCCTCTCCCACAACAAACACTCTGTGAGGTGAGTGGGGCTGAGAGACTTCAGAGAAGTGTGACTAGCCCAAGGTCACCCAGCAGCTGCATGTGGAGGAGCGGAGACGCGAACCCGGTTCACCAGATTACGAGTCTATCACTCTTAATTACTACACCACACTGGCTCTCTATAGTGCTCTATAGGACACACTTTTTCCCCTCCAAAAATGAAGGGGAAATGTATGTGTCCCCTATGGAGCGAATGCAGGCTCCTTGGCTTCAGCGATAGCAACGCAAAGCCTTCAAAGTGCAGAGGGAGCGCTCCCCCCACGCTCCGGAGGCTTCGCGTTGCTTTCACTGAAGCCGTCTGAAGCCCCCAGAGCGCAGTGGGAACTCCCGCTGCACTCTGGGAGCTTCAGACAGCTATCCGCAAGCCTTTGGAGTGCAGCAGGAGTTCCCGCCTGTGCTCCGAAGGCTTGCGGATAGCCGCCTGAAGCCTGGAGAGCGAGGGGGTCGGTGCACACTGATCCCTCTGGCTCTCCAGGGTTCGCTTCGCTGGAGAGGTGCTGCACAGTTTTCCCTCTCTGCGCAGCGCCCCTTCAGCGAAGCGGAAGGAGAAATGGAAGGGGCTACGTTTCTCCTCCCGCTTCGCTGAAGGGGCGCTGAGCAGAGACGGGGAGAATTTCCCCCTCCCCTGTTCTCCCCCTCCTATAGTCCGGTGCGTCCTATAGAGCGAAAAATACTGTACGTTTGTTAAGGGGGATCTGCACTAAGGTTCTGGTGAATTTTCAAGGGGGATTTAATGGTATTTTGAGGCACTCTTTCTCCAAATCGAGGCATGCATAGACAGGGGTACCTCGGTTTTCGAGCATCTCAGAACTTGAACATTTCGGTTTTCGAACGCCGAAAACCCGGAAGTCATTGCTTCCATTTTCAAACACGCCTTGGAAGTCGAACAGCTTGCACTATGTGTTTTTCCAACTGGGCTCACAGCCAGCCCTTTGCGCCTCGGTTTTCAAACATTTCGGAAGTCGAATGTTTTCTTGGAACGGATTACGTTCGAGAACCGAGGTACCACTGTATAACACACACGCCGGTTAGAGAGTTGCACCGCACTGCAAAATTGAGAAAAGCGCAGATTCCAAAAAGTGTGTTTTGGTTTGCATGTTGGTTCGAGAAAAGAGAATGAGGACGTTTCTCATGAAAAATCGGCTGGTTTTTCGTTCGACTCTGAGCCCACCCGGCTTCTGTGCGTTGTGCTCACTGCTAGTTGTACTGAAATTAATCAGCAAGGTGAACGTAAATTCATTCATTTCAATGGGTCTACACTTGAGTAGAATGTATTGCATTTCTACCCCCCACCTTTTTCTCCAGGGAACTCAAGGGGGGCCACAGGGTTCTCCCCCTCCCCATTTAATCCCCACAACAATCCTGTGAGGTAGGTTGGGCTGAGAGAAGCCTTGAGGTCCCACCCAGAGCATTTCATGGCTGAGTGCAAATTTGAACCCTGGTCTTTCCAACGTCATAGTCCAGCGCTCTAACCACTACACCGCACTGCCCGTTTTGTTTTATTTTATTTTCCACCCTTCACTCAAAGGTCCCAGGGAGAGCTATGAAAACGTAAAGCAGTTTAAAAACCTACTTTTAAAAAACAACAACAACAACAACAAAACAACACTTCCATTTTAAAGTAAAGGTCATGGGACCCCTGACCATCAGGTCCAGTCACGGCCGACTCTGGGGTTGCGGCGCTCATCTCGCTTTACTGGCCGAGGGAGCCAGCGTACAGCTTCTGCGTCATGTGGCCAGCAGGACTAAGCCGCTTCTGGTGAACCAGAGCAGCGCACGGAAATGCCGTTTACCTTCCCACCAGAGCGGTACCTATCTACTTGCACTTTGACGTGCTTTCAAACTGCAAGGTTGGCAGAAGCAGGGACTGAGCGTTGGGAGCTCACCTCATCGCGGGGATTCGAACCACCGACCTTCTGATCGGCAAGCCCTAGGCTCTGTGATTTAACCCACAGCGCCACCCGCATCCACACTTCCATTTTACAGACAAACAAAATACATTTTAAATTCAATTTCTCTCCTGTCCTCCCTCCCAAAGAAGCCAGGGGCGCTAAGTACGCCATCAAAGCATCTTGAAACCAGTTTCAGTGGAGAAGCAGACTGGGAAAGATATCCAGAAGGACATGAGAAGGGTCCGCTGGATCAGGCCCAAGGGAGACTATCGTGCCCACGGTGGCCAACCAGGCGCCCATTACAGGAAACCCACAAGCACAATCTGGACACCAGAGAAACACTCTCTTCTCTTGCAGGTCATTCTGGCTAGTAGGCCTTAATAGCCCTCTTCTCCTTTACGAATTTATCCAAACCTCTTTGAAGCCATCTAGGCTGGTGGCCAGCACTCCCTCCAGTGGCAGGGAGTTCCACAGTCTAACTGCACTGGCTCTTGGTGCAGGGACAGAGAAGAGAGGTGGATACAATTCCCTTTAATAAAAATACTATTTTTTAAAAAAAGCCCAAGGTCCGCAATGAGCAGAGGCACGAGTTCCCAGCCCCGGAAAGATTTCTTTTCTGGATTTAGCTGCCAGGAGGATGTGGGGGCTTCAGATGGGGAGCCAGATGGGCCCCCCTCCTCCTCTCACGCCCCCCCCCCACAGCCCGCCCCGCAGGGCTGCCCCACTGGGCAGAACTTGGCCTGCAGACAAGTCCAGACTCAGAAGCCATCTGCTCTTCCCAGCCGCTAAACGGATTAGCGGAGCAACGGACACAGCAGCGACCTCGGGGAAAATCACCATTGCTAATGCAATAAACCTCCACGTCAGACGACCGCGGAAGGTGCCTGCATCCCACAGTCAGTCCCAGAGGCAGCAAGGTGCAGTGGTTAGAGTGTCGGATGAGGACCAAGGTTCAAATCGTCCCACTTGGGCGTGAAGCTCCTCAGGGCCGGTCACAGCATCTATCGGGCTTGCCTAACTGACAGGGTGTTTTTGAGGGGATTCAATGAGGACCAGGACCTGGAGAGAACAGGGTTCGAATCCACCCACGGCTGCCCCGAAGCTCACAGAATTTGACCTTCAATTAACATAGTATTGCCTATTTAAATAGGCATTTTCGAATGCCTAAGGAAGTCAGGCTGCTGGATCAGGCCATCTCGGCCAGCCCTCTGTTCTCATGGTGGCCAAATACCCCACAGGACCTAGCAATCCAGATAGACTGCCTCGGGAGCTGGAAGTTCCATTAGGTCATTGGAAGAGCCTACTGGATCAGGCCAATGGCCAGCCGGAAGCCCAAAAGCAAGCCCAAAACCCGAGCGCAACTCTCCCCGCTTGCAAGTCCCTGCACTTCCTGCCTCCGTGGAGGGACAGCAGAGCCATGGGAACATCAGGAGAGTCTTGCCCATCAGAGCCAGCGTGGTGCCGCGTTTGCAGAGCCTTCAGCTGCAGTGGCAGTCTATCTACATTCCTAAATTCTTGGGCGAATTTGAGGAGGAAAACTCTGATGCTAAACCTCTCCTGCCTTGCAGCCATACACATTCATGCAAAAGGCTTCGGGTGCAAACCCCAAGAAAAGAATCCGAACCTGCTGCCTTCTTTGGGAGAAGAAAAGGCAAAGGAGTAGGCCTTACACAAATCCCTAAGGCAGCTGGATGGCGTTTTGTACGCCTCCCTCCGGCAATGCCAGGAGCCACGCTTGTGCCAAATGTCTTGCTCCGCTTTCCTTTGGACCAGCGGGGCCGAGGAGGGGGGTGCCTTGTCATCGGGGCAGCCCAGGACCTCCAGACCTGCCAACCAGGCTTGTACCCTAGAGGGGTCAGTTCAGTGCTGCCAAACAGCAAAAGCAACACAGGAGGCGCCAGGTAAGACCCCGGTCCTGAAAGATCTTCACTGGCTCCCAGTACGTTTCCGAGCACAATTCAAAGTGTTGGTGCTGACCTTGAAAGCCCTAAATGGCCTCAGTCCAGTAGACCTGAAGGAGCGTCTCCATCCCCATCGTCCAGCCCGGACACTGAGGTCCAGCGCTGAGGGCCTTCTGGCGGTTCCCTCATTGCGAGAAGCCAAGTTACAGGGAACCAGGCAGAGGGCCTTCTCGGTGGTGACACCCGCCCTGTGGAACGCCCTCCCACCAGATGTCAAGGAGAAAAATAACAATCAAACTTTTAGAAGACATCTGAAGGCAGCCCTGTTCAGGGAAGCTTTTCATGTTTAATGCTGTATTGTGTTTTTAATATTCGATTGGGAGCCGCCCAGAGTGGCTGGGGAAACCCAGCTAGATGGGCGGGGTATTATTATTATTATTATTATTATTATTATTATTATTATTATACCAGTCTCTGCAGCCACAGCAGGCACTGTGATTCTCCAGCGATTTGACTTCACTCCATTGTCTCTTGAGACAAAAGGGGAATTTGACCCCTGGGAGAACAGGGGGCTGGGCTAGGATCCAGAATGACTCTCCTTACGTTTTCAACTTTCTCCCCCCCCCCCTTTTCAGTTCTGCCCCTCCGACACCCCTCCGTCGCCCCCGTACCTCTCAGCTCCACCTTGCTGCTGTAGGTCCCGTGGTACTTGGAGTCGGTGGTGGGGGTGTAGCACTCGTAGACCCCCGCGTCCTCCGGGCGCACCCCCTTGATCCGCAGCGCCACGGCGTCCCCCCGCAGCCGCTGGATGGAGACATTGCCCGCCTGCACCCGGGGCGCGAAGACGGCGTAAGGGAACTTGGGGTCCTTGGTGCTGACCACACCGATGGAGATGTCGGGGGCCGAGGGGCGGTAGAGGAACCACTCAAAGTGCTGCAGGATGGGGCCCTCGTACTCCGAGACGTTGCAGGGGATGGAGACGGGCGTCCCTTCCACGCGGTACAAGGGCCCCGGAGGGAGGTGGACTTCCCGGGCGCCGGCGCTCAGGGCTGCGGGGAGAGAAGAGGAGACGGCATTGCAGAACTTGGGGAGGGGAGGGTCTCCTAGGGGTCATCCAGACCAACCCCTGGACATGCAAGAATCACAGCTCACAAATCGCTGACGGGTGGCCACCCAAGCGCTGCTGGAAAACCTCAAATGGGCCGTGGAATTGCAGAACTGGAAGGGAACCCCTGGGCTCATCCAGACCAACCCTGCAGTTGTGGTTAGAACAGGGTCCTAATTCCTCACTCACTTGGGTGACTGACCTCAACCTAATTATGATAAGCTAATTACGATATCTCTCTCTCTCATTTAATTATATTTTTCAAACTCAAATAAAAAAAAATCAAGGTCATATAAATAAATAATAGATATATATATACATATATAATAAATGTACCGACCAAACACGTATATAAATATATAAACCACATGTCTGAAGCACCACAGGAAAACAGCCCTGAAACCATTTTGATTCCCAAACTGACCAAATGTTTTCTCTGCAAGGTCAAAAGAAAATGGAAAAGCCTCCCCACTGTCTTTTCCTTCACAAATCCCGTCTTAAGGGTATGTCTGTGTATGAATAGGGTGAGCCTGCAATCTGGCTCAGGAACTAAGTAGATATCATTACAAAAGACTGGCCAGGCTCCCCAGGGTATCCAATCAAGTGAGCATTAACAGGTAACCTGCCAGATAGGAGATAAACAACGCACTCAGATTTCTGTTGTAGACTGCCCTTTCTGTGATGTAGGTATGATGTATCTGAGGGGTGGTCTTGAGCTGTAGGGCAGGGAATTTAAAATATCTATATAAGGGTGGGCACACCTTGGTTCAGGGTCCTCCTCCGCCTCCTGTGTGTGAAGGGGGCACCCCATTGCAACAGATCAATAAAGATCAGGCTTACTAGTTGCTTTGCTTCTCAATATTCTCTGCTTGGCCTCTGTCATTTTCTCTGACTGATAGAGAACCTGCAAAGGGCTCTATAAGGGCTCTTGTGTCCCCCATAAGGGAATAAGGGCAGATTTTCGTTTTACAAAACATTTTCGCAATGACCTTCAAATCAAAGAATTACATAGTTTTGTGCGTTGACTTTCCCACCCTCGTCTCCACGGTGTTTTTGCTCAGACTTTTTCCACTGCATTATCTCTTTATCCATTACCAAAAGTTCCTCTGTTAGCAATTACATTGTCATTTTTCATTCGCTGCTTTTATCTCAAACGCTGCCTGCAATTTCATTTGACTGCAATGCTTTTGCAAAATAGTTCACGTTCTTCTCTATAAAGTTCATCCTTTGGATCTCTTGATTTCGCCGTCAGCTTTGCCCTTTCTGCCTAGTTCCTTATTCGAAAGCCATTCCTCCTCAGTTAAGTTACAGTCTCTAAGCCCAGCCTACTTCGCAGGTTTGTCGTGAGGACGAAGGGCGAGGGTCAAATCCTGAGCTGCTTGGCAGGATGCAAATCAAGCCAAGCGAAGAGGGAAAAACAAGCAAGGAGAGACCTTTGGTCGGGTGTGAAAACTGAATTATGGGGCTGGGTTTCAGGCAGAGTTCAGCTGTAATCTTCATTGTTTTAATGATTAAACGCAGAGTTGGAAAAAGCCGTTAATTCAGCAGCAGGGCTAGGAGAGGTCATGTCGGCTAATTCCACCAGAGTGATAGAAACAGCTGGGAGTTGACATCGGGGTGGAAGGAATTATTATTTTTTACATATCATTCCTAACAATCATATAACATAATTTCTTATCTTCCACAGTGTTTTGGACTTCCATCAACCACATCTGAAGATTTTTCAGTCTTTATCACTTAATCTACATTTCTTAATTTCCTTATTACTTTTAATTGTCCCTAACTAACAATTCTCTTCATAATCTTCTCTGCAATATTTCGCATAGTCCTCCTTACAAAACTTCTTGCAATCTGAAATATTTTTTTTTTTTGAGTGAGGTGGGGCTTTCCCATCTACACAACAGATGCTTCTTGTTGTTTCTTGGCAGGTTGCTGATGAGTTTATTCATAGAATCATAGAACTGTCGCGTTGGAAGGGACCCCCAGGGCTCATCTAGTCTGACCCGCTGCAACGCAGGACTCACGGCTAAAGCATCCCTGATGGGGACCTCTGCTTAAAAACCTCCAGGCAAGGAGAGTCTATCACCTTCCAAGGAAGACAGTTCCACTGTCAAACAGCTCTTGCCGTCAGATAGCTCTGCCTAAAATGTTTAGTTGGAATCATACCCCACCTTATTTCTCTGGCAGGGACTCAAGGCTGCTAACAGTTAAATAAGAACAGCTAAAAAACACAGGAAGAATAAGAAGAAACATTCATTAAAAACATTAATAGAATTAAAGGTTAAAAGGTAAAGGACCCCTGGACAGTCAAGTCTAGTCAAAGGCAACTTTGGGGTTGTGGCACTCATCGCGCTTTCAGGCTGAGGGAGCCGGCGTTTGAAGGTGACCCGGAAACTACAACTAACCCAGAATGCGGCAGCTAGACTGGTGACTGGGGGCGGCCGCGGGACCACATAACACCGGTCTTGGAAGACCTACATTGGCTCCCAGTACGTTTCCATGCACAAGTCAAAGTGTTGGTGCTGACCTTGAAAGCCCTAAACGGCCTCGGTCCAGTATACCTGAAGGAGCGCCTCCACCCCCATTGTTCTGCCCAGACACTGAGGTCCAGCTCTGAGGGCCTTCTGGCAGTTCCTTCCCTGCGAGAGGCGAAGTTACAGGGAACCAGGCAGAGGGCCTTCTCGGTAGTGGCGCCCTCCCTGTGGAACGCCCTCCCAGCAGATGTCAAAGAGAACAACAACTACCAGACTTTTGGAAGACATCTGAAGGCAGCCCTGTTCAGGGAAGCTTTTAATGTTTAATAGGTTATTGTATTTTAGTGTTCTGTTGGAAGCCGCCCAGAGTGGCTGGAGAAACCCAGCCAGATGGGCGGGGTATAAATAAATTACCATTATTATTATTATTATTATTATTATTATTATTATTATTATTATTACTATTATTATCCACAGACAGCTTTCCGGGTCATGTGGCCAGCAGGACTAAACTGCTTCTGGCGCAATGGAACACAGTGACAGAAACCAGAGCACATGGAAATTCCGTTTACCTTCCCGCCGGAGTGGTACCTATTTATCTGCTTGCACTTGACATGCTTTTGAACTGCTAGGTTGGCAGAAGCTGGGACTGAGCAACGGGAGCTCATCCCATTGCAAGGATTCAAATCACTGACCTTCTGATCAGCAAGCCCAAGAGGCTCAGTGGTTTAGACCTCAGAATTAAAGCTATCTACCTATGATCTCTTAAAAACACATTAAAATCAGCTCTTTTCTGTTTGGATCCTGCCCTTCCTACCAAAGGACCCTTTCAAAGGTGTGAAAATCAGGCTAAAAATCCCCATCTCCCTCAACCAGACCCTTGGCCATCTCAGTCGCCCTCCTCTGCACACGTACCTGCTTGTCGATATCCTTCTTAAACTGGGGTGCCCAGAACTGGACCCAGGATTCCAGGTTGGGTCTGGCCAAGGCAGACTAGAGCAGTGCTATCATTTCCCTTGATCTGGCCTAGAATAGCCTTGGCCTTTTTTGCTGCTTCATCACACTACTGGCTCATGTTGAGCTCGGACTAGATGATGCTTGGGGTCTCCCTTCCATCCCTACACTTCTGTGAATGTAAGCGCGGGGGGGGGGCATTGTAGTGGGTTAAGGCTGGGCATCGAACCCCCCCCCCCCCAGAAGATGCATTGGAAAGAGCATGGTTTTTTTAAATAATTTTTTTATTAAAAATTTAAACAAAACATGTTACAGTGGTACCTTGTGTTAAGTACTTAATTCGCTCCGGAGGTCCGTTCTTAACCTGAAACTGTTCTTAACCTGAAGCACCACTTTAGCTAATGGGGCCTCTTGCTGCTGCCGTGCCGCCGGAGCACGATTTCTGTTCTTATCCTGAAGCAAAGTTCTTAACCTGAAGCACTATTTCTGGGTTAGCGGAGTCTGTAACCTGAAGCATATGTAACCCGAGGTACCACTGTATCTTAAAACATATCATCCTTAATTCCCACCTCCATTTTCCCCCCTCCCTCCCATAAAACAACCTACCCTGTCTTCCCTCAGTCCCAGTCTCTGGTTTCTCTAGGAATGCTATTCTCTGCATGTTACAGATTTGTATAGATCCTTAATTTGTCTAGCTGTTTGTTATCAATAAAAAGTCCAATTCACTTTGTTGCATCTTTAAGCACCGTATTTTTTGCTCTATAAGATTCACTTTTTCCCTCCTAAAAAGTAAGGGGAAATGTGTGTGCGTCTTATGGAGCGAATGCAGGCTGCGCAGCTATCCCAGAAGCCAGAACAGCAAGAGGGATTGCTGCTTTCACTGTGCAGAGATCCCTCTTGCTGTTCTGGCTTCTGAGATTCAGAATTATTTTTTTCTTGTTTTCCTCCTCCAAAAACTAGGTGCGTCTTGTGGTCTGGTGCGTCTTATAGAGCGAAAAATATGGTACTTTGTAAAAGGTTCCCATTCATCTTTAAAGTCACGGTTATCCTTGTCCCGTAGTTTATGTGGGAAAGAGCATGTTAAAATATGACACCCCAATCTCACTCGGTGAATGTGGGGTTTTCAAGAGGACAGCAGTGTGTGGAATAATTTTCAAGAGCTGGAAAACAAAAGCAGTTCTCTGCAATTCAGCTCAGCTGGGAATCAGGTCCAGTCTCCCCAAGCCGGGAGGAGAGAGAGAAAAATACCACACGGCCCTTAATTCCATAACAGACTCATTAAGCCAAATGAGTCCTCTGGGGAACCCAGAGGCGGGGAAGGGCTGCCCCAGAGGGGATGGGGCTCCTTCCCTCCCCCTGGCAACTGGGGCAAGAGGATTCTCTTCCCGGCAACAAACAAATTAGCCCTGTTGATTACAGAAATCTCCAGGCCACGAATTGGGAGTGATGCAGGAATTTATGTATAGGTTGGGGGGGGGGTTGCTCCTCCAGCAGATATCCTGCACATGCAGCCCACTACCAAAACCAGCACCATCACTTTTGTGACTTGTCCCCACAAAACACTTCATCACAGTTTCTTCCTATCCATTCCAAGGGCCTTTGCTGCACGATACCAAATGTAAGAATTCACTGATCAATGTGTCTCTGTACTGGCTCACTGGGAAAACTTCAGAAATTCCTATAGACCTGTGAGCTCAGCTACTCAGCAGCCCCTCTGCCTGAGGGATCATCCCTGGCCTCCTGATACCTGAGTGCCAGACAGGTAGCCATTCCAGAAATACCAAACCCAGATGAAGACCAAAGGGTGGGATGAACTTGGCTGGGAAACAGGGAAATGTGAATATCTCTTTTGTTCCACTTGGTGGGTGTTTGGTGGAGGGCAAGGGGAACCATGGGGCAGGTCCAGGATGCTCAGATTACGGCCCCAGACCTCCCCTTTCATGATGTAACCATGATGTATGGGGGGTGTAACATGGGGATGAGCAGCTAATAAAAGTTTGGGGGCTCTTTGGTTTGGGGCTTGTTCCACCTTGTGGCAGGTGGGAGTCCTGTCGCGCGACAGTCTTCAGTAAAGACCAAGCCTCCTGGCTGCTGTTTTGCTCCAATTTTCCTGGTTGGTGTCCTTGCTTTTTTGTCCAAGGGAGCCCTCAGATTTCTCCATTAACAGGAGCAAGAGCGGCTCCTGACGGTTCCTGCTCCTGGACGCACAAGGCGATGGTTGCAGAACTCTGCACGTGATTATGGAGAGGCGGAAATGTTGTCTGGTGCACAAGCCCAGCAAAGGAGACAAGCAGCAGCAGCATGCCAAGGAGAACAACAAAGCTGCCTTCTTCTCTGGAGAGGAGTTGCAAAGGCAGAGACCCACATCTGGGGCACCACGTGGGCAGCAGGCAAGATCTAGGTCAGCCCACCTCAGCCGGGCTCCCCTCCCCTCCCAGGCACCGCAGACCTCAGCGTGACTCCAGACTGCAAAGCAGACAAGGCGTGAAAGGAAGAGGCCGTCCTCGGGTTTATTAAGAGGCAGCGTGGCCCAGTGGTCAGGGTATCAGGCCAGGATCTGGGAGAGACGAGGGTAGGGATCCTACCTGCTCTTGCGGAGTGTGACCTGCCTTTCTCTGCCTCACCCACCTCGCAGGGTTGTTGTGCAGATTAAATGAGGAGTCAGGGAGAGAACCGTTGGCACCACTTGGGGTTCTTGTGGGGGGGAGGGGGGACAGAAATGCCATTTATAAATAAGAAGGTTGCAACTCCCCAGGGAATTCTGCTTGTGGGAATAAGGACAGGAAACGTGAGCTGTTGCTATAGGTATTTTTTTCCAAATCTATAAATCGAAAGCCTCTGCAAGGAATCCAGTGGCACAAATTTGACTCAGCTTTGCATCTGCTGCTTTGCATATATGTAGATAGATGCAAATAGGGGGAGCTGGCTCATGGGGCAGTGGAGCACTGCCCCCCAGGCTGCCTCGTGACTTGCATCTGATTCCAGGGCTGGCCCTGACTGACAGCTTCCTCCTCCTGCCAGTCCAAGCCGTCACACGACCTTTTAATGACAAATTTCTGCAGCAGAATAACTGGACTCCTCTCTCCCCCTCCCCTATTGATTCTTTCCTTCATCTCATCCTGCTGCCTCTCCCCCCCCCCCCTTAAATTGGAAGCACCTCAGGGCAGAGACCTCTCTTTTTGCTTGTTCTCCACTGTGGATAAAATTCACTGTACATAAAGAATTTTTGCAAGAGCCCCAGTCAGCGAAAGGCAGAAAGTGCTCCATGAGGAATTACTCCTGTGAAGAGCTGCACACATTAATGGCTCAGGATAAATAACTAAATAAGATTCAACACAGCAGCTGAGTTGTTGCAAGCCAGGAAATCTGGCTGCCCTGTCTCTTTCCTTCCCATAAGATACACTTTGGAACTCCCTGCCTAGTGATATCAGGCAGACAGGCGCCTTCAACGTATCCTTTTCGGCACCCGCTAAAAACATTCTTGCTTAGTCAAGCCTGCCCAGAGAAATGCTGGTGCTAATTTTAATTTATTTTAGAATTTTAATTTTTTGCACCTTTTAAAGTATAGTTTTAGGGAGGAAATCATTGATTTTTGTGAACTACTTCGAGGTTGTTGAGGTTTCACAACGAAGAGGTGCATAAATACTATGCAATAAATAAATAATATAGGCAAGCAATACTTTTTTCAGGGTTGGTGTGAATAAGGATTTTTAAGGTGATGAGAAACAGCGTCAGGGTAGAGGCTAGAAATGGAGATTTGGGCCAGGGCAGGGGCAGGAGATTTCAGAGGCTCCCTCAACTATTCCTCATGAGGCATCATTCCCAGACCCCTGATCATCTCGGTCACCCTCCTTCGAACACATGCCAGCTTGTCTATATCCTTCTTAAATTGTGGCGCCCAGAATTGGACAGTCTTCCAGGTGGGGCAGAATAAAGCAGGACTATGACTTCCTTTCAGCTGGACACTATATTTCTGTGGATGCAGCCTAGAATAGCATTAGCCTTTTTTGCTGCTGCATCACATTGCTGGCTCAAGTCAAGCTCGTGGTCTGCCAAGACCCCCAGATCCTATTCACATGTACTGAGGTCTCCACTAGTAGCCCCTCTCAGGATAAAGGTAAAAGGTAAAGGGACCCCTGACCATTAGGTCCAGTCGTGGCCGACTTTGGTGTTGCGGTGCTCATCTCGCTTTATTGGCCGAGGGAGCCGGCGTACAGCTTCTGGCTCATGTGGCCAGCAGGACTAAGCCGCTTCTGGCAAACCAGAGCAGCGCATGGAAACGCCGTTTACCTTCCCGCCAGAGTGGTACCTATTTATCTACTTGCACTTTGATGTGCTTTCGAACTGCTAGGTTGGCAGGAGCAGGGACTGAGCAACGGGAGATCACCCTGTCACGAGGATTCGAACCGCCGACCTTCTGATCAGCAAGCCCTAGACTCAGTGGTTTAACCCACAGCGCCACCCGCCCCCATCAGGATAAGGGTCTCTGTTTCCTGCAACATCTCTAAATCTATTAAAGACCCGCACCCTTGTTCCAATGCCACTCTATTGCTAGAATCCCACAGGAAGCAATGATGGCTTTGAAAGACGATTAGGAGACAAATTCAAGGAGGAGGAGAGGGCTATGAGGGCCACTAGCCACAGTGGCTATGCTCAGCCTCCAGTCAGAGACAGCGCTTTTTCTGGATGACAGCCACTGGAAATGGCAGGAGGGGAGGGCGTTTTGGTGCTCCAATCCTACTCGCTGGCTTCCCACAGGACTGCAGGGGGTTGGTCTAGATGACTCTGGAGGTCCCTTGCAACTCTGCAATTCTACCAACTGCTCAGCTACTGTGAGAAGAGGATACTGAGCTAGAGGAGCCATTGGCCTCATCCAGCAGCCTCTTCTTGCATTCTTATTTTCCAGCTTGTCCATGTCCTTTTTAAGTTGGGGTGCCCAGAACTGGTTGCTCTGGAAGCATTGCAAAAAACCCCCAAAACCCAGGGATCATAGCGCGAAAAGCGGTTCATAAATTACAAGATAATTGTTATTAATTATAATATTTGCTGAGCGAGCTGTCAGAACCGGAGTCTTCCCCGCCCCCCTCCTGCGCATTTTGCCAAGCAGAACACCCCCCCCTTTCTCTTTCCATCTGTCCACCCCCCCTCCAAATCCTCCCAGATGTCCCTCCAAAACTCCTAGATTAGGTTGGGGGTTTATCAGGCGGCTGGGGAGGGCGGACGTCAGTCAAGCAGGTCTGGGAGAGACATTTGCAAAATCCTGGCCGGGCAGCAATTCCCAAAACCCACGAGAAGGCTGATAGTAGGAACCACATTCTGCACCCCCGTCTCCTGAAAACCTTCCAAGCCAGTAAATGCTTCTAGCTCGCTCTCCCCCCCCCCTTTTTCCGGTTCCATTCAACAAAAACCGAAACCTCGCAGCCTGGCTGAGTCAGGCCTGGGTGGAAAGATCTTTTTCTAGGAGCCTTGAAATGTGTCAAAGGGAAATAAATGGCATTTCTGCTGTTCCAAGACAAGACGCTTTGTGCTTGGCGGCGGGGGGGGGGGGAGGTAAAAAGACAGAAAATGAAATCGGATGCAGCCACGCCACTAACAACGCCCCCGCGCCCGCCCCCCCCCCCCCGACTTCTTTATCGATGCACGAGAAGAGAAATTGCACAAGATTTCGCCCCCGGCATAAAATGCAAAGGGGAGTCTCTGTGCTCCCCTCCCCGCAACGCCTGGCGAGATCAAAGTCTTCGAGGGCGGCGCGCATAAGGAAAGCAGGATTGCAACCCCCCCCTCTTTTTGCAAAGCAGAAGGGGGGGTACCAGTTGCGGGAGCCCCCACCCACCCAGTCCCTGCGCGCGCCGTTTCTGGCTGAGGATGCAACAATGAAGGCTTTGGCTGCCTTGCCAAGGGCGGGAAGGGGGGCGCGCAATCGAGCCGCACCAGCCCCTCCCCAAAGACCATTCCCCTCCCCTCCTCCTTCCGACCCACCAGGTCCAGCAAAAGCTTCTCCCCCCCAGAAAAGGAAGTCCAAGCGGCTCTGCGCACCCCCCGGACTCACCGGCCAGCAGGAGCAAAAGGAGGTCGGGCATCGCCTGCTTGCGAACAGCATCCATCTCGGAGGGAGGGGGGAGGCTGGACCGGGGCTGGCCGCTCGCAAAGGATGAAGATGATGATGATGCTGAAGCCCCACCCGGGAGGAGGGGGCGCCTCTTGGCTGCTTCCTGGGCTCCGGAGAGGTGCGGGGGCTCCTGCAAAGCGCTCCCCGCCTGGCCACGCCTCGCCCCGTCGCCACGCCGCCTCGTGCCCGCCAGATGTGGGGAGGAGGAGGGAGGGAGGATGCTCAGGGGAGGTGGGGAGGAGGAAGGGCGGGGAATCGGGCGCGCATTCGCGCTCTGTGCATGCTCAGGGGACTGCCCCGGAAAAGGTTGCCTTTCTCGCCTGCTTCTTAACCCGCTTTGAAGGACTGCGGATTCATTGATCCAGATCAAAGCGGACGAAGGTGGCGGTGAAGGGAGGGAGCAGGGGAACCGAGCGCGCTTTTGCACTCTGCACGTGCTCAGGGGACTGTCCCGACAGGGTCCGCTTTGTATGTTTCAAAAGCACTTCTCACCTGCCGTAAGGGAATGGTCATAAATATTTTTTTAAAATATTTTTTATTAGGGATTTCAACATAACAATTTATCAAAGATACATCAGATACCCCCCCCCACACACACACACACTCCCCTCAGCTCCTCTCTGGTTTTTCAGCACATGTTATTCTCTGCATGTTGTAAAATTGTAAAGATCCTCAATTTACCTATCTGTATATTACCAATAAGGCACGCGGGTGGCGCTGTGGGTTAAACCACAGAGCCTAGGACTTGCCAATCAGAAGGTCGGCGGTTCGAATCCCCGTGACGGGGTGAGCTCTCATTGCTCGGTCCCTGCTCCTGCCAACCTAGCAGTTCGAAAGCACAACAGTGCAAGTAGATAAATAGGTACCACTCCGGCGGGAAAGTAAACGGCGTTTCCGTGCGCTGCTCTGGTTCACCAGAAGCGGCTTAGTCCTGCTGGCCACATGACCCGGAAGCTGTACGCCGGTTCCCTCGGCCAGTAAAACGAGATGAGCCCTGCAACCCCAGAGTCGGCCACGACTGGACCTAATGCTCAGCGGTCCCTTTACCTTTACTTTATATTACCAATAAAAAAATTGTGAGTGTTTATTCAAACCCTGCTAAGGAGTCCAATTCATTTTGTTGTTTCTTTAAGTACTTCATAAAAGGTTCCCATTCTTCTTTAAAGTCACAGTTGTCCTTGTCACGTAGTTTGTGTGTCAATTTCGCCAATTCCACATAGTCCATCAATTTCTCTTGCCATAGTTCTTTAGTCGGGATTTCCTCATTCTTCCATCCTTGTGCTATTAAGACTCTTGCCGCCGTTGTCGCATACATAAAAATGTGTTTTAATATCCTTGGCAGGTCTTTTCCTACAAGGGATTGGTCATAAATAGATCTACTATTGTCCATATCCCACCCTTTTATTATTATTATTACCGAGACAGGGACTCAAGACAGCCTTCACAAATTAACGGCGCAGCTGAAATGCAGAAGGCGAAAAACGTGTGAAAGAGCATCGTTAAAAGGCAATTAAACACCATCAAAAACAGATCTGTAAAAATGTAGATAATAAAAACAGTGTGGCGTCATTAAAAAGCCCTTTATTTTAAAAATAGTCAGCTCCCAGAGGCCTCTCAGAATAAAACAGTCTTCCAAACCCCAGTTTCTGGAAGCCCCAGGAGTGGACAAAAGGCTCTTGCGCCCGGATCCTGCTTGCAGGTTTCCTTTTGTGGCGTCTGGTTGGCCACTATGAGAACAGGAGGCTGGACTAGATCCCTTTGGCCTGATCCAGCACGCTCTTATGTCCTTGTGAAATTTGGGACCTACATTTGCACTGGGAAGATTTGGAAAAACAAAGAAAATTCTAATAAATAAACAAGGAGAAAGGTCCTCTTTCCCACCCTTCGGTTCCCCCTGATTCCCACTGGTGTGAGTCAAGAAAATGGGTGCAAAGTGTGTGGGTGGGTGCATTTAGCTGTGGATTTAGCCAGTGCTGAGCATCCCTCTCTGGCGCTGTGTGCAACCAGGCCCTGCCATGTGCAGTCTCAGAAACAGCCACTTCGTGTCGCCAGAAGCCAAACGGACGGATGTGTCTCCATCTTTCAGCAGGGCCAGGAAGACACACTTCTTATTTGTTCTCTGGTTTCTTAATTACTTTCCCGCCGCCCTGAGGTCCCAGGGCAGGTCACGACATTGAAGAAAAACAGTTCCAAACAACTTGCAACCATTATTGTTGTTTAATAATAATAATAATAATAATAATAATAATAATAATAATAATGTCGTTTAGTCGTGTCCGTCTCTTCGTGACCCCCTAGACGAGAGCACGCCAGGCCCTCCTGTCTTCCACTGCCTCCCGCAGTTTGGTCAAACTCATGCTGGTAGTTTCGAGAACACTGTCCCATCATCTCGTCCTCTGTCGTCCCCTTCTCCTTGTGCGCTCCATCTTTCCCAACATCAGGGTCTTTTCCAGGGAGTCTTCTCTTCTCATGAGGTGGCCAAAGTCTTGGAGCCTCAGCTTCAGGATCTGTCCTTCCAGTGAGCACTCAGGGCTGATTTCCTTCAGAATGGAGAGGTTGGATCTTCTTGCAGTCCATGGGACTCTCAAGAGTCTCCTCCAGCACCAGAATTCAAAAGCATCCATTCTTCGGCGATCAGCCTTCTTGATGGTCCAGCTCTCACTTCCATACATCACTACTGCTTTTTAAGATGCTGTCTAGGTTTGTCATTGCTTTTCTCTCAAGAAGCAGGCGTCTTTTCATTTCAACCATTATTATTGGACAGCAACTCCTGGGAAGCTGCCTTACTCCCATTCAGGCCCTTGGGCTCCCTCTGGTCCAGCCTGGCCGGGCAGCAGACTCCGCTGGATGGTTTTAAGCAGAGTTGGTCCTCTGTCATGGCTCTTTGTGTTGAGATTCCTGCATTGCAAGGGGTTGGACTAGATGACCCTCGGGGTCCCTTCCAACTACACAATTCTACAATTCTATGACGCTCTCTGGGGTTTGGGCCAGGGGGGTCTTTTCCCAGCCCTGACCCGGACCTGGAGATGCCAGGGGTTGTGTTGGCAAACTTTTGTGTGCAAGCCAAGCGCTCTGTCACTGAGCGATTGTCCTGCCACTAAAAACATACACAGCCTCTAGTCCTCATGGAGGCCAGCAGACAGATTTAGACAGGAGTAAAGAAGCTGAGTCAGATCTTTGGGCCTCACCTAGCTCCGAATTTCAGTCCAGATAATGCCGGCTGGTTTCGGTTTTAAACCATAACATATTTCTAAAAGATGTTTTTGACTGTTTTTAGGCTGTTTTAACTGTTTTAGAATGCCTCTGTTTTGCTTTTAAATTGTAGGCGTATTTGCCCCCCTGGTCTCCTTTGGGGGGGAGGAAGTTTTTCTATTTTACCTTTTAGAACATTCATTTAACTTCCCTTCTTCTCCTTCTGTGGTTCAGTTGCATGCCATAAATCCCTGCATATTTTACAAAAACTAAATCATTCAGTATTCCATTATTTCATCCATCAAAACTCATTTACACTGTTGAATTTATCTTAAGACTGCCAATATTTCAAGTGTACACAACCCCCCCATATATTCAATAAACATTTTCCAATCTTCTTTAAATGTATGTTCTTCTTGTTCTCTCATCCTATAAGTTAAATCTGCAAGCTGCGCATATTTTCCAAGTCCACCACATAGGACAGAACATACCCTCCACCTCATTGCAATTCCAGCACTTCTCCGATTCAGTCTTAATTTATCACTGTGAATTCTTCTAACTGGCATTCTCTCCCGCCCCCCTTTTATCTTTACAATCAAGTGGTTTATAACTTTTGCAAAACAGATAAATCCACCTGTGAAACTTGGAACAGTGACCCAAGGCGACCACCATTGTTGGCAGGTAGAGAAATGCAAGTACGCTTAGTCGGCTAAGATTTCCATTCGTATCTTTCCTGCTCTCCGTCGGAATTTGGCTGGCGGTTTCTGTCGCAATCTTGTTTGTGCTGCAGAGAAGAAACACCCCCGTCAGGGCCGGCCTGGAGGAGGCCAGAGATCTGGGGAAGGAGGGAGCATGTTGAGGCCCCCATCCGTGGAAGACAGTGTCCTTACAGAGACCCAGCTCATTCCTGGGCCCACGCAGGCCAGCGCTGGAATCTGAGACCCGGGAAGAGCATGTGAGGAGAGTGTGGAGCCATGTGGACGCCACATCCCAGGAAAACTCTCCCGGTTCTGGCCATGGCAGGTGCTCCCATCCCAGCCCCAGACATTGAAGGGGAGTGGGAGAGGCAGGAGGAAAGTGGGGCTGCAGGAGGAGGAAGGAGGCGCTGGAGGAAAGGGGATTCTGGCTAAATATTAGGAAGAGGGTAAGAGCTGTTCGAGGGGGGAATGGACGACCTGGGGAAATGGTGGGCTCTCCTCCCTTGGAAGTTTCTCAAAAGTGATAAGGACAGGGATAAGGGCAAAAGAGGGGACGCTGGTGGCGCTGTGGGTTAAACCACAGAGCCTAGGATTTGCCGGTTCAAATCCCGGCGACGGGGTGAGCTCCCGTTGCTCAGTCCCTGCTCCTGCCAACCTAGCAGTTCGAAAGCACGTCAAAGTGCAAGTAGATAAATAGGTACCGCTCCAGCGGGAAGGTAAACGGCGTTTCCGTGCGCTGCTCTGGTTCTCCAGAAGCGGCTTAGTCCTGCTGGCCACGTGACCCGGAAGCTGTACGCTGGCTCCCTCGGCCAATAAAGCGAGATGAGCGCCGCAACCCCAGAGTCGGCCACGACTGGACCTAATGGTCAGGGGTCCCTTTAGACCTATGGGCCTGCTCGATCAGGCCAATGGCCTGTCTAGTTTGAATAATTTGAATCAAAGAATCACACAAGTTGGACTTGATCCCTGAGGATCGTCCAACCCCCTGCAATGCAGGAATATGCAGCTGTCCCAGACGGGGATCGAACCCACGACCTTGGGGTTATCAGCTGGTCCAGCATCCTGTTCTCACAGTGGCCAAGCAGATGCCCCAGTCGGAGACCCAGAAGCAGGATTTAAGTGCTCACATCTCTTGTGGTTTCTTCAGAAGAATTGCTGCCCTCCTGGCTGGTACCCAGCGATAGCCCTCCCCTCCCTGAATTTGTGCAACCCTCTGAAAGCCATCCAAGATGGTGGCCATCACTGCCTCTTGTGGGAGGGAGTTCCACAGGGAGTTCCAGAAGCGGCTTAGTCCGGAAGCTGTACTCTGGCTCCCTCGGCCAGTAAAGCGAAATGAGCACTGCAACCCTAGAGTCAGCCATGACGGGACCTAATGCTCAGGGGTCCCTTTACCTTTACCTTTATTTTTGCACAACAGGAAGCAGGATGTTGTGGGTTGCCTCCCTTATAAGCACCATGAGAGCTCAGCATCCGTTGATGGGTTTGTTCCTCCTGGGCTGTTCTCCTGCCTCCCCTCCTCTCCCTTCTCTGCTAAGAGATGGTGACCCTTTGGCAGCGAAGCCACATTCCTCCTTCCTTCCCAGCTGTGGGGAGGCCTGTGGATTTGTCCTGCTTATTTGTATTTATTTAGTATTATTATTATCATTTCCAAGTTCCTGGCAGGGCTGTCACAAGAGGATGACCCCGGTCCCTTCCCCACTGCAGGTCCCCACCTGGGATAACATGAGGCTCTCCTCCCCATGGCGTGGGGGGGCCATCCGGACAGGCCCCTCCAAGCCGCTGAACTGCCTGCTGCACCAGAGAGCTGTTTGGAGGGCTGCTGGGTCGTCCCACAGAGCACATCTTCCTCTGCTCAGATTATCATGGCCCCTTCCAGAGATGGATTGGGCAATCTCACCACAGCTTCCTGGATTTATTTGCACAGCTGGGGAAGGCTCTCCGATCGGCGTTGTTCATCATTGGTAAGAAGAGCTCTGTTGCTGCAGGATCAGGCCAAGGGCCCGTCCAGCCCAGCCTCCTGCTCTCACAGGGGCCAAATGTTCCTAAGAACCAAGGTACTTAGATAGACTGCATCTGGAGCTGGAGGTTCCACAAGGACACCAGAAGAGCCCAAAGAGAAGTCCTCGAGTCCAGCCTTCTCTCCTCACAGTGGCCAGGGATGCCCAAGAACCCAGGAATCGGCTTATTGGGGTAAATTTGCAGTAAAAAGTGCTGATGAATGCTCACGGGGACTTTAAAGCAAGCTGAAGCCCTCAAATATGGAGAACCAAAGGTTGGCAAAAAGGAGAGTCATCTAGCCTATGGTTGCCATATTTCAAAAAGTGAAAATCCGGCACAAAAGTTGTGCTTTTTTGGAGATTTTTGAGGGCGGTTTTCCCAGACATTTAAACCGATTTTTGGAAATTCCACCTGGACACTATTTCCGAATATGTCCTGGACATAGGGCAGACCAAGCCAAACCCCGTGAAACTGAGAGAAACTGAAATGGCCCTAGTCGCCCTTTTGCTGGTTGCAGCGGTGCAATAGCATCTCCTGGCCCCTCAGCCCCCCCCCAACCAAATTCAAAAGGCAGGATCCAGCCTGGCATGAAGCCGTGCCAGATCCCAGGAAGCAAAAAGCCCCAATTGAAGCAAGAGTTCCACCACGGAGAACAGGACTGTGAGTTGCCCCAGCCCCCCCATTGCAAAATCCCATTATTCCTCCTCTCCCCCCCCCAAACCCAGCCCCTGCTTCCAAGCGCTGCACACACAGACACATTCCCAGAGAAAAATATCCCCCTGAATGCAAACATTGTTTTGCTTCCTGGAGATCTGGAAGAGAGTGGAGACACAATGAGGACCTCTGTCTTATTGGGGCTATAAATACGGGCACCTCGATCTCTGGGTAGTGAGGGGTTTGGGGGCCCCTCCCAGAGCAGTGGTTCCCACACTTTGGGGGACCAGCTCCCCCTTGGTCTCATAAAAGCACCCCCACTGCCCACTACCCTGTGGCTGTGTTTTTTAAGCTTTATTCAGAATAGCGGTTTGCACAGCCTGCTAAGGAAGGAATAGCGGTTTGCACAGCCTGCTAAGGCTTTGCCAACAAAGGTCCATATTGTTAAAGCTCTGGTTTTCCCAATAGTATGGAAGTGAGAGCTGGACCATCAAGAAGGCTGATCGCCAAAGAATTGATGCTTATGAATTTTGATGCTGGAGGAGACTCTTGAGAGTCCCATGGACTGCAAGAAGATCCAACCTCTCCATTCTGAAGGAAATCAGCCCTGAGTGCTCACTGGAAGGACAGATCCTGAAGCTGAGGCTCCAAGACTTTGGCCACCTCAGGAGAAGAGAAGACTCCCTGGAAAAGACCCTGATGTTAGGAAAGAAGGAGGGCACAAGGAGAAGGGGATGAGAGAGGACGAGATGGTGGGACAGTGTTCTCGAAGCCACCAGCATGAGTTTGACCAAACTGCGGGAGGCAGTGGAAGACAGGAGGGCCTGGTGTGCTCTGGTCCAGGGGGGGGTCACCAAGAGGCGGACACGACTAAACGACTCAACAACAACAACAGCCCGCTAAGGAAGAGGACAACACAAGGAAAAGTCAAAGTGTTAGCAGTTAGTTGCACATGAATTGCACAAACCACTTAATAAATTCAACAAAAAAAGTGATGCCAGCTTTTCAAAGTCGTGGGCATTTGCACCCCCTGAAGTCTCCTGGCCTGCTGGCATTGTTCTGATTCATGCTTTTTTTAGGGATGGGTTTATGGAAGCCAGGGGGCGAAAAGGTTTAGGAAGCACTGATTTAGTCTAACCTCAAGCTCAGTGCAAAATGTACAAGGTTTTTGCCGGAGTTTGAGGACAGTGTCTGTTCTGAAAGCAGGCTGGCAGCTGTGATTAATGCCTTGGCCGGCTCTTCCCAGGGCTCCTCTCTTCCCAAGACCAGCCCGTCCTCTCCCTCCTTGCCTTGGGGGCTGCCAGGGGGTCTGGCTGTTTCCATGGGGACTGAACCCGCGCAGCTCAGAGAGAGGGGGAATAAAATGCAGGCCTGTGAAGAAGAGCCAGAACTAATTTTCCACAGAGAGAAAAAGCAAGGGAGAGGCGACACGATAGAGGTGCGTAGAATTGCTCTAGAAAGGGGCTAAAGAGTTTCTGCCGGGACTGGTGGGCAGCCAGGGGAGCTGAATGCTGAAAGACGCAGGACACAGACAAGGAAGGACTGCTTCAGGCGGTGCATGGTTAACCTGTGGAACTCTCTTCCACAGGAGGCAGCGATGGCCACCAACATGGATGGATCTGAAAGAGAATTGGACAAATTCAAGGAGAGGGCTATCGATGGCCATTCAACCTCTGCGTAAAGCCCTCCAACAAAGATCTGAGGATTGTAGGATCTGAAGGGACCCCCAAAGGCCATCTAGTCTAACCCCGTGCAAGGCCCTCAAAGGTCCTCAAGCGACCCCAACTTTCATTGGAGGCTTATAAGGAGAGAGAGGAAGGTCACCTGCCGGGGATTTTTCAGGTGCGATTCCTGCATTTCAGGGGGGATGGACTAGATGACCCCTGGGTGTACCTTGCACCCCTGCAAATCAATGATTCTGTGACTCCAGGGAGAGAAGGGGAACCCCTTCCTCTCCGTTTTACTCCCTCCGCCCCAATTGACAAGGGGGCCCAGAGTTGTGGGTCCATAGACGGGGTGTGTGTGTGTCTTTTTACATTTCCCCAGAGGCCTCTTGCGATTCTCTCCACGGCTCAAGGACTTTGGCAAGAGGCATTTAGCGTTCTCTGTGTGTCTCTGACGGCAGCCAGAAATTAGGTCCTCCCCCCCCCCTTGTTCTTCCTCCCTTTTTCCCACCCCCCATGCAGTTATTCAGTTCCAACAAGCCCTGCTCTGAATGACAATAGAGGCAGAGAGCATCTCTCTCCCCCCCAAAAAAAATCAGGGACAGCTTGAGATTTATAATGTGGGTCAAGAAGAAACAGGGAACAGGGCGGTGGATGGGCTGTGTGTCCCGGCTTCCTTCCTCGCAGGTTTTTTGGGGTGAGAGGAGAAACCCGGCCCCTTTGCAGAAAGGAAGGATCCTGGTTTCTCCTCCTGGCATGGCTAGAAGACCCTGCGAGGGCGAGAGGAGCAAGTGGGGCTCTCAGGGGTTTTGAGGGATGCCCTGCCACCGTATGGGATGATGCAGGTCTTGGCTGGACCCTGTGAGAAGAGGATGCAGAGTTAGTTGGGCCCCCCTTGGGCCTGATCCAGCAGCCGAGATCTTCTGATGTTCCGATGGAGCCTCCAGGGCCAGGGCCAGTCTACCGAGACTCCTGGGGTCTTAGGGGCTTAAGGACAAGGCCCTGGACAAAATGGGCCCCTTTGGCCTGGCCCAGCTGCAGGGCTCCTCTGGTGTTACGGTGGAGCTTCCAGGTACCGAAGCAGTCTATCTGCATAACTTGGCTCTTTGGGGCGTTTGCCACGGTGAGAGCAGGAGGCTGAAACAGACGAATCACTGGGCTGATCCAGCAAGCTCTTCTGAGGTCCTGATGTTCTTATCAAGTCATGCGCTTTAAATGTGCTTTAGATGGATGGCGAAGATGTGGCGTCTCTCGTATAGAAACACGCACACGCCTTGGCTTACTGATTTGAGCGATGCGATGTGCCTCTCTCTCACATACGCACTCCTTGAGGTGGAGCTGAAACAGAGACCGGCAAACACGCAGAGGATGTTGTCTCCAGAGCGCCACGTCCTGCGCCACGCGGACCTCTGTGTCCCCAGTGCGCATTGCGCGCTTGCCCCCGGGGTCGCCATGGGCTTTGATCTCAGGAGGCGCCATCTGATCGCATCAGCCTGCCCTCGAATTCCTCTTTGCGGCAATAATTGGCCCCCACTGGGCTCTGGGCAGCCTCGGCCAAGGAGGGGGAGTCCTTTACGCAACGCGGACCTGGCCTTTGCAATCCTTGTGCCTCTCTCCTGCTGACGCTGCAAATCTTTCTTTTTTGCAATTCTTGCTTCAAGCAGAGGAAGAATCAGCGTCTCCTGCCAGGGCAGGAAAGGAGCTGGAACCCTGGAGGGCCGGACTCCCGCGGATCTCCGGCCCTTGCTGGGACGGTCAGCTGGTTCTTCTGTGACTTGCCAAGATCCGGCCAAGTCCCTGCAGGATCTCTGTGGGGGAAGCAGCACAGGGCAGATGTGGGGAGAGACTCAGAGCGGCTTGTGGACATGCGCTTTGCTCAAAAACAACAGCCCATCACCAGCTCTGCCTCTTCTCTGGGGCGGAAGGAACACACGGTTTATCTGCAAATTGGAGGGTCTGTGCAGAAAAGCTCAAGGAGACCGAAATCTTGACCTTTGACCTCTCCCCATCATGCTTGTGGGTGCCTGGATACTGGACTATGATGGGCCCCCTTGGGTCTGATCCAGTGGGCTATTATTATTATTATTATTATTATTATTATTATTATTATTATTAATTTATGTATACCCTGCCCATCTGGCTGGGCTTCCCCACCCACTCTGGGCGGCATCCAAAAAAATATTAAAATACTGTAATACATCAAACATTAAAAGCTTCCCTAAACAGGGCTGCCTTCCGATGTCTTTTAAAGATAAGATAGCTGCTTATTTCCTTGACATCGGCTGGGATGGCGTTCCACAGGGTGGGCGCCACTACCGAGAAGGCCCTCTGCCTGGTTCCCTGTAATCTCACTTCTCGCAATGAGGGAACCACCAGAAGGCCCTCGGATCTGGACCTCAGTGTCCGGGCAGAATGATGGGGATGGAGACGCTCCTTCAGGTATACTGGACCGAGGCCGTTTAGGGCTTTCACGGTCAGCACCAACACTTTGAATTGTGCTCGGAAACGTCCTGGGAGCAAATGCAGGCCTTTCAAGACCAGTGTTATGTGGTTTCGGCGGCTGCTTCCAGTCACCAGTCTAGCTGCCGCATTCTGGATTAGTTGCAGTTTCCGGGTCACCTTCAAGGTAGCCCCACGTAGAGCGCATTGCAGTAGTCCAAGTGGGAGATAACTAGAGCATGCACCACTCTGGCGAGAAAGTCTGTGGGAGGACAGGGTCTCAGCCTGCATACCAGATGGAGCTGGTAAACATAGAACCTCCAAGTCCAGAGGCAGTCTATCTAGATTCTGAGCTTCTATGGGGGCATTTGACTGCTTTGAGTTCGGGATGTAGGACTGGGTGGTCCCTCTTTGGCCTGATCCTGCAGCCGGGCTCTCTTTACATTATAATTAATCGTATAATTGGCACGAGCGAATTGTTCTCAGGTCTGTGACCTCGTTCCTGGTGGTTCGTTACGCAGCCGCCTTCTCTGTCCGTCGCCGCCTGGCACTCGGACTCAACCCGCAAAACGGACGGGGGACATGTAAACAGAGACTCCCCGTGGGAATCTGCCACGGCTAATTTTAGAAAAAGAAGGACGTGGTCATCCTGGCTCTGTCAGTGTCACAGCCGGAGGCCAGGAGGAGGAGGGGAGGGAGCGTGTGGGGTCTCCCTGCCCCAAGGACACTGAGGGACAGCAGCACACCAAGGATGCAAGCAGACCCAGACCAGCGGGATTTACTACCACAGAATTGTGTAACTGGCAGGGCCCCCCAAAGGTCCTCTAGTCCAACCCCACGCAATGAAAGAATCCCGGCTGCCCAGCTGATCTAGCTTGAGAGGCGCCCAGGATTAATAATACAGTGGTACCTCGGGTTAAGTACTTAATTCGTTCCAAAGGTCTGTTCTTAACCTGAAACTGTTCTTAACCTGAAGCACCACATTAGCTCATGGGGCCTCCTGCTGCAGCCACGCCACCAGAGCACAATTTCTGTTCTTATCCTGAAGGAAAGTTCTTAACCCGAGGTAATATTTATGGGTTAGCGGAGTGTGTAACCTGAAGCATATGTAACCTGAAGCATATGTAACCCGAGGTACCACTGTAATAATAATAATAATAATAATAATAATAATAATAATAATAATAATAATAATGTTATTTATACCACGCCCTCACCAGCCAGAGCTGGGCTCAGGGCGGCTAACACCAATAAAATTACAGTAAAAACATAATAGGGGGGGGGGGGACCCAATTTAAAATACAGGTTAAAATGCAATTTAAAATGCAGCCTCATTCTAGTAGTAGCCCATAAATCAAGACCATAAGGGGAGGGAAGCGTAAGGGTCAGACTGAGTCCAAACCAAAGGCCAGGCGGAACAGCTCCGTCTTACAGGCCCTGCGGAAAGATGTCAAGTCCCTCAGGGCCCTGGTCTCTTGGGACAGAGCTTTCCACCAAGTCGGGGCCAGTACTGAAAAGGCCCTGGCCCTAGTTGAAACCAATCTAACCACCTTGCAGCTCGGGACCTCCAAAGTGTTGTCATTTGTGGACCTTAAGGTCCTCCATGGGACATACCAGGAGAGGCAGTCCTGTAGGTGCGAGGGTCCTGGGCCGCAGAGGGCTTTAAAGGTCAAAACCTTTAAAGGTCATAAGCTGACTACCAGCTAAGATTGACCCAACATCCTGGCCAAAGAAGATGGTGAGCATCAAAAGAGACTGCCAGATCAGGCCAGGGGCCTCTCTAGTCCAGCATCCTCTTCTCACAGGGAGCCACTAGGAATCAAGATAGACTGCCCCTGGACCTGGAGGCTCCATTGGAACTAAGAAGAGCTTGGCTTCTGGATCAGGCCCAATGAGGTCCACTCTCTTCTCACAGTGGCCCAAAGGGAAGACGCAAAACAGGAGCTGAGCACAAAAGCCCCCTCCTAGCATTCCTGCAGAGCAGAGCCATTGTGGTTAGCAGCCACCGCCCGATTTAAATAAATAAATAAATAAATTTTTATTTATACTCCGCCCTTCCCGGTTCAGAAAACCAGGCTCAGGGCGGCTAACAACAAATGTAAAACAATTATAAAAGCAGCATAAAATACAGTATAAAAACATGAATAACAATAAAATTCAAAATTCAAATATCAATTTAGGGGAAATAAGTATTAGCTAATCCCCAGGGCTAGCTGGCTGAATTGGTCCTACTTGGGCCAGTGAGGAGACCAGGGGAGAATTAGCTGTGGGGCCTCAGAGCGGGTGATCTTCATAAAAGGGGAGGGTGAGGGAAGGGAAGGGAAATAAAAGATCAGGCTGAATTCAAATTAAAGGCCAGGCGGAATAGCTCTGTCTTACAGGCCCGGCAGAAGGAGGTTAAATCCTGCAGGGCCCTGGTCTCCTGGGACAGAGCATTCCACCAGGTCGGAGCCACCACTGAGAAGGCCCTGGCCCTGGGGGAGGATAGTCTGACTTCCTCAGGGCTCGGGACCTCTAAACTATGGTTATTCATGGACCTTAAGGTCCTCTGCGGGGCAGACCAGGAGAGGCGGTCCCATAGGTACGAGGGCTCCTCCTCCGTGAATTTCTTGTGGGGACAAAGGGGTCCTGCCCAGGCCGGCCTCCTGTTATTGGTGTGGCCAACCGGATGTCTTTTCCGGAACTCCACAAACAGGGCAGCAGCAGAGCTCTCCCCACATGGGATTCGCGGCAACAGATGAAGGGAAAAATCTGAATTTTGTACGGGAGAGATTTTCAACTTCCTGTGCAAAGGATGCACTGAAACGTTCCGTCGTTTTTTGCAGCGAAAACAGCCAAACGAGGCTTTTAGAGACCAACCCAGGCTCCTCGCTGCTTTTGCTTAGCTTAGCTGCCTCCTTGGGAGACACAATCTGCAAAGTGGCCGGCATCCCTCATGGCAGCCTCCGATATCCGACTGCCTCCTCCTCTCCCCCCCACTTCTCCCTTATCAGTTTTGCTCCAGCTTTAGAAACAGGCTTGCAAGGCCTCTGATAGTTCAAGGGGATTCAGTGCATAATTCATAGAGTTGTAGAGTCAGAAGGGACCTGAGGGTCATCTAGTGCAACCCGCTGCAATGCAGCAATCGCAACTCAAGCATCCCTGACAGATGGCCACCCAACTGAAGGAACTCCCTGCCGCAGGATCAGGCGATGGCACCTGGCTCAAATGGCTTTCAAAGGGCGATGAGAGAGGAGAGGTCTGTGTACAACCTGCAAGGCGCAGGAGCTAAAGGAAGCCTCCATGATAGAAGCAGTCTACCCCCAAACATCAGCTGCTTTGGTGGGGTGAGGCTGAGAGAGACGGCTTTTGCCATGGAGCCTTCTACTTACATTCTTAAAGGTAAAGGTAAAGGGACCCCTGACCATTAGGTCCAGTCGTGACCGACTCTGGGGTTGCAGCGCTCATCTTGCTTTATTGGCCGAGGGAGCCAGCGTACAGTTTCCGGGTCATGTGGCAAGCAGGACTAAGCCGCTTCTGACGAACCAGAGCAGCGCACGGGAACGCCATTTGCCTTCCTGCCAGAGCTGTACCTATTTATCTACTTGCACTTTGACGTGCTTTCGAATTGCTAGGTTGGCAGGAGCAGGGACTGAGCAACGGGAGCTCACCCCATCGCGGGGATTCGAACCGCTGACCTTCCGATTGGCAACCCCTAGGCTCTGTGGTTTAACCCACAGCGCCACCTGTGTCCCTACTTACATTCTTAGGGAGGAAAAAAAATAACTTTCCCAAGGCCTTGCAGGTTCACAAATTGGTACAAGAGCTAAATGGAAGCAGGGCATTTACAGTATATCAGCTTGTGAAGAACCTCAGGAGAGCCTGGCTGCTGGATGAGGCCAAAGGGGGCCCAGGATCCTGTTCTCACTGTGGCTAAACACCCTCAAAAACCTAGTGTTGTAAATAAAATCTGCCCTTTTCCCTTATGGGGTATCCAAGAGCCCATATAGAGTCCTTACATAGTTTCCCTAATGGCAGGAGGAAATAACAGAGGCCAACCAGAGAATATTGAGAAGCAAGGCAGCTAGTAAGCCTGATCTTTATTGATCTGTTGCAACAGGGTGCCCCCTCACACGCAGGAGAAGGAGGAGGAACCCCAAACAATGGTGTGCAAGCCCTTATATAAGGTAAAGGTAAAGGGAACCTGACCATTAGGTCCAGTCACGGACGACTCTGGGGTTGCGGCCTCATCTCGCTTTACTGGCCGAGGGAGCCGGCGTACAGCTTCTGGGTCATGTGGCCAGCAGGACTAAGCTGCTTCTGGCAAACCAGAGCAGCGCACGGAAACGCCGTTTACCTTTCCGCCGGAGCAGTACCTACCGGTATTTATCTGCTTGCACTATGACGTGCTTTCGAACTGCTAGGTTGGCAGGAGCAGGGACCGAGCAACGGGAGCTCACCCCGTCATGGGGATTCGAACCACTGACCTTCTGATCGGCAAGTCCTAGGCTCTGTGGTTTAACCCACAGCGCCACCCGCGTCCCTTATATAGACTTTTGAAATTGCCACCTTGTAGATCAAGACCACCCCCAGAAACATCATACCTACATCACAGAAAGGGCGGTCTACATCAGAAATCTGAGTGCTTTGTTTACCTCCTGTCTGCCAGGTTACCTGTTGAATGGTCACTTGATTGGATTGCCTGGGGAGCCTGGCCAGTCTTTTGTAATGATAAATACTTAGTTCCTGAGCCAGGTCACAGGCTAACCCTATTCATATCTTAAATGTGCCTTTAAGACAGGATTTGTGAAGGAAAAAGACAATGGGGAAGTTTCCCACTTTGACCTTGCAGAGAAATAATTTAGGTCAGTTTGGGAATCAAAAATGGTTCCAGGTCGGTCTTCCTGTGCTGATCTATGTACGTGCTTGGTTGGTACACTTAGGTACATTTAACATATATCTAAGACCTCAAAATTCCTGTCACAATAGGAATCTAGGTAGACTGCGCCTGGACCTGGAGGCTCCATAGGCGTGTAAGAAGAGCCTGGCTGCTGGATTAGGCCCAGGGGGGCCCATCCAGCCCAGCGTCTTCTTCTCAAATTGGCCAACCGGATGCCCCAAAGCGAAACCTGCAAGGGATCCGATCTCAAGTCTCCCCTCCTGCAACTGGAGGCCAGCAGGGATTGAACTGGGGACGTTCTGCATGCAAAGCAGGTGTTCTCCCTCCTGAGCCACGGCGGCCGTTCTCTGCTGAGCTGTTCTGGGCCGGGAATGTAGGGAAGGAAGGACAAGCGCCAAGGATCAAGGTTTTGGTTTCCTAAGTTACGAAACCCCGGGGGCTGAGGAAGCTGGCCACGCTAAGGTCAGCTCAAGGACTCGGGGAGGGGAACTCGGGCAAGAAGCAAAGAGCTTTCATGGGTTGCTTTCGTCCCATTTCAAGCTGTAGAACTGTGGAGGTGAATGGGACCCCCAAGAGTCATCTAGTCCAACCCGCTGCAAGACAGGAGCCACGGCTAATGTTCGCCTTTCTCCCGAGGGTCTCTGCGTTCAGTGTTTCTGTGCGGAACCGATCACTCCATTTTACCTCGGGGACCTTTGGCAAAAATCTGTCACCTCTCGGTCTCCAGCTGCTTTCGAATTCGTGACACGAGGCTCACGGCCGCCTGACATTTGGTGCTGTGAAGAGGGCTGGGGAGTCAAGCCTGCCCTCTCTTGAAGTCGGGCATTCAGGAGTTTGGGGTGAGGCCTTACGGCCTGGGGGTGAAGCCACGAGAAAGGCAGAGGGGCGTGGGAAATTCTCAGAGTCAGCCTTTGCCCATCTAGCCCACTCGGACTGGCAGCAGCTCTCCAGGTGAATGCCATTACCAATAATAATAATAATAATAATGTTTAGTCGTTTAGTGGTGTCTGCCTCTTCGTGACCCCCTGGACCAGAGCACGCCAGGCCCTCCTCTCTTCCACTGCCTCCCTCATGCAGGTCACTTCGAGAACACTGTCCCACCATCTCGTCCTCTGTCGTCCCCTTCTCCTTGGCCCTCCATCTTTCCCAACATCAGGGTCTTTTCCAGGGAGTCTTCTCTTCTCATGAGGTGGCCAAAGGATTGGAGCCTCAGCTTCAGGATCTGTCCTTCCAGTGAGCACTCAGGGCTGATTTCCTTAAGAATGGATACATTTGATCTTCTTGCAGTCCATGGGACTCTCAAGAGTAATTACGGTAATTATTATTATTATTATTATTATTATTATTATTATTATTATTATTAATACCCTGCCCATCTGGCTGGGTTTCCCCAGCCACTCTGGGCGGCTTCCAACAAAACACTAAAATACAATAACCTATTAAACATTAAAAGCTTCCCTAAAGAGGGCTGCCTTCAGATGTCTTCTGAATGTCAGGTAGTTGTTTATTTCCTTGACATCTGCTGGGAGGGCATTCCACAGGGCGGGCCCCACCACCAAGAAGGCCCTCTGCCTGGTTCCCTGTAACTTGGCTTCTCGCAGGGAGGGAACCGCCAGAAGGTCCTTGGAGCTGGACCTCAGTGTCTGGGCAGAACGAAGGAGGTGGAGACATCATAATCCTGCCTACCAGAACCTCCTGATGGATTTATTCTTTTTCCACTGGCTATTCTTAAGTTCTTGCGGCCAAACTTATAGCTGCTTTTCCTCCTCTGTGAGTTTGCCCCGTCCTCTTTCAAAGGCTTCTGGGTTCATGGCCATCCCTGCGGGAGCAAGTTCCACAGGCTAACTATGCGCAGGTCCCGCTTTGGCGCTCTAACCACTAGACCACACGCCCTCCCTGGTCTTGTTGCAGGGCGGAGGATCTCAGGCGCCTGGGAGGCAAAACCCCACCAGCGACCCACACACCGAGGGAGCGACACGTACACTCTGAGATTGCCCTGCAAAGGATGGAAAATCTTAGCCTTCCCCGTGGCCCTGGAGGGAGACGCATTACAGGAGGTTTTTCCTTTCCCTCCGAAAACACATTAAAAAGAGATTTGAGAGAGAAATAATTCGGCAATCCCTGGAGTTTAATTCCTTGTGGGCCAGCAGGGGAGGATCAGAATTCATTAAGACCGGGAAAACTTCCTTGGCCAAATTCTCTCGTCCTTTTCTTCGCATGAGAAACCTTCTACACACCACAGGGTGCCCAAATTTGCCTTCTTGCTACGGATCTTAGCCTCCTGCCAAAATATGGCCTGCGTCCAGGATCTCTGAGGGACCCCCCTTCCCCCCAACCCCCCCTGGTTCTTGTGGTCTATTAGCAGGACTCAAAGGATAAGGCTTTGTCCCTCCACCCCACATGGAGGGTTTTATTCAGCCGAGGCAGTGTGGTGTAGCAGTTACAGTGTAAGGCGAGGACCTAGGAGGGACCTGGGTTCAAATCCCCACTCGGCCATGTCTCAGTGGGTGACATTGGGCCAGTCAAAGAATTATTGTGTTGTTGTTTAGTTGTTTAGTCGTGTCCACCTCTTCATGACCCCCTGGACCAGAGCACGCCAGGCACTCCTGTCTTCCACTGCCTCCCTCCTGCTGGTAGCTTCGAGAACACTGTCCCACCATCTCATCCTCCGTCGTCCCCTTCTCCTTGTGCCCTCCATCTTTCCCAACATCGGGGCCTCTTCCAGGGAGTCTTCTCTTCTTATGAGGTGGCCAAAGTATTGGAGCCTCAGCTTCAGGATCAGTCCTTCCAGTGAGCACTCAGGGCTGATTTCCTTAAGAATAGTCGGTGGAAGAAGATTGGAAGAAATTTAAAGACTATTTACAGAAATACTGCAAAATTAATGAATGTTAGAATGATGTTGGATTGAAGTTAAGTGGTTTTCAGCAGTAATGTTAAAAAGATGTGCAAAAATGGATTGTTAACAGGTGATAATTTAAAGTTATAATATATTAAGACTAAAGATTAGGATAAAAACAAAGAGGGAAAGGATTTGCTGAACCAACTAATTGAATTGGATACAAAAAAGGGAGGTGTGAGGAGGGCCGGGGAACAGGCAAATGAAAGATAAGACACGGAAAGATTGAATTGTTTTTAACTGTTTTTACTTTGTATTTTTTCTTTTTCTTTTTTCTTTTTGTAATATTTTGAAAACCTTAATAAAAAAATTTTAAAAAAAGATTTCCTTAAGAATAGATAGGTTTAATCTTCTTGCAGTCCATGGGACTCTCAAGAGTCTCCTCCAGTACCAGAACTCAAAAGCATGGGACACCCCTGGGTCATCTAATCCACTCCCAGCTGAAGAATCCCTGGCAGGTGGCCACCCCAGCTCTGTTTAAAGGTCTCCAAAGAAGGAGAGGCCATCACCTTCCTGGTGGAGCTGGAATCTCCTTTCTTGCCACATTTGAGTCCTGGGTTCGAGTCCTCTCCTCCCGAGCAGCAGAAAACAAGCGTGCTCCATCTTCATCATCAACATCCAATATCCTTTATTTGGCATAGCAAACCACACATTATCAAACAGTCACCGTATACAAATTGTGTAAAATACAAGCTCAGCATAACAAGGTTTGTCCCAGTCAGATCTTTAACTCCAGAGGAAATCAATTTGCATAAATAATACAACACTACCACATCACTGATCATTTAAGAACCACTAAATCTCTTTATAATGGCCCAGTATTTCAACATGGACAGCACTCAAAAATTCGGCCACTATTAAAGCAATTTGATCATTCCTGTCCGAAAGCAGGTCCTGAACGGTTGGTGGCATAGAATTGAGCCTGTTGAGTTGTAAGGCCTCTAATAATTGTCTTGTGGCATAAATGTCAAAATCACAAGAAAAGAAAATATGCTGCAAAGTATCAGGTTCCTGTTTACTACATTTGCGGAGACGCTCTGATTCTGGGAGAGCTAAATATCTTCCTCTCACTATCATCGAGGGAAACGTACTGAATCTGGCTAACATAAACAGCCTGCACAATTCATGATCCTTCAGATTTGTCATGTATCTCCATCTTCAATGTGGTGACTGTTCAGATCTTTGAAGACATCCCTCATGTCACCAAACAGTCTTCTCTTCTCCAGGCTTCTCCGCCTGGCCTACCCCACAAGGCTGTTGTGGGGGGAATTAAGTGAGGAAGGGGAGAACCACATTTGCCATTCCTTGGAGAAGGAGGTGAGATATGAAAGCAATAACAAATTAAATCCTACCCACTGTAGACACATCGAAACGAATGAACCGAAGTGAGCCAAGCCCATTAAATCCAGTGGGTCTACTCTGAGCAGGACGAGGATTGAGCACAACCCATAGAATTCAGCCGGACCGCCAGATCAATGGAAAAACCACATAATTTTTTAATTGGAAGCTCCCCCATTCGCTCTTCTCGAACCAACGTGTGAACTTTAATACAGCCATCCTTCGAAATTTGCACTTTTTGTTCACAACCTTGTGAAAATTCACCAGCATTTTAGTACGAATTTCTCCTTAACAGACACATTTTCACACACAATTTTGCCTAGGATACATTTTGCAAAGCAGTTTCCCCAAATACACAATGCATTCCTGGCTGTTGTTTTCAATAATATACGCCTTTATAGGCATGCTTTACCCAGGTGGGTGGGTTTTCGCACACCTTCATCTGCAGGAGAACCGCACTACAAAATTCGGAGCAGTGCCAATCTTGATGGACGGCTGCATTTCGGTTCAGGTATTGTGTCGTAAAATGTGAACGGGGTAAGTCTGCCTTGAAGGTGCAAAGTGGACGGAACTTCTGCTGCAGACAGAATTAGGATTTTTTGTGTGTCGGGTTTTTTGCTCCAGCCCTGCGCTCGTCTCTGGCAAAATACCTCTGACATGCCTCTCCGCCACCTCCTCTCGCTGCCATTGATAAGAGGAAAGATCTGCATCATCCCAGAGAGAGCTAATCGCTTCCCTCAACCTTTTGCAAGCTCCTTGTCCCCCGGGGCCTCTGACTGATCGCTTGGTCCTTATCACCCAGGTAGCGTGATTCCCTCCTGACGCACACATCCAGCTCAGAGTCACAGTCCTTGGTTTTTGAACCTAATCAATTCCTTTAGGAATTTTGAACCTAATCAATTCCTTCCTCCTAGATTGCTGATCCATCTGAATTCTATTACTGCCTTGAGGATTAGGCTATCTCCGTGTGAAGCTTTTGATGGTGCTTATCTTTCACCACGGCCTTGTGGGGAAGAGGCCTTGACACGTTCCTGCCTCAAATAGGGCTTCTCTGACAGCTTCACCAGATGACACACCAGACTCATCTCGTAAGCCCCCGGCCCTGCTAGGCTTTTCCTTGCAGCGGCTGTGTGAGCACATAACGCTAAAACCATGATTCGTTTTAACCAGGGGTTGTTTTACAGATGAGCAAACAAACCATAGTTCGTAGGCCAATGGCCCCTCTAGTCCAGTCTCATATTCTCACACTGGCAAGATACCCCTAGGAATCAAGATAGACTGCCCCTGGACTTGGAGGTTCCACAAGGGCATAAGGAGAGACAGGTTTCTGGATGAGGCCCATGGTCTGCCTAGTCTGGCATCCTGTTCTCTCAGAGGCCAACCAGATGCCTCAATAGGAATCCAGCAAGCAGGATTTGAGCATGAGATCTGAAATATACTCAGAGTCGAGAGTGGATTTCATGCTCTTTATTCAGCGCATAGTGGTGAGGAGGAATGGAAGTCCCCCCAGAATGTCTGCTTTATATACATTATTTACACAGTGGGTCCCACATGATTGGCTAATTCCAGGATTCTCCTGTAGGCCAATCAGGGAAGGTAAACAGCATTTCCGTGCGCTGCTCTGGTTCGCCAAAAGCGGCTTAGTCATGCTGGCCACATGACCCGGAAGCTGTACGCCGGCTCCCTTGGCCAATAAAGCGAGATGAGTGCCGCAACCCCAGAGTCTGTCACGATTGGACCTAATGGTCAGGGGTCCCTTTACCTTTACCTTTGGCAAAACTGTCACACTCACTTTCTGAAGGCTTTGGGGAACAGCTGGGGATCCTTTTACATTTTCGATCAAGGTGCGCTTGAATCACCACCTTCTGAAGTAATAGAATCAGAATTGCAGAGTTGGAAGGGACCTCCACAGGTCATCTAGTCCAGCCCCCTGCAATGCAGGAATCTCAGCTGAAGCATCCAGGACAGATGGCCATCCGACCTCTGCTTAAAAGCCTCCAAGGAAGGAGAGCCTGCCACCGTCTCGTGGGAGACTGTTCCACTGACTAATAGCTCTTATCATCAGAAAGTTCTTCCAGATGTTTTAGTCAGAATCTCCTTCCTTGTAACTTGAAGCCGTGGGTTCGGATTCGTGTTGGAAAATTTCCTGCCCTGCTTATATCCCAACTTTGCTGCCTGAAGCAGCATCAAGATACAGTCCGTTGGCGAACATTTCGGTTTTAGAAGGCCGTAAACCCGGAAGTAAATGCATCGGTTTTCGAATGCGCCTCGGAAGTCAAACATGCCCTGCAGCTTCGGCTGTGTGCAAGATCCTGTCGGCTATTGAGTTTTCAGTTTTCGAACGTTTCAGAACTCGAATGGTCTTCCGGAACAGATCACGTTCGAAAAACCGAGGTACCACTGCACTCAGTCTCATTCACTTCACGTAACAAACTGACCTTTCTTTAGTCCTCTTGCGTGAGAACTTCTTGCAGGCATAAGGGCAAATGTGTGGTCATGACAAAGGCCACATTATAACTCTAGCAAAAGGTCCCAAACCTCTTGGTGTGTGTGTGTGTGTGTGTGTGTGTGTGTGCGTGCAGGACGACACTTGGCACACTGGACACACATGTGGGTTCAGACGCACGCCTCACAACAGCAGCTGCGGAAAGGACAGGTGTGGCAGAGACCCAGAAAGTTGGCACCGGTCACCTGCCTTGGAGATACGCCTCACAGCTCCCCAGCGCAAGGGGGAAAGAAACAGAGGGGCGCTTTTTGCACAGCTGGCCAGTTTCTCCTTGGCCAAGGGACTGGCAGGGGGTGCAGCTTGGCAAGTCTCCCGTGGCAGAGCCAACTGCTGGTGGGCAGAGAGCCCTCCCACCCGAGGAAGGGAGGTGGGGTTTCGCTGCAAAAGGGGGCTGGGTCTATGGGGCAGGGGAGCTGGGGAAAGCAGGAGGGGAAAGAGGGAGGTTTCTGGGAGGAGGGGCTTCCCTCTCTCTCTCTCTCTTTCTCCCCTCTCAACTGAAGATCCAGTTTCAACAAGTGCCTCTGTCCAGAGAAGGAGCGGAGGAACCGAGCCGTCTATTTAAAGACAGGAAGGGCCCCCTCCCTCTGAATGTATATCTCCTACATGTGCTCCCTATAGGCTACCCCCACCCCTTTTGTTGTTGTTGTCGTCTCCCCCTCCCCACCCCCTTGGCTCCTGTCCCCTCCGTCTCCTGCACCAGCAAATATGGGGAAAGGGGTAAGTACCGCTGCTTCTGGGGCTCCCAAAGGCCATATCTGGGGGTGGGAGAGAGAAAGAAGTGGTCCTTCAGGGGTGCAAACAAGTACTGCAAAGGGACAGTAATGGGGGGGGGGGCACCTGCAGGGGATCCTGAGAAGGGCAGGGTGTGGGTGCGCGCCTTGTGGGGTTTTGTGGAGAGCAAGGGGGAAGGGTCCGCAGGCAGAGAAAAGGCAAGAGTTGGAGGAAGGAGATCGGAGCGTGTTTGCGCAGCCTTCTCTGGGAGACCAGAAGGCGCGTTTGTTCCCAAAGAACCGTTTCCATATCTCCCACCCCCCTTTGAAGGCAGATTAGCCCCACAGGCCCTGGCTGGGCTGGGCAGATTGCGGTCCTCTCTGGGCGTGGTCCGCTTTGGCAGAGAGGGGAGTGCAGGATCGGGTCCACGGGTTGCATTTAATAATTTTAGGTCTTGCGCTCACATAGACTGGCCTTGGGGCGTCTTGTTGCTTTGAGCGGAGGAGCGAGGCTGTAAATGTCGTGGTGCTGAAATTCACCGGAGTCCCGCGGGCTGCTTTCTGCTGCTGCCCTCTGTCTGTCGTACTTTGAGGAGAGGGGTGTTTGGGCTCCTGCTTTGAGTTCGGAAAAGTTTTCTTTTGCCCCTGGCCAGGAGGTCTGTGCTGTTGTTCTTGCACCTACAAAGTGTGGCCTTCGCTTTGAGCCTCTAAGGAGAACCTCGAGGCCGGTGGCGGCGGCAGCTGGCAAAATCTGCCACCGCAGCTGTCAGAAAAAGTATTTCGCTGTCAGATCTTACAGGGTGGCAGAGAGAGGTGCAGGAGAGCAAAGCGTGTTGTTAAATCCATGTCACAGGTTGTGTTGGTTTCTCACATTCGGTAGAAAGGCATATTTAACAGACAAGTATAATATTCTGCAAGACAAAAGCGTCTGTTGGGGTTTCTTTCTTTTAGACTGCTGGGAAAGGTGACTGCCAGCTTCCAGCTTCCACAGAACTGTTTGCTAAGTTTCTCTCCTCCCTGTTGCAACGTTTGGTGCAATTTGGGGGTTGGGGGAAATGCTCCCTTCTCTGCACCCACAAAACAGATTAAAGAAAAGGCGCTTCTCAGCCTTCTCTATAGATCGCTTTTTCCACAGTCATGGTTCTCACCCGCAAAGGAAAGAGAAAGGGGTATTAGCTTTTGATGTCCCAGATGTTTGGGACACCGCTGAGGATTCACCTGTGATCTAGCGCAGCTGGAACTCCTGGGGTTCATTTTCAGATGTATAATTCAGTGCAGAACTCCTGGGGTTCCTATCAGTGCAAATGACTATGATCCTGTGTTCTTTGTCAGAAAGGTAGATGGTGAAACATAGCTGCGTAGTCGGCTCTCCGTCAGCTTCCAGGAGCGCTTATTTTCATTCACTTGTAATCCTCTCCTAATTAAACAAGATCTTGTCCCCGTGGGAAAAGCTGAATCCGTGTCTGGTACAAGCCAGGGGGTGGATTAGTCGGTCTGGATCCCATTAAGCGTCTTCATTTAGAATCGAGCCATGCAGGGTAGATCCCACAACCTTTCAAAACCACAACCGGAGAAAGACGATAGTTTTTGTTTGGATTCTGAATTGTAGGTTTTCCGGCGCAACCTTAGGGTCTAGAAACTTGAAATAACACACCATCTCCTGGCACTTCATGAGACGCCATCAGGGCAGAGATGGGTGGCAGGAGGCCCCCCTGGATCCTGTCAATCACTAGGCACCAGCCCTCCCAGAATGGGGGCTGGAGCTCAGGGATTTGGGGGCCACTGCAAGGTTGCTGTTTTTTATGCAGTGGAGGCAGGAAAGATGCAGAGGGGATTGGAAGAGACAGAGGCTCTGGCTTTCTTCATTATTTTGAATAGTTCTTTTATGATACTTGCTTTTTCCTATGTGAAGTCTCATGAAGAAGAAAAAAATCAAAACAACCAAAGCAATATGAATGTGCCAGACTTTATTGATGGTCAAATTTGGGTAATTAGAGCAGGGGGTGTTGATTGAGAGAGATTAAAGCTTTATTGATCATACACACCATACTTTGCTGATTGGAGGTATTTCTCCAGTGCAATTGGCCCTTTTTTCCCCTTGCTGCTGCACAGCTACACGCTGGGCTGGCCACCTGAATAGTGAATAGTGAATAGTTTGCTTTTTATTCAGTTTATTGTCTTTTCTTTGTGTTAATTGTACTTCTTGACATGTATCTTTAATGAACCTCAGTAAAATAATTTTTTTTGGGGGGGGGGGAGAGACAGAGGCTGATTTCTGCCCCCTGCATTCAGTGGAATGATACATTAACTTTGATTCCTGTGAAGGTTTGGGCTGGATGACCCTTAGGATCCCTTCTGACTTTGCATGTCTAGGATTCTGTGATTGCCCCCTGTCCCATTTCCACGCACCCTTTTGCCACAAAGCAGGGTGCAGCCAGGGCCAGGCTGTGTGAGCAAACTGGACCCCTGTTGCCAGAGATTTCTCAGGGCTTGTTCCCCGATAACCTGAGGGTTTGCCCCTGCATTTCTTTGCACAAAGTTTGCACCAACATCTCTGAGGCTTTGCCACAAGCAGGAGGTATATGATTCCTGTGAAATAAAAGAAAAGTCTGGATTGGGGTCAGAAAACAGTCAGCTGTTCATCAAGCAGCGGTTCTGATTTGCAGACCCTCTGAGTGTCCCTATTTTCCAGGGATGGTTCTGGATTTACAGAAGCTGTCCTGGTTTCTGATTTGATCCCAGAATGTCCCTCTTTTCCTTAGGACATCCCTATTCCCGTTGCAGAAATGTTGGAGTTGTGCAACCCCCGAGCCATGGAGATAAATAACAACACAACTTTTAGAAGACATCTGAAGGCAACCCTGTATAAGGAAGTTTTTAAACGTTGAAGTTTTTATGTATATTGGAAGCCACCCAGAGTGGCTGGGGCAACCCAATCAAATGGATGGGGTAATAATAATAATAATAATAATAATAATAATAATAATGGAATAGGATGCCCCTATTTTCATTGGTGAGGTGTTGGAGTGTATACAATCCACTTTTAAAGTCATCCAAGTTGATGGTCATTGTCGCCTCCTGTGGCAGGGAGTTCCATAGTTTAACGATATGCTTCATGAAGAAGTTCTGCGACCCTGGAGGGCCAATGCCCGTCCGTGTGGTCAGTACTGAGCTAGAGAGACCAAGTGTCCAACTTGGATTAATCTGCTTCCTCCTTTCCCGTGTTTGTGTTCCAAAACCAAGCCTCTTTCGGTCCCTGGCCTGAGAGGTTCTGTCGGTGGCGCCTTTCCAAAATCAAACAGTCTCGTCACACAGGCAGTGGGAGAGGGGTTCCCGCATCATTGGACTGGGCCCAACCCCTCGCTGGGACCTTTTGGGATCGCAAGAACCGGGCCCAGGAGATGCAGATGTTTATTCAGGAGCAGAAAATAAAAAGAGGACCTCATCGCAACGCTCACGGAAAAGTTCCCCCATTGCCAAGAACAACTCTGGTTTGCCAGGGTTCGTGTTACAGAGAGACCTAGGAACCAGGTCCTGTGTGGCCGTGGGGTGGGGGAGACAGGGGAACCCCAATCTCCCCGTGGGGTCCTCAGTTCCAGCACCTTTTGCACGGCTTGCCCCCTGGTTACCACGCTGACCTCTGTTCAAGGGAGGCAGGAATCGACTTCCTAATCACTTGACCCCTGATGCATTTTCCCTCGTTTAAAAATAGTTGGAAATGTGTATATATAGGACCTGGGGCTTTGGAATGACAAGGCCTGGCCTCACAGCAGGAGGAATGGCCAGGGGCCTGGGCTGACCGTCGGCTTCTCCATGCAAAACGGGGGCATTGTGAGCAGGTCCTCACACCATGCGCTCAAAGCACATCCATTGAAAGGTGCTGGGAAATGCGGCTTTGCCGGGCACAGAGCTGTCATTCCTGGCAACCTTTGCAAACGAAAGCAAAAGCCGGTGTACAAATGTGGAGGACAGAACTTGCAAAGATGAGAAACCAGCAGCAGCACATTTGTCCACCCTGTAGTTCCGCAAACTGTTATGAAACTGCCGTGGCCTTTGGCTATTTCAATAAACTTATTGATGATGATGATGACAATATTTGTCCATTCCTAGTTCTTACTGATCATAGGGCAGATGCTGGAAGCACAGGCCTCCTGGGGCGTGGAAATGAGCAACGCCTGGCCTTTTCTCTGGGAAAAACAACCGCTTTGCTTCGTCCACTGAAACCCCCCAAAAGCTAGCTAGATACCAGCTTTGCATTGCAGGGGGTTGGACCCAGCCCAGTTTTCCCTTAAAGCCACCCCTCATTCTGCCCTGTGTCCCCAGCGATTGATATTCAGAAGCGTGAATTCCCCCAGTCCTCTTTTAAAGCCATCCAGCTTGGTGGCCATCGCTGCCTCATGTGGCAAGGAGTTCCACAGTTCAACTCTGTCCCGCGTGAAGAAGCCCTTGCTTTTCTCTGCCCTGGATTTTCACGGGGTGCCCATGAGTTCTAGCGCTAGGAGAGAGGGGCGCAAACATTCCTCTATCCACTTTCTCCATCGTTCTATAAACTTCTACCATCTCACCTCTCCTTGGCTGTTTCCCCTGAAGCAGAAATCCCCAAACGCCACAGCCCTTCCTCGCTCCATCGTTCCCTGCATTGTTTTGTGGCATTTGATCCGCCGTGCAGTTGTCCCTCCTCACCTCAGCCGAGGGAAGGGCTTCGCTCAGGGAGTTTCCGCCTGGCCCAATTCTTTCTCTCCCTCCTTTTGGGCCAGGATGGGGAAAACACGCTTTCTCCCTGTCTCCGGGGGCCCAGAGGAGAGGCTTGCCAAGCCCAGAGCCCGGCGGAGGAGAGAGAAGATGTCTCCCTGGGCACTGAATGCCCAAGCAGCCGGAACAGAGGGGTCTTTCTGCCTCCTTGAAAAGCCCCGGAGGCCTGAATAGGCAGGACTTGGAACAGGAGTGGTTTCGCTCTCTCCCAGCCTTTTCTCTCGCTCTCCGGGGTCCCTGGCTGTGCCAAGACATGCCCCGAGTGCTAATGACGTTGCTCTCCTCTTCCAGTGTTGTGGAATGGTGTGGCTGGCATCCCGTCCCCTTTCCCGGTCAGGCCCCAGCAGTGAGTGATGGTGGCGCAGGGCAGGAAGAGAGGTCCGAGAGTCAGGGTGGCATAACGGTTAGAGCGTCAAACTGCAAGGACCTGGGTTCAAATTACCACTTGGTCATGAAGCTCTCTGGGTGGCCTTTGGCCAGTCACGGCCTCTCAGCCTAGCATCCCTCACAGGGCTGTTGTTGTGAGGATTAAATGAGGACTTGGACCGGGGTGAGACCAGAATTCGAATCCCCACTCAGCCATGCGTCTCACGGGATATGGCAATATTTTGCAGGGTGCTCCTCCAGCCCAAAGGCAGGGAAAAAATGCATGTATTTGGATAAAGAGTGCCCCAAAATGCACTCATTATTGAAAATAACATATGAAAAGCTATTCTGGAAAATTGCTTTGCAAAGATGCGTATGTTAGGCAAAATTGCAAACAGGCATGTGCAATCTAGGAGAAATTTGCCTTAAGTGTTGATGGATTTTCATGAGGACTCTTACAAAAGGAAAGGGTGGGGGAGAATTGCATTTTGATGCAGAAACGTAAACAGCTGAAGACAGAAAAGTGAGAAACTGAGAAACTCAAACCTGCAGATTTGCCTGTTCCTATTTTTACTGATGCTGGAAGCACAGATCCTTTGGGCTTGGCGAAATGAGCGATGCCTGGTCTCCTTTCTGGGAGAAATCGAAAGCTTTGCTTCCACCTCCCACGAACTTATTCTATACAAGTGGACAACCAGCTGTGTTGGCCACTTTCCTGGTACGTCCAAATCTCAAGAGTTTTGCTGAGGTGGGGAGAGAAACATTTGGCCTCCTGTACTTCCTGCGTCCCCTCAGTCCGGAAATGCCGTGACAATAATAGCTTCCCCTGGCAGTCTGTCCAGGACTGGCTAAATAGGATCAGTAGCTCAGTGATGGTGGTGATGGAGGAGGAGGAAGACATCAAAGCTTTTGCGTCAGGCCATTCGAGGCAGGGTCCTGCCTGGGACGTTTGGCAAAGGCTGCTTTGCCGTGAGGCCACTGCTCAATGCACACTCAGGGCTCTAGAAGGAAGGTCCTTGTCTGCTCTTTTGCTGAAAGTGAGACTCATGGAGTTGGAAGGGACCCCGCGGTCGTCTCTTCTAACTCCCTGAAATGCCGGGATCACAAATGAGTCTTCATTCAGGGCCTGTATATCTCAGCAGCCGCTGTAAATGTCCCAGATTTGTTCACGATGCTTTTATTTATTTCATAAAATGTCCCCCAGAGGCTTACGAAAAAAGAAAAGAAAACAATTACGTTATCAACAAGGTGATAATTCAAGACTTCAAAACATTAAAACAATGTTTGTCTTGCCAAAGCGGTGCATGCTCTAGTTATCTCCCGCTTGGACCCCTGCAATGTGCTCTATGTGGGGCTACCTTTGAAGGTGACTCAGAAACTGCAATTAATCCAGAATGCGGCAGCTAGACTGGGGACTGGGAGCGGCCGCGGGACCATGTAACACCGGTCTTGAAAGACCTACATTGGCTCCCAGTATGTATCTGAGCACAATTCAAAGTGTTGGTGCTGACCTTGAAAGCCCTAAACAGCCTCGGTCCAGTATATCTGAAGGAGCGTCTCCACCCCCACTGAGGTCCAGATCCGAGAGCCTTCTGGCAGTTTCCTCCCTGCAAGAAGTGAGGTTACAGGGAACCAGGCAGAGGGTCTTATTGGTGGTGGCACCTGCCCTGTGGAACGCCCTCCCACCAGATGTCAAGGGGATAAACAACTACATGACATTTAGAAGACATCTGAAGGCTTCAGGGAAGTTTTTAATGAATGATGTTTTAATGTGTTTTTAATCTTTTGTTGGAAGCCGCCCAGAGTGGCTGGGGAAACCCAGCCAGATGGGCGGGGTACAAATAATAAATTATTATTATTATTAAAATAGACTAAAAACAGATTGAAACTTGCATCAGCTCTCAAACAAGGCTTGTCTAAACAAGAGTGTTTTGAGCTGAAAAGAGTATGACGAAGGCGTCTGCTTGGTGTCAAGAGGCGGGGAGTTCCAAAGTTTAGCTGCTGCCACACTAAGCAATTGAGTTCTTACAAATTCAGAACGGGGATGCTGTGGCCCCAGGAGCAGTGCCAGTTCCGCCATTGGAGCAGTCATGGATGGCGTAATAATGGCACAAGCTTATGCATGTCTACTCAGAAGTAAGCCCTACTATGTCCAGTCATGGCGTTTCCTACCAGGTAAAGCCTGTACAGTGGTACCTCGGGTTACATATGCTTCAGGTTACATAAGCTTCAGGTTACAGACTCCGCTAACCCAGAAACAGTACCTTGGGTTAAGAACTTTGCTTCAGGATGAGGACAGAAATCGTGCGGCGGCAGCAGGAGGCCCCATTAGCTAAAGTGGTTCTTCAGGTTAAGAACAGTTTCAGGTTAAGAACGGACCTCTGGAACAAATTAAGTACTTAACCCGAGGTACCACTATATATAGAGCTAAAGCGTAAGGGGGCTGGTCTCTGAAACAGCCACAGATCACACACTCCCCAGTCAGGCGATCTCGTAGGTGACCGGTCCTTGTGTACTAACGGAAGCACCTTAACTTGGGGTATATGGCATGTTAGGGGAGGGGTAGCACTTCTGGTGGGGGACACATCATGCTCCTTCTGGGGTAGTTTGTCCACCTCCCCCCCCCCACGCAGCTCTCAGTTGAAGCTCCGAGAAACTGTCAGCATGCAAGAGCAGCCAGCTAAACCAGGCGAGGGCAGCCAATGGGTCTCTAACACTCTGTGATTTAGGGACTTCCCCTGCAGGAGAAGACAGGCTCTAGCCCAGGGGTCAGCAAACTTTTTCAGCAGGGGGATGGCCCACTGTCCCTCAGAGCTTGTGGGGAGCCAGACTATCTTTTGGAGAGAGAAAAATGAACAAATTCCTAAGCCCAGAGATGCATTTTAAATAAAAGCACACATTCCACTCGTGTAAAAACACCAGGCAGGCCCCACAAAGAACCCAGAGATGCATTTTAAATAAAAGGACATATTCTACTCATGTAAAAACACGCTGATTCTCGGACTGTCCACGGGCCAGATTTAGAAGGCAATTGGGACGGATCCGACCCCCGGGCCTTAGGTTGCCTACCCATGCTCTAGCGCAGGGGTCAGTAAACTTTTTCAACAGGGGGACGGTCCACTGTCCCTCAGACCTTGTAGGGGCTGGAATATATTTGGGGGTGGGGAATGAACAAATTCCTATTCCCCACAAATAACCCAGAGATTCATTTTAAACTGCACCAGCTCGCCGCAACTCTGGGAAACGGGGGGGGGGGGGGAGGAGAGGGATTTTTGCACCACGGCACCAGATATACTTGAGGCGGCCCTGTTCCGACCAAATTTTATGCGCAAAAGTATGCACATATTAGGTGGAAATTGTAGATTAAAACACACAATGTACATTGAAATCCAGTGGTACTTCTGGTTACAAACTTAATTCGTTCTGGAGGTCTGTTCTTGACCCGAAACTGTTCTTAACTATTTCTGTTCTCATTCTGGGGCAAAGTTCTCAACTTGAGGTTAACTCTTCCGGGTTAGCGGAGTTTGTAACCTGAAGCGTTTGTAACCTGAGGCATTTGTAACTTGACGTCCCACTGTAATGTCCAGAATGTGCTAAAGTAGGGGGAGCTGCTTGCAAATTAAAAAAATGTATATGTAGTGAAATTTGTGGCTATAAGAAGAATTCATCCAAAAAAGCTGGTAGTTTTTAATGAGGATTTCTTTTAAAAATTCACAAACTGAGTTGAACGGAAGATTGGAGAAATATGTTTGTCCCATCTTTGGTGGGAATGCCCTCGGGGTCCCTGATTTTGGTCCCAAAGTACATCGAGGGTCACGAAACCGACAGATTCGCCCGTCCTTGGCTGAGAGCGCTCTGGGTCTGCCCGGCGGTGCCTTTTCCCTCTTGCCCACTGGGGCTGCTACTGCCATCTTCCTGCCCCTGTGGAGATGGCAATCTGGAACCAGTGGCTCACATTCCCCTGTCCTGCCCCCTTTATAAAGATCTGAGGAACGAGATCATCACCCCACTCCTACTTACCATCCCAGGCCGCCCATCTGGGGCCACATTGTTCTTTCTTTTATCAGATCAAAATGATCAGACAACAGCAAAGGTTGCTCGGTTTATCGAGGGCGCAATGAGATTAAGGGCCACTATCTGAACGATAATCTTGGTCATTTGATTGTCCTTTTTACCTATTGTTGTCTTTTTAATTGTATATATTGCTTGTTTTATGTTGCTATGGCCGTTGGCTAATGTGAATAAAGTTTATCTATCTATGGCATATAGGGATGCGGGTGGCGCTGTGGGTTAAACCACTGAGCCTAGGACTTGCCGATCAGAAGGTTGGCGGTTCGAATCCCCGCGACGGGGTGAGCTCTCGTTCTCGGTCCCTGCTCCTGCCCACCTAGCAGTTTGAAAGCACGTCAAAGTGCAAGTAGATAAATAGGTACTGCTCCAGCGGGAAGGTAAATGGCGTTTCCGTGCGCTGCTCTGGTTCGCCAGAAGCGGCTTAGTCCTGCTGGCCACATGACCCGGAAGCTGGACGCCGGCTCCCTTGGCCAGTAAAGCGAGATGAGCGCCGCAAACCCAGAGTCGGTCATGATTGGACCTAATGGTCAGGGGTCCCTTTAACCTTTACCTTATCTATGCCATCTTTGCCCCCTCAGGCGGGACGAGAGTCTGCCCCTCCGGGGGCGACAGCTGAGAATGGAGGAGGGAAGAAGAAGCAGAAGGAGAAAGAGCTGGATGAGTTGAAGAAGGAAGTGAATTTGGTAAGTCAAAGTGCTGGCTGTTTGGGGGAGCGCTGGGGTCAAGGCTTGGCATAAAGGCTGGTCAGTGGCCCCTCTAGCCCAGACTCCCCACAGTGGCCAAGTACCCCTAAGAAACTAGGGGTCCAGATAGACTGCCACTGGAGCTGGAGGCTCCATAAGAACAGAAGAAGAACATGCTGGATCAGGCCAAAGGGGGGGAGTCATGTAGTCCAGCCTCCTCTTCTCACAACAGCCAACCAATGGGAAGCCTCCAAGCAGGACCTGAGTGCGAAAGCAGCACTCGCCACAGGTGTTTTTCTGACAGTGGAGGGAGAAGATAGCCATTGTGGTTGGTCGCCTTATTATCCTCCATGATAAGGCTCCATGCTCAGGGATCTGTCAGGACCCACAGCAGTAGGTGGGAGAGAAATTTTAACGAGGAATGACCTTATTTGCACTTCTCAACCAATATGCGAACCAAAACACAACTGTCTTTCAAAATTCGCACTTATCCGAATTTTGCAATGCACTTCCCTACAAAACAAACTAGTGTGCAAAAATTCATATAGTGGGGGAAAGCATGTGGGGTGGGGAATGAATATATATACTAGTGAAAACAGCATACATTAAATTTGGGGGAAATGGCTTGCAAAAATATGCACCTTAAAATTGAATAACACAGAAATACTGTACATAAAAGAGAAATTTGTACTAAAAATGCTAAGAATTTAAAAAACCTCTCTCTCAAAACTGCTGCAGAACTGAAATCAATATTGCAATAATAATAATAATAATAAAGAACAGGGTTTTTTTCCTCCAGCTAAGTCCTGCTCAGTATAGACCTGCTGAAATGGATGGAAGCAAGTTAGTCATGCCTGTTAACTTCAGTAGGTCTACTTGGAGTAGGAACAGCACCACAAACAACTCTGAGAGAACTAAGACTGACCCCTGCAAGCAGGAAGAAGCCGCCCCTGTCCCTGCTGGGATGAGGGGGCAAAGTGACGAGGGTGGGGGGGTCATGGAGTGTGGTTTGCCCAAGGACCTCTGTGTGTGTCCGTCTCCTCCTCACAAGAGCAGCCAGGAGGAGAAAGATGCTTTGTGCGCTGACAGCGAGAAGGAATGTCTCTCCTCGGTTTCCCGGATCCTGTTCCTTTTCCGAGGACGTTCAGCTCTTCTGCCCCCCGCGACTAACAGCCTTTCTCTGCCCCCCCCCCTGTCCTTTCCTTCTCCTCTCTCCCCTTGCAGGATGACCACAAGCTGTCGCTGGACGAAATCAGCAGGAAGTACCAAGTGGACCTGTCCCGGGTGAGTCTGAGGGGACATTTGCTGCTCCTCTTTGCCTTGTACCCTCCAATGCATTTTGCCACTCTTGGGTTTCTGCATGGGGCGGGGCGGGTGAGTGGGTATCAAGGCATCCTGGCTTTCATTTATCCCATGGGGGGGGTTATATGCCGGCCTTCTGACCGGGGCTGAGTTTGCACCCATGTCCGGTGGCTCAATATGCCCAAGAACTTAGGAATTGAGATAGACTGCCCCTGGAGCTGGAGGCTCCATAAGGACAGAAGAATAGCCCAGTTCAAGTCAAAGGTCCTCCTACTCCAGCATCCTGCACTCTCCTCTTCTGCAATTTTCAGCAACTAATATTCATAAGCATTGCTGGCACCATTTTGGCTACTAGCCTAGGGTTTTTTTCCAATAAATCTGGGAACACTTTTCAACTTCTTCTTTTTAATACACATACATTTTTATTAGTTTTTCAACATACCATTTTCAACAGTAATTAAACATACTTTCATATCTTATACCATCTTTTTTTTTACTTCCATCAACCACATCTGAAAATTTCCCAAACTACTCACTAAATATACATTCCTTACTTCCACAATTACATTTAACTCATAACTAATATCTCTCTTCTTTCTCTACTTTGCAATGCTTCGTAAATCTCTCCTTACAAAACTTCTTGTAGTCCTGCTGGGACACTTTTCAACTTCAATAGGAATGGTAGGATTTTGTATGGGGATTGATTTGTGAATCTGGGGACTGCCCCCGGGAAATGGGGACTTTGGTAACCTCAGTCTCCTCTGTGAAGTCCTATCCTCCATAAAGCACAGGGCTGCCCCAAAGAATCCCGGGAAATATACAGTAGTTTGCCCCCTCACAGAACTACAATCCCCAGGATTCTGGGGTGGGGAATTGCTTTAAGTGTTTTTATGTAGTCGATGCTTCTTGCTTGCTTGTAGAATGGAGACATTTTGTGAAACCTCTGAATTTTGCATGGTTGGAAAGTCAAGAGCTGCAGCCTTTGGCCCCCGAGAAGTTAACTTCAAGGGAATGTGGCCCTTGGCCTCCCTCTGATTCCACCACACAGGTTAATATGCCCTCTCTTTTTCTCTTTCTTTGTCTCCTTCCATGCCAGGGCCTGACCAACACGCGGGCAGCAGAGATCCTGGCCAAGGATGGCCCCAACGCCTTGACCCCCCCTCCAACCACCCCAGAGTGGGTCAAGTTCTGCCGCCAGCTCTTCGGGGGGTTTTCCATCCTGCTGTGGATCGGGGCCATTCTCTGCTTCCTGGCCTACAGCATCCAAGCGGCAATGGAGGATGAGCCGGCCAACGACAACGTAAGTCTCGTGGCCCCCAGACAGGCAGCCCGAACCTGGCCCTCCAGCTGTTTTGGGACTACAACTCCCATCATCCCAGTGGTCAGGGATGATGGGAACTGTAGTCCCAAAACAGCAGGAGCACCAGGTTTGGGGATGCCTGCCCCCAAGAGGATAGGATCCCAACCCAGGCTGGCAGCAGCTCTCCAGGGGTTCAGAGAAGGGACATTGCCAGACCTACTTGGAAAAGAGGATTCTAGTCCTCATGGTTCTGACCAAAAGGTTGAAATAGGAATGAAGGAAGCTGCCTTAGATTGCGTCAGATAATTTGTCCATATAGATTAGTTCTGCCTACACCGACTGGCAGCAGCTCTCCAGGGTTTCAGGCAAGCGATGGTCACAGCAGCGCCTGGATAATTATTAATTTATTTGACAAATCTTATGCACCGCTTCATTTAAGAACAAAACAAAACTCAAAGCAGTTTCAAAAAAAAAATAAAACAGTAAAATTAGCAGTAAAAAAACAGTTAAAAGCAACTATTTAAAACATGCAAAAAACATTAAGATCAACAATAAGCTAAAAAACCAGGTTAAAGCACATGTCAGCATCTCTACATATCTAGGCAGGCTTGCCTAACAATAATGTTTTTAGCAGAAGCAGTACAGTGAAGGCGCATGGATGGTGTCAAGAGGCAGGGAGTTCCAAAGTCTGGGTGCTGCCACACTAAAAGAGTGATTTCTTACAAATGCAGAGCTAGTGCAGATCAAAGCAGTTGCGTGAGCCCAGGTGAGCTAAGGCAATATTGCAAATTGTTCCCAAATTGTTAAGGGCTTTGCATCCTGTTCGTAACCCCTCGAATTTTGCCCAGTATCACACATGTATCACACAGGTCAGGATAAAGGCAGAGGAGGCCCCCCTCACGGGTCAGACCCACATGGGCTGGGGTAGCCAGTGGGGTGCCCTCCGGAAGGGGCTGGACTCCAACACCCCCACAAGTCAACGTGGACGTTGCCCAGGGAGGGGGAGGACGGAGTCGGGAGTCGGCTGTCCAACAAGCTGCCTGATCTTGCAAGAAAAGCGTTGGGTGGGGCTTAGGAGGCGACTAACCTGTGGCCTCCCAGGTGTCGCTCGACTCCAGCTCCCATCCCCATCCCTGACCCCCTGGCCATGTGGGGTGGGGCTGGGGTCCACCCCTGACTTCGAGGGACTCCACCTCTGGTTTTTAAGCAGAGATCAGAGGGCCATCTGTCAGGGATTCTTTAGTTGTGATTCCTGCATATTTGGGGTTGGGCTGGATGACCTCTGAGGTCCCCTCCAATTCTAGAGTTCCATGATCATGCAGCTTAGCCTTGGAGATGTCTGGGGTGGGACCCACAAGCTTAACATGAGTCCACAGGGTGATGCAGCAGCAGAAAAAGCTAACACTATTCTAGGCTGCATCCACAGAAGCCTAGTTTCCAGATTGTGTTACTTTCATTGTTGTTAGCTGCTCTGAGCCCGGCTTCGGCTGGGGAGGGCGGGATATAAATATATTATTATTATTATTATTATTATTATTATTATTATTATTATTATTATCAAGGGAAGTAATAGGTAAAGGTAAAGGTGCTAGGTGGGCAGGAGCAGGGACCGAGCAACGGGAGCTCACCCTGTTACGGGGATTCGAACCACCAACCTTCTGATTGGCAAGTCCAAGGCTCTGTGGTTTAACCAACAGCACCACCCGCATCCCAAGAGAAGTAATAGGTAAAGGTACCCCTGCCCGTACAGGCCAGTCTTGACAGACTCTGGGGTTGTGCGCCCATCTCACTCAAGAGGCCGGGGGCCAGCGCTGTCCGGAGACACTTCCGGGTCACGTGGCCAGTGTGACAAAGCTGCATCTGGCGAGCCAGAGCCGCACACGGAAACGCCGTTTACCTTCCCGCCAGTAAGCGGTCCCTATTTACGGTATCTACTTGCACCCGGGGGTGCTTTCGAACTGCGCTGGGACCGAACAACGGGAGCGCACCCCGCCGCGGGGATTTGAACTGCCAACCTTTCGATCGGCAAGCCCTAGGCACTGAGGCTTTTACCCACAGCGCCACCCGCGTCCCTAAGAGAAGTAATAGTCCCACTCTATTCTGCCTTGGTCAGACAAACACCTGGAATACTGTGTCCAGTTCTGGGCAGCACAATTTAAGAAGGATGTTGACAAGCTGGAAGGGAGAACAAGATGATTGAGGGGCTGGGAAATAAGCCTTATGAGGAACGGTTGAAGGAGCTGGGCCTGTTTAGCCTGGAAAAGAGGAGACAGGAGAAAGGATAGCTTTGGGCGCCTTCCAACCCTCAGATTCCCGACCCTCCACGCACAGAGCAGCTGCTCAGTCACCAAGCTTTGGTATTTCGCTCTGTGTGGACAGCAGGCCTCAGAAACGGACAAAGGCTGCATTCGCTTGAGAATGTCCCTCCTGCCTTCTCAGCCAGGCAGAAGAGCGAGGGGCAAGGGGTTTTGAGGCAAGCAGCGCCATGCGCCCAAAAGGTCTTGGTCTCCGTCCAGCACCTTGGGGCAGGGTTATCCCAGGACGGGCTGGTCACTCCCTGGGTCATGCCAGAAGCCCCAGCCCACCTGCCACGGAGCAGGCGGGGAGGGTTCATCCTGTCCCCGGGGCGGTATTTGCAGCCCTGCATGCCTCGCCCTGTGTAGGGTTACAGTGTCAGACTTCCTGAACAGAAGGGGGGCCCAGGAAGGAGCCTCCAAAACAGAAGGCAGAGGATTTCGCGCTGGGCAAGAACGACCGTGCTGCTGGGCCCCTCACTTCTTCTTCTTCTTCTTGTTGAGTCGTTTAGTTGTGTCCGCCTCTTCGTGACCCCCTGGACCAGAGCACGCCAGGCCCTCCTGTCCTCCACTGCCTCCCTCATGCTGGTAGCTTCGAGAACACTGTCCCACCATCTCGTCCTCCATCGTCCCCTTCTCCTTGTGCCCTCCATCTTTCCCAACATCAGGCTCTTTTCCAGGGAGTCTTCTCTTCTCATGAGGTGGCCAAAGTCTTGGAGCCTCAGCTTCAGGATCTGTCCTTCCTGTGAGCACTCAGGGCTGATTTCCTTCAGAATGGATCACTTTGATCTTCTTGCAGTCCATGGGACTCTCCAGAGTCTCATAGAATCATAGAATCATAGAGTTGGAAGAGACCACAAGGGCCATCCAGCACCATAATTCAAAAGCATCTCCTCCAGCACCAGAATTCAAAAGCATCCATTCTTTGGCGATCAGCCTTCTTGATGGTCCAGCTCTCACTTCCATACATCACTACTGGGAAAACCATGGCTTGAACTATATGGGCCTTTGTCGGCAAGGTGATGTCTCTGCTTTTTAAGATGCCATATAAACCTCAAATTAATAAATGAGCAAGCAGATGAGGAACCTCGCCGTCCACCTTGGGCTGAGTCTGGCCTTTGGCCCAGCTAGCCTCGTATTTTCTACACCCACCGGCTGCAGCTGGTTTCTAACTTTCCCTCAGGAATTATTATTATTATTATTATTATTACACACCCTTTTCCCAGACTGGGACTCAAGGCTTACACAGATTAAAGCAGGCTTATTCAAAAAGCTAAAAGCATTTTCAGAGCCACACATTTGTGAATGGGGAGCTCTTACCGCCAGCTGATTTCCTTTGAGAAAAATCCCCTTTTAAAGAGGAATAAAGGAAGGAAAAGGCTTCCTTCTTCTCTTCCTTCTGACAAAAAATTCCCTCAGTGGCTTAAGAGAGACTCCCCTCAGAAGCCATTTTGGGGTCTGCTCTGTGGTAGATGGAAAAGCACAGATAAAGGGGGCTTATTCCGTGAGGAATTCATTTATTTTATTCATTTCACGAAATTTATATATCTCTTGACTATATATATATATATATATATATATATATATATATATATATATTACCTCAGTCACTTCCCATCCGTGAGAGAGAGAATCATGGAATTGTAAAGTTGGAAGGGACCCCAAGGATCATCTAGTCTGTCTGTCATTTTTTTGATTTTAGATTTTTAGATTTTAGATTTCCACTGATATTTTCTTTTTCCCTTCCCAGCTCTACTTGGGGGTGGTGCTGGCGGCCGTCGTCATCGTCACCGGCTGCTTCTCCTACTACCAAGAGGCCAAGAGCTCCAAAATCATGGACTCTTTCAAGAACATGGTGCCCCAGGTAAGAAGGCCCCGCCACGCGTCTCATATGTTTATTTTCATAGAACAGTGGAGCTGGATGGGACCCCCAAGGCTCATCTAGTCCACCCCCCTGAAATGCTCTTAAAAAAGAATTCTCCTCCCCCCACAACTTGGAACAAGGACTGCAGATGATCCCCTTCTTGATTCACACACTTAAGCAGCTTGATAATTTCGTTGTCCCCGAGAGGGGGCAATGACAATAAAGATATTATTATTATTATTATTATTATTATTATTATTATTATTATTGATAGCAAATATCACATCCATCTCATCCTCAGCCCTCCAGCTGCCAAATTTCTTTCCGTGCCTCCCTTTTTTCACATCCAGAGATTGTATTTTGATATTTTCAGCGCAAGGATGGCTTTGAAACAGGGTTGGAAACTAGAATAGGAGGAGATCAATGGCTGCTACCGTACAACAGGCATTCTCCACTGCCCTCTTGTGGTTGAGACAAGGCGCACTGTCGTTTTGCGTATTTACTTTTAAAAATGCGTTTGTTTTTTAATTAAAATATTGAAGCAGTTTGCACACACACACACACACACACAGAGAGAGAGAGAGAGAGAGAGAGAGAGAGAGAGAGAGAGAATGATTTCCTATTGGAAGACTGGACAAACGCTAGAACATTAGCCGTGGTGAAGTTTTTATCGGTGGTTGCAAGAACCAACGATCCCTATCTTTAAGTCTGAACAAAATGCTTGTTTAACCTGGAGGTAGGCTGTTGGAATTGTGCATTGCTTTGCAATGATTTTTCCGGTCTCTGGACCATAATAAAGATTGATTGATTGATTGATTGATTGATTGATTTTAGGGCAAGTAAATCCCTCTGGTCAAGGCTGCCTCTTTTGTGCCAGCTTCAGTTCTTCCCAGGAATTATTGGTTTTTAATGATTGTAGAATCATAGAAATGTATAGTTGGGGGGTTGCCCCTCCAGCAGATATCCTGCACATGCAGCCCACTACCAAAATCAGCACAATCGCTTTTGTGACTTTTGTGACTTGTCCCCACAAAACACTTCATCACAGTTTCTTCCTATCTGGTCAAAGGGCCTCTGCTGCACAATACCAAATGTAAGAATTCACTGATCAATGTGTCTCTGTACTGGCTCACTGGAAAACTTCAGAAATTCATCTAGACCTGTGAGCTCAGCTCCTCAGCAGCCCCTCTGCCTGAGGAATAATCCCTTGCATCCTGATACCTGAGTGCCGGACAGGTAGCCATTCCAGAAATACCAAACCCAGATGAAGACAAAAGGGTGGGATGAACTTGGCTGGGAAACAGGGAAGTGTAAAGATCTCTTTTGTTCCACTTGATGGGTGTTTGGTGGAGGGCAAGGGGAACCATGGGGCAGGGTCCAGGATGCTCAGATTACGGCCGCCATACCTCCCCTTTCATGATGTAACCGTGATGTATGAGTGATGTAGTGGGGGGGGTGTAACATGGGGATTAGCAGCTAATAAAAGTTCGGGGGCTCTGTTGTTTGGGGCTTCCATCTTGTTCCACCTGGTGGCAGGTGGGAGTCCTGTCACGACAGTCTTCAATCAAGACCAAGCCGACTGGCTGCTGTTTTGCTCTGGTATTCCTGGCTGGTCTCCTTGTTTTTTCCAAGGGAGCCCTCAGATTTCTCCGTTAACAACGTTTTGTGCTTTTAAAATGTGCAAACTTGGGGGTCAAGTACAGGATGGAGGCAGCACCTTGAATGGCATTCACCTACAGCCCTGGTTGCCAATGTAGGGCACACACCCCACAGTGAGGCAATTTGATTTTTAAAGGGAAGCAATTCAAGAATGAGTTATTCACAGTGAATGGGAGCTCACTTTTTGAATAATAAGAATTACATGTCAGGATTTTAGGGATGCTGAGGTGGGGCGTGGCCACAAAAAGGCTGGGAACCACTGACCCACAGGATTGACACCATCTTGTCCCCACAGCAAGCCCTGGTGATCCGGGAAGGGGAGAAGAACCAGATCAATGCGGAGAACGTGGTGGTCGGGGACCTGGTGGAGGTGAAAGGAGGAGACCGGGTTCCTGCGGACCTCAGAATCATCTCCTCGCATGGCTGCAAGGTGAGGGCGGCCGAGAGGGAAACAGCGCAAGGGAAGACCCCAGGGGGAATAAAAATCAATTATTATTTTTAATTTAAAAAATCAGATTTTTAAAATAAAATGCTTTCACAGGAAAAATTTTCTAAAGATCGTTTTCTATTTAAGTTACATTATAGTTCAAAGGCTATTCATCAGGAAATAAGGGTTTGTTTTAAGTTTTTCATGTGTGCTAAAACTCAGTCTAAGGTTTATACACGCACACACACACACAAGGCGGGATGCGGGTGGCGCTGTGGGTAAAAGCCTCAGCGCCTAGGGCTTGCCGATCGAAAGGTCGGCGGTTCAAATCCCCGCGGCGGGGTGCGCTCCCGTTGTTCGGTCCCAGCGCCTGCCAACCTAGCAGTTCGAAAGCACCCCCGGGTGCATGTAGATAAATAGGGACCGCTTACTGGCGGGAAGGTAAACGGCGTTCCGTGTGCTGTGCTGGCTCGCCAGATGCAGCTTCGTCACACTGGCCACGTGACCCGGAAGTGTCTCCGGACAGCGCTGGCCCCCGGCCTCTTGAGTGAGATGGGCACACAACCCTAGAGTCTGTCAAGACTGGCCCGTACGGGCAGGGGTACCTTTACCTTTACCTTATATATATATATACAGTGGACGCTCAGGTTGCGAACTGCGCATGCACGGGTTGTGATTTGGTGCATGCGCAACCACCGAAACCCAGATGTACCGTTCCGGTAGTTCTGGGTTCGGTGTGGTGCGCAACCTGAAAACATGCAACCTGAAGCATCTGTAACCTGAGGTATGACTGTATATATAATGTTTAACCACATCAGTTAACAAACATGGATACATATGCTATAATGTTATTGCTTTAGTTAAATAAATGGTTTAACTTGTTATTAAGGAAATGATTGGTTTTCTCCTTCCGATAACGTACAGCAGAAAGGTTGCCTAAATATATGCAGTTAACTTCTTAAACCTCACAATAATTTCATAATTATCTGTCTATGTATTTCTAATAGTATAACCAAATCAGTAATTTTTGATATAACTGTAAAAACTACTCTGACAATTTATTATTCCAAAAATGAAACCTTCACCTGGTTGTAAATATTAAGATTATACCAACAAGAATGAGTCTTTCTGTAAAAAAGAAAAGAAAAAAAAAATTTAAATCAAGTCTTACTGACTAGTGATTTAAATCGTGATTTAAATTGATTTGATTTAAATCAAATCCACCTTGGAAGGCCGAGCAGCGAGGTGCAAAATATAGAATCAAAGAACTGTAGAGTTTGAAGTGAGACTCATCTAGTCCCATTCCCTGCAAAACGCTGAAATAAATAAAATCATCAAACCATCGATTCTAGCACGCATGGGGCCACGCAAATGATATAATTTGGCATCAGAATGATTGGCAATCGTAATTGTATTATGATTTGGCATTGTTATAATGAGGCTATTAGTGAATCATTGTAATTGAAAACTAATAATAATTATTATTATATATAAAAAGAAAATAAATGCATATGTCGCCTCTCATGGAAGGAGGGGCAGGATATAAACCCAGTCGGTAAATACCGTATTTTCCAGCGTATAAGACTACTGGGCATATAAGACGACCCCCCAACTTTTCCAGTTAAAATATAGAGTTTGGGATATACTCGCCGTATAAGACTACCCCTCTTCCATCGCACACCAAATAAAAATTTAAAAAACCAGTTTCCAGTCCGGCTCGGAAATCTGCTCCACTTCCCAGTGGCCGGGGGCTTTTGGGGCCAATTTTCAAGCGTATTTCTGCTTCATCTAGAGAGCTTGGTGTCCTCTGATTTAATTTGCTGTCGTTTTATCCTTTGGTGGGGAGTTGCTGCAGGAGCTGCTGCTGTAGCTGGTGTATAAGACGACCCCCGACTTTTGAGAAGATTTTCCTGGGTTAAAAAGTAGTCTTATACGCCAGAAAATACAGTGTTAGGGGAAATACACAAACACCCATGTCATGCAGCTTTTCCTGTTGTCTCGTGCAGGTGGATAACTCCTCCCTGACGGGCGAGTCGGAACCACAGACCCGTTCTCCGGAGTTCACCCACGAGAACCCGCTGGAGACCCGGAACATCTGCTTCTTCTCCACCAACTGCGTGGAAGGTGAAAGGGCAAGGGGGGATGGAGGGGGGCGAGGAAAAGCAGAGAACGGACCCACTTCACACACCCCACAGGAAGATCAGACCTGGACATCATAATCTTTACTGCCAGGCTGCAGGAATCGCTGCCTCCGCCATCCCTGGGCATTCCCCATGACACGCTGAATTGCACCCAGACCCTGCCCAGCTTATTCATTCATTAATTCATCTATTCGTTTGCTAGTTCATGTCAAAATTGATCCAATAGCAGAGTGGACACACACACACACACACACACACACACACACACACACACAAATTTAATGAAGAAATACACACACACATGTATACACACACAAACACATAACGTATTTTTCGCTCCATAAGACGCACCTAGTTTTTAGAGGAGGAAAACAAGAAAAAAAATATTCTGAACGAAACAGTGGATGTATGATTTTTGTGGTTCATGCTGTGGCCACAGACATGTGATCTGATGGTGAATTTGAGGTGACCCAATGCAAAAATCCTGAGGATCCATGTGGATCCATGCTTTGTAACCATGTTTTTGCACCATTGCGGCCCCATGAAACAGTGGGTGCGTGATTTTTTTGGTGCAGCTGTAGCCATGGACATGCTATGTGATCTGATGGTGAATTTGGGGTGACCCAATGCAAAAATCCTGAGGATCCATGGGCTTTTACCTCCCCCCTCCCAGGCAGCCTCCTTTATCTCTAGCGTCCCTTATCTCTCTCCCCAATCGGCAAACGATCAGCGGCTTTGTTTCAACACCCACTTCCCTCTTTCAAAAAAAATATAAAAAAATAAGGCATGATCTGCTTTTCTCCCCTGGGCAATTCAGCTCCAGGGACCACACATTTGCTCCATAAGACGCACAGACACTTCCCCTTACTTTTTAGGAAGAAAAAAGTGTGTCTTATGGAGTGAAAAATACGTGTGTGTGTGTGTGTATGCAAATTTAATGAAGAAAGAAGTGAAAGAGAAACCAAGGAGGGGAAGGAATAAAAAATAAAATGGTGGGAGAGAAAGATCACCACACATTTAAAATACAAGAACCATTGTTTTTGTGGTCTGAACATTCTTTTTTCCTGGCTGATATTCCCCACAGGATTTAGGTAGGTTTCAGAATCTCAGGTTTACCTGAGAAACCCAGGAACCAGGCATGCCCCAGAACATAAGAATATAAAGAGAGTCTGGCTTCAGGATCAGGCCATCTCAGCTCGCATCCTGTTCTCACAGTAGCAAAAAGCCCCTCAGAACCCAGGGATGTGGATAGACTGCCTCTGGAGCTGGAGGTTCCATAAGATCTTAGGAACCTGGCTTCTGGATCAGGCCAAAGGGGGCCCATCTAGCCCAGGATCCTGTCCTGAGAAAAGGCCCCAAAGGGAGCCCTGCAAGCAGGATCCGATCACAGCAGAAGTGAAAGAGAAACAAAGTTTTCAGGGAAGGGAAGTTTTAGTGTTTAGGGAAGTTTTTAATGATTGGTGTTTTAATGTGTTTTTAATCTCTGTTGGAAGCTGCCCAGAGTGGCTGGGGAAACCCAGCCAGATGGACAGGGTACAAATAATAAATTATTATTATTATTATTATTATTATTATTATTATTATTATTACTACTACTACTACTACTACAGCCCTCTTCCTTCTTGCAGTTTCCAGCAAATGGTATTCAGAAGGTGGAGGCAGAGTATAGCTAGCCATCAATATTCCCTTCTCCTCCCTGAGTTTGTCCAATCCTCCTTTAAAGGATCCTGTGGCAGGGAGTTCCACAGTTTAACCATGTGACGCCCCCAGAACCAGCAACCTCTCCCCGATGGGGAGGAAAAATAAACCTCTTCCCTTTCCCTCCCGTCCTGCGCAGGCACCGCCCGGGGCATCGTCATCTCGACCGGGGACCGGACGGTGATGGGCCGCATCGCCTCCCTGGCGTCCGGCCTGGAGGTGGGCCGCACCCCCATCGCCATGGAGATCGAGCACTTCATCCGCATCATCACGGGGGTGGCCGTCTTCCTGGGCATGTCCTTCTTCATCCTCTCCCTCATCCTGGGCTACACCTGGCTGGAGGGGGTCATCTTCCTCATTGGCATCATCGTGGCCAACGTCCCCGAAGGACTCCTGGCAACCGTCACGGTAGGCTCAGAACTAGGTTCTGGGGGGCACTGGGGGGCTGTGGAAAAGGAGGCCAACAATATACAGTGGTCCCTCGCGGTGGCGAGGCTGCATGCTCCACTACTGGGGGTGGAGAGTAGGCGGGGGCATGGCTGGCCCCCCCAGAGAGTGTGGTTGTGCCCGGGGGTGTGGCGCGTGCCCGCGGGTGTGGTATGCCACCTGCGAGGGCATGGCGCGCCGTCCACAGGGGCGTGGAGGATGTTCTGGGGGTGTGGTGCCCAGAGTGGCTGGGGGAACTCAGCCAGATGGGCGGGGTATAAATAATATATTATTATTATTATTATTATTATTATTATTATTATTAGTCTGTGGGTGCGGGGCGCCTGGCACCCGGTGGTGTGTGTGGCGTGTGGGGGGGCCACTGCGATGGCACCCTACCAGAATAGTGGTGCCAGGGGCAGTCCACTCCCTCCACACCCCCGTTCCTCTGCCAGTGGTACCTCAGTTTACGAACTTAATCCGTTCTGGAAGTCCGTTCTTAAACTGAAACCGTTCTTCAACCGAGGCACACTTTCCCTAATGAGGCCTCCCGCCACCAGTGCCATCCCACCGTTCAGATTCCATTCTTGGACCGAGGTAAAGTTCACAAACCGGGACACCACAGTCATGCCTCATGTTACGTCCGCTTCAAGTTATGTTCTTTCAGGTTACGTTCCACGGCAGACCAGAAGTACCGGAAAGGGTTACTTCCAGGTTTCAACGCTTGCGTAGGCACGCAAAATGACATCACACAAATGCGCAGAAGTGACGAATTGCAACCTGCACGTGCGCATATGCGCCGCTCTGGGTTATGTTCTTTTCATTTTGCGAACGGACCTCTGGAACGGATCCCGTTCGCAACCAGAGGTAGCACTGTACTTCGGTTTTGTGGAGTTTGTAAACTAAATTGTTCTTATGCAGGACTGTTCTTAAACTGAGGTACCACTGTATCTGGAGGGCTGTAAAATGTGCCCTAGAGGAATGTTCCCAGAATGGAGGCAGGATATGCTTCCAAAAACCAGCGGCTGGAAAACAAAGGAGGGAAAAGGGCTTTGGTGCTCAGATCCCGCGTACGGGTTTCCCCAAAGGGGCACCCGGTTGGCCACTGTGAAGCCTCTCCCTTTTTTCAATCCTTGCTTGACCCTCTCCCCTCCGCCCGGCAGGTGTGCTTGACCCTGACCGCCAAGCGCATGGCCCGCAAGAACTGCCTGGTGAAGAACCTGGAGGCCGTGGAGACGCTGGGCTCCACCTCCACCATCTGCTCCGACAAGACGGGGACCCTCACCCAGAACCGCATGACCGTGGCCCACATGTGGTTCGACAACCAGATCCACGAGGCAGACACCACCGAGGACCAGTCCGGTGAGCGGGGGGCAAGGGGGGCACATGGGGGGAAAGAGCTGCTGTTGGGAAGCAGGGTGGGAGGGGAGTTGGTCTGGGGTGCCCCCGTGACCCCACAGCTTTCAAATCAGGACTGAACCCCTTTCCCTCCAGAGTGTCTGGAGGTGGTTGGAGGATGGATGGCAGCTAACAGATTGAGGTTGAATTCTGACAAGACAGAAGTGCTGTTTTTGGGGGACAGGAGGCGGGCAGGTGTGGAAGACTCCCTGGTCCTGAATGGGGTAACTGTGCCCCTGAAGGACCAGGTGCGCAGCCTGGGAGTCATTTTGGACTCACAGCTGTCCATGGAGGCGCAGGTCCATTCTGTGTCCCGGGCAGCTGTCTCCCAGCTCCATCTGGTACGCAGGATGAGACCCTCCCTGCCCGCAGACTGTCTGGCCAGAGTGGTACATGCTCTAGTTATCTCCCGCTTGGACTACTGCAATGCACTCTATGTGGGGCTACCTTGGAAGGTGACCCAGAAACTGCAATTAATCCAGAATGCGGCAGCTAGACTGGAGACTGGGAGCGGCCGCCGAGACCACATAACACCGGTCTTGAAAGACCTACATTGGCTCCCAGTACGTTTCTGAGTGTTGGTGTTGACCTTTAAAGCCCTAAACGGCCTCAACCCAGTAGACCTGAAGGAGCGTCTCCATCCCCATCTTTCTGCCCGGACACTGAGGTCCAGCTCTGAGGGCCTTCTGGCGGTTCCCTCATTGCGAGAAGCCAAGTTACAGGGAACCAGGAAGAGGGCTTTCTCGGTAGTGGTGCCCGCCCTGTGGAACGCCCTCCCACCAGATGTCCAAGAGAAAAATAACTACCAAACTTTTAGAAGACATCTGTTTAGGGAACTTTTAGAAGGCAGCCCTGTTTAGGGAAGCTTTCAATGTTTGATGTATTACTGTATTTTAATATTTTGTTGGAAGCCTCCCCCAGTCTAAAACACAGCGTGTTCCCCCCCCCCCCCGCAGGTTAACATAAATAGATGCTGGCAACCAGGCAGCCCCATCCCACGCTCCCACTTTGGGGCATAGCAGTCAAGGTTTCCCTTTTATAAAGGGAAATTCCCTTATTCCGAATAGGATTCCTTGCAAGAAAAATGAAAAGTTGGCAGCTATGCTTTGGGGACTCATTGTTACCGCCTGTCTGAGGCCCCAGTGGTACCTGCTCACAGTATCAGCTCCCCCCTCCCCCGCCATACTCCGCTCTTCAAATAACTCTGAGCCCCCACCCCCTGGTTCTCTCCCCTCAGGAGCCACGTTTGACAAGCGCTCGCCCACGTGGACCGCCCTGGCGCGGATCGCCGGCCTCTGCAACCGGGCCGTCTTCAGAGCAGGGCAGGACAAGGTCCCCATCTCTAAGGTACGGGGGGGGGGCAGCAGAGGGAGGTCGGATTCAGCCTCCAGAAAACCTGGGAAGAACTCGGTAGCCCCCACAAGGTTTAACCGATTGTTAAACCACCCTGGGAATTGTAGCTCTGGGGTCTCATCTTCCGTTCCAAGTTGGCGGTGCGTTCATACGCTGCGGCTCTGAGCTCCGTGTAATCTCACTGCATACAAGTTGTACAAGTGATAAAGTATTTCAATTTCAATTTATTTCAATTTCCTAAGGCTGTCTGCACCCTTAATGAACTACAGTTCCCAGAGATTCTTTGCAGAAAGCCATGACTGGTATCATAGCGCTTTAAATGTGAATGTGGCCCTATACTTCCCAGAGTTCCCTGGGAAGAAGAGTTGGCTGTTGAGCCACTCTGGGAATTATAGCGCTGGGAGGTGGAATTGGGGGGGTTTCTTAATGACTCTCTTCACCCTTAACAAACTACAGTTCCCGGGATTCTTTGGAGGAAGCCATAAACTGTTTAAAGTGAGATGGTAGCTCTTTGCGTGAGTGGTGCAGACGCCACAGACCCCTTACTCACCCTCTTGTTTCAAATTGCATCACTGCATGTGGAGCCAAAAGAGGACACTTCCCTCCAAGCCACCTTGTGGGGGGCAGTAGACTTCCTCCCCTGACCCCCTTCCTTCCTTCCTTCCTTCGCCCCCTCTCTCTCTGCTAGAGGGACACGGCGGGGGACGCCTCAGAGTCCGCCCTCCTGAAATGCATCGAGCTCTCCTGTGGGTCCGTCAAGAAGATGCGCGACAGGAATCCCAAAGTGACGGAGATCCCTTTCAACTCCACCAACAAATACCAGGTTGGACATGTTTGTGTGTGCGTGGCAGTGGTGGTGCAGTGGTTAGAGCATGGGTAGGCAAACTAAGGCGCAGGGGCCAGATCCAGCCCAATCGCCTTCTAAATCTGGCCCATGGACGATCCGGGAATCAGCATGTTTTTACATGAGTAGAATGTGCCCTTTTATTTAAAATACATCTCTGGGTTATTTGTGGGACACAGGAATTCATTCATTTCCCCCCCTCCCAAAATAGTCTGGCCCCCCACAAGATCAGAGGGACAGTGGACCGGCCCCCTGCTGAAAAAGTTTGCTGGGTTAGAGTGTTAGGCTAGGACTTGGGGGAGATGCAGGTTCGAATCCCCCTGGGCCATGAAGCTCACTGGTTTGTGACCTGGGGGGGGCAGCCCCCGCCTCTCTCAGCCTAACCTACCTCACACTGGACACATGGGGGTGGGTGGGGGGCTGTCACAGTCTCCATATCCTTGGGGCTACAGGTGGTTTTCACAGTTTCCCACTTTTATTGTGTCTGCCCCTGTTTTTATACTGCTGGGTATTGGCATTTTTTAATTAGAAAACCCCCTAAGCCACTGCAGGGACCTTTGGACTGAACAGCATTTTAAAAAATGAAGTTTGTAAGTTAATAAAGCAAGTCTTTGCTTTGCCTTGGAGCTCAGAGGGGTCAGTCCCCAAAGGCAGAGACTAGGAAGAACTCCCTGAAACAAGATCAGAATAATGACGTCCCTTTTTTAAACTGGGATTTCTCCCCTTAACTCTGAATCTGTTTATTCAACCCAGTGCTATGAGTGAAATGGCTGTGAAGGTCCGCTAGAGGGGGCCAGAGCTTGGCTTAATGGCAGAGGGGGGGTCAGGGCCATCAAAAAGACCCCTCCCCCTTGCAATCTTCAGTTCACACATGCATTTTTGTCTCCTGGATTCGGCCTGAGAGGACGAGATGAGGTGGTGTTCCTTGCACAGCCACCACCTCTGAAGCCAGGAGGAAGCTGAGTTCTCCTCACTGAGCTTTTAAGAGCCACTGAGAGCTGTGTTTTCACTCTGGGAAAACTCTGTGCTCAAAGAAAGTCAGACTATCCTCCCCCAGGGCCAGGGCCTTCTCAGTGGTGGCTCCGACCTGGTGGACTGCTCTGTCCCATGAGACCAGGGCCCTGCAGGATTTAAGCTCCTTCCGCTGGGCCTGTAAGACAGAGCTATTCCACCTGGCTTTCAATCTGAACTTAGCCTGATCTTTTATTCCCCTTCCTTCCCTTTTTATGAAGATTCCCTGCTCTGGGATCCCACAGCTAATTCTCCCCTGGTCTCCTCGCTGGCCCAAATAGGACCAATTCAGCCAGCTAGCCCTGGCAATCATCTAATGTTTATTAGTTGGACTTTCCCCCTAAATTGATTTTTGAGCCCTGAATTTATTGTTATTCACATTTTATACTGTATACTATGCTGGTTTTTGTAGCATCAATTAAGTGTTTTAAATTTGTTGTTAGCCGCCCTGAGCCCGGTTTTCTGAACACAGAAGGGCAGGGTATAAATAAAAATTTATTTACTATTTATTTAAATGCTGAAATGCAGCAGGAGCACGGGAACATATTTCACGGCATGGACAAAGGGCATCACGGACGCCGTCCAGAGGAGCTCTGCTAGTTGTCCCCTGTGTGACAGAGGCGTGTTGCTGCTCCCATGCAGAGGGGCGGTAGACACCCTCCTGCTTTTGACTTTCAGGCATCTCCCGAATGCCTTTTTTGACCAACAGGCCTGTCTGAGCCTCTCTCTTTTGGACCACTCATTTTACCGATTGTTTTGTACTGTTTTTAACTCTGCACAGCGCCCTAATATTTCAGTACAGTCATACCTCGGGTTACAGATGCTCAGGTTGCGTGTTTTCAGGATACAGGTGCGCCGAAACCCGGAAGTACCAGAATGGGTTACTCTTCCGGGTTTCGGCGCTCGCACATGCGCAGAAGCACTGAATCACGTTCGCAAGCCGAGCGTCCACTGTATATAAACAATGGCATAGAAATCCTTTTACAAATAAAAGTTTTATTCAGGAACCCCAACTAAGGAATCCCTGGCATTTGGCCACCCAAGAGCCCCTTTGGCTTCAGAATAGACCTCCACTCAGATATCTCTCTTCCCCGCTTCTCCCTCCTGCTCCAGCTCTCCATCCATGAGCTGGAAGACAAGCCCAACGGCTACGTCCTGGTGATGAAGGGAGCCCCTGAGAGGATCCTCGACCGCTGCTCCAACATCCTCTTGCAAGGCCAGGAGGTGCCGCTCGACGAGGAGATGCGGGACGCCTTCCAGAACGCCTACCTTGAGCTGGGGGGGCTAGGCGAGAGAGTGCTGGGTGAGGAGGCCGGGGAGGTGGGGATAGGGAGGGGGGTTGGGAGTGAGAGTGCCCCAGAGAGGCAAAGAAAGCACATGATGAATGCATGCGGATCTCTCGAATGGAGTGCGATGACTATTGTGAGAATTTAGAAACTCACAACAACTTCTGACACCACGTTGCACTATTGCTCAGGGAAATTGTGGCAGAAATTTCCAGCATTTGCTCCTTTGTTCCATGCCTGGAACAGAAATTATTCCACTGGGTACAACCAGCGTTCGCTGTTGTTGTTTTCAAATTGAAACAATAACTCATTGATTACCGTATTTTTCGCTCTATAAGACACACCAGACCATAAGACGCACCTAGTTTTTGGAGGAGGAAAACAAGAAAAAAAATATTCTGAATCCCAGAAGCCAGAACAGCAAGAGGGATCTGGCTTCTGGGATAGCCCCTTGCTGTCCTGGCTTATGGAATAGCCATGCGCAGCCTCTCCCAGGCAGCGGGAAGACTCCCCCTGCCCTCAAGAGGCTGCGTGCGGCTAAGCCAGATCGCTGCGCAGCGATCCCTCTTGCTGTCCTGGCTTATGGGGTAGCCGCGCAAAGCCTCTTCCGGGCAGTGGGAGGAAGGCTCCCCCAAGAGCCGTGCTCCCTTTAAAGAGCCGTTTGGAGCGTGTGTGCGGCTCTTGGGGGCTTTTCCCCAAGGAAGGAGAAGGGCAGCCGTTCTCCCTCTTCAGGGAAAAGCTCCCAAGAGCCGCACACACGCTCCACGCGGCTCTTTAAAGGGAGCGCTGAGCAGAGCCTCCCGCCTGCATTTGCTCCATAAGACGCACACACATTTCCCCTTACTTTTTAGGAGGGGAAAAGTGCGTCTTATAGTGCGAAAAATACAGTATTTCCCCCTGCATTGTGTTTCATAGAATTGTAGTGTTGGTAATCCAGACCAGACCCCTGCAATGGAGGAATCACAGCTAAAGAGTGCTGTATTGTTTTTCACACTTGATTGGAAGCCGCCCAGAGTGGCTGGGGAAACTCAGCCAGATGGGTGGGGTATAAATAATAAATTATTATTATTATTGTTATTGTTACTAAAGAAAGATCTGTGACAGGTGGCTGTCCAGCCTCTGTTTAGCCCGTTCCGCTGTTGAACAGCTCTTGCCATCAGAGAGTTATTCCTTTGCACTCAAACAAAGTGTGCATAATAACACAACAATAACTTATTTAATTACATAAAAAACCCCCCGCCACTGTCGACATCAAGACAGATAACATTGTTTTATTGCCCGAAGGCAAACTGCAGCTCAGTGGAACAGATGCAGAGGGGGAAGGGGCTATGAGGTGGGGTGGGCTGCTGGCAACGGAGCTTTTTCTGTGTGGGGGAGCAGAGGGGGCGAGTTCTTGGGGTCTTACTCTCCCTCCGTCCGTCTCCGCAATCCCACAGGTTTCTGCCATTACAACCTCCCCGAAGACCAATTCCCCCGAGGCTTCAAGTTTGACGCGGACGAAGTCAACTTCCCCACCAGCAACCTCTGCTTTGTGGGGCTCATGTCCATGATTGACCCGCCTCGGGCCGCTGTGCCGGATGCCGTGGGGAAGTGCCGGAGCGCCGGGATTAAGGTCAGCCATGCTGGGGAGACGGGCTCCATCTTCTGCCCTCCCTCTCCCCACCCCATACACCCCAGAGAAAGCAACTGGGAGACCAGAGGCGAATCCCCCACTTGGCTGTTGGCCACCACTGCCTCTTGTGACAGAAGGAGGACTCGACTTTAGAGTTACCAGACGGATTTGCAGATCTGTCCCCGGACAAATGCCGTCCCTGGAATGTCCCCAGATTTGCAAATCTGTCCCCGGGAAACATGGCAGTGGAAGTCTCAGCAGCCCAGAGCCAGCCTGGTAGCACACTTGGCTCTGGCTGGCTTCAGGAGCTGCTCACTGCTGTGGCACTCATCATTTTTCCTCTCTGGAAGTCCCCATATGATGTGTCTTGTGCGCAACACATCATATGGGGACTTCTGGAGCGGAAAAATGGCGGGTGCCACAGCCACGACCAGCTCCTGAAGCCAGCCAGAGCCTACTGTGCTACCAACAGCCAACTGGCCACAACTCCTGAGTCTCCCCTGATCTGTCAAAAGAAAGGGGGAAGGGGGGAAATTGGGGGAGGCTTGGGAGTCACGGGCGGGCAGCGCGCCATTGCCCAGGAGGGGCGCAAGGCATGCGGTTTCTCTGCTGGGCAAGGTGCAAAGCCCTTCTTTCGCACCCTGTGAGACATAAATGCACCTGGATTTATATTCAGATGCTAGGATACAGATGATAAGGAAAACAGGAAGACACAATGAGAGATAAAGGAGGTTCTGTAGGATTGGTGGAAGTCAATGTCTTGTTGTTGTTGTTTTAGTGTTTATAGTATTAACTTGTAAGATACGGATTTGTTGTTGTTTTGTTTTTTTAGTTGTTGTTCATTTCTTTAGTTTTCGAATGTTGGTTTTGGTGTGGTGTATTGTTATTTTTCAATATTTTTCGTGTTGTTGTTGTGTGGAAAATACTAATAAAATTTATTTATTTTTAAAAAACTGGGCAATGGCGCGCCAACTGCCCATGACTTCCAAGCCTCCCCCAATCTCCTGCCCCCTTCCCCCTTTGTTTTGACTGATCAGGGGAGGCTCGGGAGTCGTGGCCAGCCGGCCATTGACCAGTTTTTTTATATATATACAATATGCATGTGTGCCTGGGCCCAGGGTCTTTTGCCTCACCATCTCCACTACTCACACTGTTGCTACTCAGCTTCCCCCCCAAAAAAGTGTCCCCGGATTCATTGAAGAAAATCTGGTAACCATACACTTTATCTCTCCTTCATCTTGCAACCTTTGGCTTCACTGGACGAGGGTTTTGTCCTGACTGCTGCCTCTGCCCCTGTTTCCCCAGGTGATTATGGTGACCGGCGACCACCCCATCACCGCCAAGGCCATTGCCAAGGGGGTGGGCATCATCTCTGAGGGGAACGAGACGGTGGAGGACATCGCTGACCGCCTCAACATCCCCGTCAACCAGGTCAACCCCAGGTAGGCCAGCGCTTCCGTCCCTGGGCAGCCCCCGCTTCCCCTCCTGGCCTCCTCCAGCCAGGTATCTCGTGGGCTTCCTTCGCCAATGTGGAGAACCAGTGTGGTGTAGTGGTTAAGAGCGGTGGACTCGTAATCTGGTGAACCGGGTCCGCGTCTCCGCTCCACATGCAGCTGCTGGGTGACCTTGGGCCAGTCACACTTCTCTGAAGTCTCTCAGCCTCACTCACCTCACAGAGTGTTTATTGTGGGGGAGGAAGGGAAAGGAGATTGTGAGCAACTTTGAGATTCCTTCGGGTAGTGATGAAGCGAGATATCAAATCCAAACTCCTCCTCCTCCTCTTCTTCTTCTTCTTCTTCTTCCTCCTCCTCCTCTTCCTCCCTGGCCCCCTCTCCTCGCAGGGAAGCCAAGGCTTGTGTGGTCCACGGATCGGACCTCAAAGACATGACCTCTGAGCAGCTGGACGAGATCCTCAAGAACCACACGGAGATTGTCTTTGCCCGCACCTCCCCACAGCAGAAGCTCATCATCGTGGAAGGTTGCCAGAGGCAGGTGAGGCAGATGCTCTTGTTTTCATTTTCTGCCAGGTACCCAATAATTTTATTTTACTGTTTACCAATGCTATTTGCCAGTTTGCAAGGGGAACCCGCTCTGAGTCCTTCCAGGACCTTGCGGTTACGAGCCTGGATACCTGGATACTAGTAGAAGAGAACTCATGACAGCTTCAAGTGAATATTCTCTCCTGTGAAAAGACTGAGGAAAGCCGGACATTTAGAGACATTTTCCCTAGGAGTTGCTTTATATGACCCTGCAAGGATCTTCGGAGGCCTTTCCCCATGTGCCTCCTATACGAGAGGTCAGGAGAGTGGCAACATGAGAAGGGGCCTTTTCTGTGGTGGCTCCCCAATTGTGGAATGCTCTCTCAGTGAGACTTGCTTGGCGCCTTCACCACATATGTTTAGGTGCCAGGCGGAAACATGTCTTCGGCACCTGGCCATTGGCTGATTAAACAATCATTGGCCTTTTAAATGCATTTGTGGAAGAAGGGTTCTTGATTTGTTTCTGTTTTATTAGGTATTTTGTGGTCTCATTTTGTATTTTCATTTTGTGAACTGCCCTGTGATCTTCAATTGAAGGGTGCATACAAATTTTAATAATAATAATAATAATAATAATAATAATAATAATAATAATAATAATAATACAGTCATACCTCGGGTTACAGACGCTTCAGGTTACGTTTTTTCGGGTTACAGACCCACCAAAATCCGGAAGTACCGGAACAGGTTACTTCCGGGTTTCGGCAGTCGCACATGCACAGAAGTGCCGTATCACAACCCGCATGTTCACAGATGCGCTGCTGCAGGTTGCGAACGTGCATCCCTCATGGATCACGTTCGCAACCCAAGCGTCTACTGTAATAATAATAATAGCAACAATAATACTAATACTAATAATATTTGGGTCAATGCTTCCTGAGCCACTTTCCCCCATGTCTACCACATACATCAGACACTGTAGATCCTCTCATTCTGCACCTTCTCCCAACGTCTGGCGCTGACCCCCTTTCCCCCCTCCTGTTCTTCAGGGGGCCATCGTGGCAGTGACCGGGGACGGGGTGAACGACTCGCCCGCCTTGAAGAAGGCCGACATTGGCATCGCCATGGGAATCGCCGGCTCCGACGTCTCCAAGCAGGCTGCGGACATGATCCTCCTGGACGACAACTTTGCCTCCATCGTTACGGGGGTGGAGGAAGGTGGGTGGAAGGGGCGCCCAGTCGAGCCAGGAGGCCCTGCTGCCCCTCCTTCGCCCGTCTCTCTAACCCCCTCTCCCCATATGTGCCCACCCAACTGATTTATCAGTTTTGTTTAGGCAAGCCTGTCCAGGCATGTAGAACTGCTGATGTATGTTTTCATTCATTTTTAGTTTATTGATGATTTTGTCTTTTGAAGGTTTTAAAGAGCTGCTTTTACTGGTGGTTTTATTACGATATGATACAATACAATAATCTTTATTGTCATTGTCCCATACAGAACAACGAAATTGAAAAAATCTACACCAGACATTCTAAAACCAACAAACCTGCTATCCCAGCCTAGTTAGCCCCCTAAAAACTCTGATGCCCCATAATTAAATACAATATACTCCCACAGAGACTCCTTACACTGTGATTAAAACCAAAATCACAAAATCACAGATAGAAACTGTTTCTCAGGCGGCTAGTCCTAGTCTTTATAACCCTGGACCTTCTTCCAGAAGGCAGAAGCTGAAAGAGATCATTTCCAGGGTGCACACTATCCTGCGCTATCTCTGCAGCTTTCTTATGGCACCTGGAAGCGTAGATTGGATCCAAGGTGGGAAGTGTGCACCCAATTATTCTCTCCGCAGTCTTTACAACCCTGGACAGCATTGTTTTTTCCCCAACTGTGCAGCTCCCAAAGCACACATTTTCTTTGACGGTGGTTTGTTTGTTTTTACAATTAAGAGGTGTATAAATTTTATGAAACAAACAAACGACCTGCACCTCCACCCTCTGCCTGGCAGGTCGCCTGATCTTTGACAACCTGAAGAAGTCCATTGCCTACACCCTGACCAGCAACATTCCAGAGATCACCCCTTTCCTGCTCTTCATCATCGCCAACATCCCTCTTCCCCTGGGCACCGTCACCATCCTCTGCATCGACCTGGGCACCGACATGGTGAGCGTCACCAGGGCCCAGGGAGGGGGGCAGCAGACAAAGAAGGTTGCATTTAAACAAAATCTTGTGATCCATTGGCCAATGAAAGGCGGTACAGTTCTATGCATAATCTGAATCGGTGGTTCCCAGAGAGGGCAGCATATACAGCATATATTTTATAGTAGCTCATTCCAGTCGCCCACGAAACTCTGAAATCGAACCCTAGAGCTTGGAGAGGTTCCCTGGGGGAGGAGGCAAGATCCTGCTCAAATGCCAACCCTGAAAAACCCTGTGTGGTCAAGAGCACCTCTCCCACATGTGGGATGTCAAACACAAGAGCAGTCAAGTGCAACCTTCCTAGAGGGAACATGTTTACACATGGGGAGGAATGTTTGCCCAGCCAGCAGGTCAACTTCCTGTTTCCTTCTGGGCTGGGACAGACTTCCTCTGCATGTGACTAGAGGTGGGCGTGGCCTCACCTGTGCAGGTAACGACAAAAGCACAGGGCAGGGCAGCCATCTCTCTCTCTTTGACTACATGCATTGAAGAAGCAACATCTGCTTAGCCAAAGATGCTCTCTTGGCCTCCAAAGGGACTGTCTCCTTATGAGATAGTTTCCAGGTATATGTAACTTTTCTAAGATAAGTCTGCCTTCTGGGATCCGATTGTGAACAGAATGTGAGTGAGTAAACTCTTTTTATACTTTTATAGAAGACTGTGTCGTGTCTTATCTTTTATAAGGGAATAACGGGAAAATACCAGAACAGTTATTCTAGAGGCTTTAGCAAGCCTGAGCAAACGCATCCGCTGTGAGTTTAAAAGGGGGAATGTTACTCTGCTAAATTGTGAGCTTGTTAGCACAAGTTGGAAAGGCTATAATCAAACAATATATCCTCTCCTACATCCCTGAACATTCCCACATATATTTCATAGTAGCTTATTCCAGTCATCCACAAAACTCTGAAATCGAACCCTAGAGCTTGCAGAGGTTCGGGGGGGGGGGGTGGGCAAGATCCTGCTCAAATGCCGACCCTGAAAAAAACCCTGTGTGGGTTTTCAGTCAAGAGCACCTCTCCCACAAACATGGAGATCATCCCCAAAATATTAACGGTGGGGAAATGGAGCTGGACCCCCTCCACAGCCTTATTTCTGTTCCCGGTTCTTGCCGCCCCACTGACATTCGCACCCTGCTGCTCCTTCTCCCTTAGGTGCCTGCCATCTCCCTGGCTTACGAGGCTGCGGAGAGCGACATCATGAAGAGGCAGCCGAGAAACCCCAGGACGGACAAGCTGGTGAACGAGCGTCTCATCAGCATGGCCTACGGGCAGATTGGTGAGGGGCTGGCACAAAGCACCCAGTTTCCAGCCCACAGATTGGGGAATAAGAAGGGGAGCGCTGTAGATGCCACTGTGGTTAGAGTATAGGACTAGCACCGGGGAGAGACCTGGGTTCAAATCCCCACTCGGCCCTGAAGTTTCCTGGGTGTGAACTTGGCCTGTCACTGCCTCTCTCAGCCTAACCTACCTCACAAGGTTGTTGTTGTTGTTGTTGTTGTTGTTGTTGGGACTAAATGGGGGGGGGAGAGAACCACACACGTCACCTTGAGCTATTTTGAGGGGAAAGGGTGAGGTATAAATGTCATAAATCAGTGGTTCCCAATTTGCTAAGCATTGCAGAACCCCTGTTTTTTAAAAGCCAAGCCATGGATGCCATACTTTTTTTGGGGGGGGGAATGATATTTCTGTGGTAGCCACAGACCACCCCACTGGGGTCTGCAGATCACCAGTTTGGAACCACTGTCCTAAATCAATATTGCAGATGTGGCATTACAGAGACAGACACAGCTGCCAGTAACAGAACAATGTGATGTCATAAAAAGCATAATATCACTAGAACGTAACACTATGACCAAGCTGTTAATTTAGCATCTATCAGCATTTAAGCAAAATAGGGTTGGTCGAGAAAAAAAGAGTCCAGCGACTGCACACCCGAAAGGAGCCCCAAAGCTGAATACCTTTGCAGGCAGTGATTTAGCTGATTCCTACATTGCAGAGGGGGTTGGACTAGATGACTCTGGGAGTCCCTTCCAAATCTATAGTTCTGTGATTCTATGAACTTCCACACATACACAACCCACAACCCACCACACACACACACACACAAAATTTTATGCCTAGCCAAAAACTTGTCCATCTCTTTCGAGTTCCTTATTAACTTGCATTCTCTTAATGATTTGTTTTTATATTTTTCTTGCGAACTCCTTACTCAGGGTTCCCAGGGCTTGCTATGGGGAGGCAGGTGCAAACAACGCCCCCCCCAACTGCCCACCCCATGGCAAACCCAGACAGCCTCTCTCTCCTGCTGCCTCCGTCTTCCCCTTCTGCAGAATCTGCCCAGAAGGGCAGGCCAGCCATTGAGGTCTCCTTGCGCTTCCTGCTGGCAGAGCTTTGCTCAGGTGCCCCTCAGGAGGAATGACTCCCTCCCTCCCCCCTCTCTCCTCTCCCCCCAGGTATGATCCAGGCCCTTGGGGGCTTCTTCACTTATTTTGTCATCCTGGCCGAAAATGGCTTCCTCCCCTCCACCTTGCTGGGCATCCGCTTGGACTGGGACGACCGCTCCAAAAACGACCTGGAAGACAGCTATGGGCAGGAGTGGGTGAGTGGGGAGCCCTTGTTGGGGGGGCCTCTGCATGGAGATGCAACATCATCCCTCTTCCTCATTTTTAAGATTTTTTTTCTTTTAATACAGCAGCATTTGCATCGTAGTTTGGAGGTTCCAGGCCCTAAGGAAGTCAGATTCTCCTCCACCAGGGCCTTCTCAGTGATGGCCCCGACCTGGTGGAATGCTCTGTCCCAGGAGACCAGGGCCCTTCAGGGTTTAACCTCCTTCCACAGGGCCTGTAAGACAGAGCTGTTCCGCCTGGCTTTCAATTTGAACTTAGCCTGATCTTTTATTCCCCTTCCTTCCCTCCCCCTCACCGTTTTATGAAGATTCCCCGCTCTGGGATCCCACAGCTAATTCTCCCCTGGTCTCCTCGCTGGCCCAAATAGGACTAATTTAGCCAGCTAGCCCTGGGGAATCATCTAATGTTTATTGGATGGATTTCCCCCCTAAATTGATTTTTGAATCCTGAATTTAGTGTTATTCACGTTTTATACTGTTTTTTATGCTGTTTTTTGTTGCATCAATTATGTGTTTTAAATTTGTTGTTAGCCGCCCTGAGCCCAGTTTTCTGAACCAGGAAGGACAGGGTATAAATAAATTATTATTATTATTATTATTATTATTATTATTATTATTATTATTATTATTATTACCAGGCAGGTGCCTTCCCTCTACTCTTCTTGTCACCTGCTGGAAATATTTTTGTTTAAGCCTGTCCAGATGTACAGAAAGTCGATGGCGTGTTTTAATCTGATTTTAGTCTGTTGTTATTTTTAACTTTTTGAAAGTTTTAAATCACAGTTGTTGCTTTTTTTATTGTGATGGTTTTATTGCTTTATCCTCTTTGGAGACAGAGTCGGGTGGCCCCCCCGTCGGGTATTTTGGAGCTGTGCTTCCCGCATTGCAGGGGGAGTTTGAACCAGGTGATCCCACAGTTCTGTGGTTCTCTCTCTCTCTCCGCAGACCTACGAGCAGCGGAAGGTGGTGGAGTTCACCTGCCACACGGCCTTCTTCGCCAGCATCGTGGTGGTACAATGGGCCGACCTGATCATCTGCAAGACCAGGAGGAACTCGGTCTTCCAGCAAGGCATGAAGTAAGTCTCGGCCCCACCCAAAAATAGATGCGCCTCTGAACTTGGAGGCTCCATGTACCTCTCCTGGGATGTGGGTGGCGCTGGGGTCTAAACCACTGAGCCTCTTGGGCTTCCCGATCAGAAAGTCAGCAGTTCGAATCCCCGCGACGGGGTGGGCTCCCTCGGCCAATAAAGCGAGATGAGTGCCGCAACCCCAGAGTCACCCTTGACTGGACATAACCATCCAGGGATCCTTTAGATAAAGGTAAAGGGACCCCTGACCATTAGGTCCAGTCGTGGCTGACTCTGGAGTTTCTGTGCTCATCTCGCTTTATTGGCCGAGGGAGCCGGCGTACAGCTTCCGGGTCATGTGGCCAGCAGGACTAAGTCACTCTTGGCGAACCAGAGCAGCGCACGGAAACGCCGTTTACCTTCCCGCCGGAGCGGGACCTATTTATCTACTTGCACTTTGACGTGCTTTCGAACTTCTAGTTTGGCAGGAGCAGGGACTGAGCAACGGGAGCTCACCCTGTCACGGGGATTCGAACCACCGACCTTCTGATCGGCAAGCCCTAGGC